>NC_136637.1:2726889-3181889 GCF_949748355.1 Melanostigma gelatinosum
TTGCGTAGCGGATGGGACGATTCCAAAAGAAGTTAAAGTTATCGATTAAACCCACATTGTGAGCCCTGCAAGCGGCCTGGAGCCAGGTGTTGAGTGTGCGGATCCTGCTAAAATGAACGGACCCAAGAGTCGGAATGGGGCCAGATAGAAACACTTCCTTTCCTGATTTTCCAAGAAACTCCAGAAGATGGTTAAAGTCCTTTTTTGTCAGTTCAGAGTGTTGTCTGGCTGTGTCATTAGTTCCAACGTGCACGATCACTGCACTGAAGAGGGGAGCTTTGGCAGAAGTGATTGGAGATTCGCCAGAATGTCTGGAACAGTCGAACCGGGAAAGCAGCATGTGGCCGCGTTAAAAAAGCGAACGCCTCTAACCACGGAGTCACCAACAATGAGGGTTGCAGGAGGGAAGAGCGGGCAAATGGATGGTAACTGAGGGCCGAGGTGAAGGGGCAACGAATGTTGTATTTGTGGCCCGGTCTGCGGTGCTTCAGTCTGGGAAGTTGTTGGCTTGGACTGGGAAGTGGGACAATGGACACCACTGGGCCGTCGCAAAACTGCCTCTTTTAGACGTTTTATCCTGGAGGATGAGGACTGGAACCGCATGTCAAGCAAAGCAGGTGGGCCAAAGGCAGCGTCGGCATCGCCCAGCAGCCACAGGCGAGGATGGTACTGCAGAAGCAGACACCGAATCAAAGTCACTTGCAGGCCGGACCGTGTCTGCAGGGTGCACCGGAGCCACGTCACCAAGAGGTCCGACGCAGTTTGAGAGGATCAAACTAGGGTGAAGATCATTCCAGTCTGGGTGTTTCTCACCGCCACGGACCACTTCAGCCCCAGCTTCTCCTAGATGGTGTAGAACTGTGCACCGGCTCCTGAAATCCGGCTCCGCCGTCCACCCACCTGGAATCAAGTTGGAGAAGTAAGGCCTCCAGCGTGTTGGCACCAGTCACCGATATCACAGCCGTATTCATTGCACCGGGGCCGGGAGGAATCACATCAAGTCCGGGTTCCTCCGACTGAGAGCCAACCCCAGACCAAGGGAGCGTGGTTGCAGTGTCGGATATTGCGGCCTGAGACACCAAGAGCAGATGACTGGCTGTGGGAAATGTGTTTTGCCTGAGTTGATGCCACCGACATAAGATCCACAAGGAGCTTGTTCTTATTTCGGAGCTCAGATTTCAGGCTACGGATGGAATCCTCCAGACGTGAATAAGTCATTTTTCAGTCCTTACAAGCAGCCATGGTCACTGCTGCTCTGCTCACTGCTGTGCTGTGTTGCTAGGCTACTTCCTGCTAGCATGCTAACGTCATTAGCTCCATAGGACACCAGGAGACAATCCGGACGTTTTTAAATGAGACAACACAGAGTCCACTCAGACAGGTTCAGGTGGACTTTGTGGGTCGATGAAAAACTCAGTTTAGTTTCTGTCGAACAGAGACTCCGACTAGCGCTGTGTAGATCCGTCTGTCTATTTCCTGCTAGCACGCTACGCTAGCTTCGTTAATCATTCGTTTAGCATTGCTGTGATTACTCCTGTCTGTGGCTTCTCAGTTGGTTTTTGCCCTTTCAAGATGAGTGTTTGCAGCAGCAAAGGCCCTTTGAAACACACTTTGTCCACTAAACAAGAAGCCTCGCAGTGAATAAAAAGCCTCGTCTCTGTCTTCCGCCGTGTCTCGACGCTCTCATGTGGTCCAGCTGCTCAGGCGTGGCTCTGCGAGGATGGACCGTGTATGTTGATGCCTCCATGACCAAGTTAAGCAGATGAGACTGAGGACAACTATGTAGAAGAAAAGATGTTCACTTTGATGTAGCTTGACAGAGTTCTCCATGTGTGTCCTGGTGTTCTCATGTTTCCTTACCTCCTCATCCCTCACTCCCTAACTGTCCGTGCTGGATCTGTCCCCGTTGTTTTAAAAAGCTAACTAAGTTATTAGCATGACGTCATCCAGCTAGTCAAACCTGTCTGGTGTACAGCTACTAGAGAAGCTTCGCATGAACTGCTTCCCTTTCCCGCTAGTCTGCTGTCTGATTGTGAGGTCAGGCTGATCTGGGATCAGTTTCTCCGCCAAAGTTCTCCTCTCAAACGGGTCTTAGAGGAGTAGTGCTCGCGATTACGCTCGCCTGTAGAGACTTCTCCTGATGACGATGCGCAAGCTCGGGGCCAAATGACTTTGGCCCCGAATCTATTTGAGGACGCTGATTGGCTAAATTGTATGTCACTCATTTATATCTTTTAATCAGCAATTAACTTCATAGACCCGCCTCCTGTGGGACATTTCTCCATGGCCCCAGCGCTTCTGAGACATGCAGACAAGCGGAGAGGACGTGCAGAAAAAGCATATTCTGCGCAGATATCATATTTTACAATTATTACTGGGTACATTCCATATTTTAAAAACACAAATATTGACAATTTGTATAATTTATTATTATTATTTAATACTCAAGGTGGGGCCACGCCCCATGGCCCTCTATTGGCCAGCCGCCACTGAATGGATGATTGTTTGCAACAGTCAGCTTATATCCAGCTAAAACACAACACTGTCCAGGTCCTTGGTCAAATTCCATGTTGCAGAAACACATTTTATTTGTCCCCATGGCACGAGTACAGGTGGTTTAGCGCTGCATGACTTCCAGTGCTGCTAAATGCAAAGGCTACACAACCACATTTATTTCCTCAGTTATTTTTTACATCCAAGACACTCAACCAACTTAATAATCTCTTGTATTTCTTTGAGTGCTGAAGCAATGAGTCGATGTGCTGTGTGAACGTTAACTCACATGCCTAAATAAATCTCACACCATCTGCTTGACTCCCCCGACAGCGCCATGACGTTACTGTATGTAATGTAAAAAATACTTATTTTAACCCAACCCAATCTTTTCTAAACCTAACTAAGAGGTTTAGTTTCAACTCACAATTTTAACCATTTGTTTAAAACATTGTGGTAGATGGAGTTTTTTTCGTCTGAAGCATTAGAATGTTAATGACAACAACAGATAGTGGCCATTTAAAGGGCTGATATCATTCAAAAGGGTTGCTGTTAAAGAAGCCCAGTCGTGTGGCTGTAAGCTCCTGAGGTGCTGCTCCCTCCGGAGTCGCCTGGTTGACGCGCTCGCTGCAGGTTAAACTACCTGTGAGGTGTGGTGCATTCGACACATCACAGAGACCTTTGTATGATGATCTGTAGCTAATTTATTCTCGTCGTGGAAACAATGTATAACAAAAAACACTCTTTCCCACAATGCAGTAAATGTGTATATCGCGGTCAAAACCGTTTGCCCTTCCGGGGTCAAACACCTGACGAACCCAGCGATTTAGGGACTTATATACCTGAGCCCAGGACAGGAAATACAGCGCCACCCAATGTACGAACAAAGAAATACAGTGGTATTTATAATCTCATATTTGGCTCTAACACACCGACCCCTAATTGTTAACCCAGACAGACATAACAATTCAAACAAAATACAACAAAGGAGCCAAAATGTTAAGTTATGACCAAGTGCATTACAGACAAATTATTTTACACTCCCTGTAGCAAAGAGAGTTTTGTTGACTGGTATTTGCCCTCTGATATGAAGCACGGTGGGATAAGTTTTACCACATTCTTTGCAGGACAGGCGGCTTTCGCAGTCTCGGCTCATGTGACCAACACACAAGCATGCAAAGCAAACTCCCTGCTCCCCAAGAAAGTCAAGTTTTTCATTGTGCTTCATTCCTTTGAACTGTTTACATTCCTCCAATGGGTGATTATGGGCACAGCACAGGCATACAGTTTTTTCGGCCTTCCCTGTATCTGATGTTGGTTCCATAGCTTCCTCAGGCCAGTCCATAGAGGTTACTATAGTGGCAACAACATTTCCCCTCACTCTGTTGCTGGGCTGGGATTTAAACCTGTCATAAGTCCTTGTTCCTTGTCACAAAGAATTCTGACACGACGCTCAATGAATGTGACCAGGTCCATGAAGTGAGCTCTGTGGTTAGCAGTCTCTATAATGCCATGAGCTGTAGTCCTCCATTGATCCCTCATTTTGAATGGTAACTTTGATATAATGGCTCTCATGTGTACCGGCATATCCAGTTCCTGCATGTATTGGACCATGACGTTGCAGCAGCCACGCAAGAATAAAGCATAGGCTTGAAGTGCTTTGCCATCCTCAGATTTTATCGTTTGCCATGCCAAAGCCTTTTCCATGTATGCAGCTGCAATTTTATACAGATTTCCAAAGTGTTCCTGGAGAAGTCCTTTAGCCACTGCATAGCCACGCTCCGGAGCCACATGCTGGCAGCTGCGCACCAGTTCTCTCGGCTGTCCTCCTGTAAATTGTTCCAAATAGTAAACAATCTGCTCTTCCTGCCTTTTCCTCTACTCCTTGTTCAAAGGCTTTGATGAAGGCTCTGTACTGGAGAGGGTCCCCTTCAAATGTAGGAATTTGTCGTGGTGGCAGAGATGATGAACGCTGCTGGTGCACCAGAGCTGCTGTTATGTCATTTTGCCTGTGCATGATGGCAAGTATGTCTTCAGGCGGATTTAGAGTGACTTGATGGTGGTTTGTAGAATGTCTGTCTTCCTCCTTTAACTGAGCCTGCTGTTCATTGGGGTTGCATTGATGTTGCGAAGCAGCCTTAACCCAGTGCTCAGTTTCCTTTGGTCGCACATCCGTTGATCGTGGTTTATCAGGTTGCAACGGCCATTCTGTCAAGTCGTTTTGTGTTTTTGATTTTGCCTCCGGTTTGTATTCCTTTGCCATATGGTTTAAGCAGTTGACAGATTCCTTTTTCCTTTTTTCCCGTTCGAAGTAGGAAGTCATGCCATCTGAGGGTCCTTGAGAACAACTGTTCAGCTCAGAGGCCTGATATACTGCCAACATAGCATTGGAAGCAGCTAGTTTGGCTTCCAAATCAAGCTGCTCTCTTTTCCTCCTGAGCTGTTGCTCCTGCTCCTCCAAAGCATGTCTTTCTTTTAAAGCTGATACGCGAGTGATAAGTGCGGCTCTACGTGCCTCCACCTTTATCCGTGCAGAGGACGTGGTACTGGAGTTAGCACTTTTATTACTCCTTTGACTTGAATGTTTACTACCAGCATTAGATACACTGTCATTTGGATCAATACAGTCCTCAACATTTTCATACACAGCACCTTCATTGGATGAAACCCACAGTTTTGTAGCAGCAATACATTCATCATTAGACAGCATTTTTGCTTTAAACCATGTTTCATGTTTTTCCCTCTCCTCACACGGTAGTAAACTCAACAGAGATTTATGCATGCATTTTGCTTCATCACACACCTCAATCAATCCTCCAAGAACATTTGATACCTGTGTTTTATCATCCCCAGACAGTAAATATTGTATTGGTTTTCTTATAGCGGTTGCTTTATTTAGTTTAACTTTTCTACCATTTTGCAATGTTTCTAATTTGTTAGCAAGTGCTTTTGCAGTGAGCTTAACTACACGTTTTTGCGTTTCCATACCACCAGACATAGTGCTGGGTTTACCCTCAGTTAGCACACCAGTCCTGGTAGTTTCGTCCAACGCCGCCTCGTGGTTCTCCATGATAAATAGTCCAAATGTCAAATGCAAAGTCTATTGTTCTTGTCCGCACGCTTCGGCAACCAATGCATTGGGTTTATGCCCAGTTATGTGTGCACACAATGTAAATGGCCATACAGAGTAGCGCTGTATACCTCTCTGTGCGTTGGGCGCCGGGCGATGAACCGGTGGTCCGCTGGTCCACGGCCGTGTTAGCATTAGCCCCGTAGCTCCGTCCTCCAACTTTGCCAGAGACCCGAACAGCTCCGCGCAGCCCTCCTCGTGCTGGATTCTCCTCAGTTACGTCTCAAACGTGCCGATGTTTTCCACACAAAGTTCCAACGTTTGGCAGCTAGGTTTTGACTAATGTTAAAGAAGCCCAGTCGTGTGGCTGTAAGCTCCTGAGGTGCTGCTCCCTCCGGAGTCGCCTGGTTGACGCGCTCGCTGCAGGTTAAACTACCTGTGAGGTGTGGTGCATTCGACACATCACAGAGACCTTTGTATGATGATCTGTAGCTAATTTATTCTCGTCGTGGAAACAATGTACAACAAAAGCCACTCTTTCCCACAATGCAGTAAATGTGTATATCACGGTCAAAACCGTTTGCCCTTCCGGGGTCAAATACCTGACGAACCCAGCGATTTAGGGACTTATATACCTGAGCCCAGGACAGGAAATACAGTGGTATTTATCATCTCATATTTGGCTCTAACAGTTGCTTTTAACTACACATACATATTTGATCCATTGTTAATATAGATGTATTTACTGATGCAGCTTTAAAGGCCCAAACAATGTCAAATTTCTCGTGTTCTCACTTGTGTGGTAGTTGGATATAGTTGTGACATCAGCAGCCAGTACAGATGGAGGGTACACACCACACTCATAAAACAGTCCACAGTGAAATACAGTGTGTGCACACATACAAATCCAGCCCCACCCCCTACCTCAGATGAAGACAGAATGGATTTATATAAACGTCCACTCTCATCCACACTCCTCCGTCCGCTCTGTGATAATCCCCTTCAGTGCCCCTCCAGTGCCCAGTAGACTAATGATGAAATAAACCCAGAGCTTAGCGTCACACAGACCTGAACTAAGATGACCTGTCTCAGATGATACAGGGCAAGCATAGCTCCTGTGGCATCCATCGAGCATCCACTTAAGTGTGAACACTGTCCAAAAAGCCCAAACTATTTTGCTCCTCGTCGTTTCTTTCCCTTGTGCACATTACAGTGATTTATGAGCGGTGCAGTTAGAATACCACCCGCTTAAGTAAAGCAGATTATAAAGAGAGCTTGCTCAGGGTTGTGTCCCCCACTGCAGATAATTTAGATCCTTGGAAACACAATAATAATTTAGGGTAATTTACAATCTCAAATGAGCATCCAGTTGAAGTTTAATACCTTGAAAAAAAATCATGGCCTTTGACTTAATCCGTCAAAGCAGAGGCAAAGTCAAGTTAGCAAATAAAATGGTAAATGGACTGTACTTGTATTGTGCTTTTCTAGTCTTCTGACCACTCTAAGCTCTTTAACACTACATATCATTCACACATTCACACCCATTCATACACTGATGACGGGAGCATGCAAGGTGCCACCTGCCCACCAGGACTAATTAACATTCATACAACATTCATTCACCACATGAACAGCCTACGGGAGCAATTTGGGGTTAAGTGTCTTGCCCAAGGAGACATGGACCAGTGGAGATCGAACCACCGATCCTCTGATTGAAGGACGACTCTGCTCTACCACTGAACAGTCATAAGGGCTCTCTTTTGACAGTGTGTAATGGGTTCCCAGAAGGACAGAGAATAGACAGTTATTTAGCAGTGGCATTGAAATCTCAAGGGGTTGCACCAAACAATTCTGCAGAGAATATTCTAAAACATCGTTTAAACAGAAGCTGGTGTTCTGCTCTCGAGCCTCAAAACCACCGATTCCTCTCATGCAGTCAGAAGTGTTTACAGGAACACTGTGTCCAAAAATATAACCAGACCACTCAACTCTTGGAAATTCTACCACTCACACAAGAGCTTTCTGCACTTCTGATGAATGGCGTTCCCTGATGTGTAACTGCCGTCATATGACTCATTGACATCAGATAGCAGTCATGCAAAAACCCTTCTGGTTCACATAGATGAGGACAAGCACTTCTGGTCTCAGCTTCATGGTGTGTGAAGAAGTTCAAGTTCAAAGTTCAAAGTTCAAAGTTCACTTTATTGTCAAAGTTTCCACATGTGTTATGCATACAGAAAATTCGAAATGCCGTTTCTCGCAGTCCCACAGTGTAATATAGACATGAACATATAACATATAATAGAATAAAATAGAATAAAGTTAAGAACATAAGGGCCTAGATAAAGGATTTACAAGTAGCAGCAGAGAATAAAAAGTGACTGGTGCTGATAAAAAGTGACTGGTGCTGATAAAAAGTGACTGGTGCTGGATGAGGGAAGGGGTGTGAGGGGGAGTAGATGTCCTGGTATGTTCCATTTGAGGCAGTGGGGAAAGGTGGGTGAGGGGGAGGGTAGAGAGGTCAGGGGAGAGATGGCAGGGGGGGAGAGAGGGGGAGCGAGAGGAGAGAGGGAGGGAGAGAGTTCAGCATCCTGACCGCCTGGTGGAAGAAGCTGTTCCTCAGCCGGGTAGAGCTCGAACGGAGACTGCGGAACCTTCTCCCTGAAGGCAGGAGGCTGAAGAGGCTGTTGGAGGGGTGGGTGGGGTCACCCGCAATGCCGAGTGCTTTGCGGGTGAGGCGGGTGTTGTAAATGTCCTGTAGTGTAGGGAGTGAGACTCCGATGATCCTCTGGGCAGAGTTCACAATGCGCTGCAGGCTCTTGCGGTTGGAGGCGGTGCAGCTTCCGAACCACAGCGTGATGCAGCTGCTGAGGATGCTCTCAGTGGCACCTCGGTAGAATGAGAGCATGATGGGGGGGGGGGCTCCTGCTCGCTTGAGCTTCCTGATGAAGTACAGGCGTTGCTGGGCCTTCTTTGCCAGTGCAGTGGTGTTGCTGTTCCAGGTGAGGTCATCTGTGATTGTCACACCCAGGAATTTGGTGCTGCTCACCTGTTCCACAGCAGCACCATTGATGGTCAGAGGGAGGGGGGGTTGGGAGTGGGTTCTCCTGAAGTCAACAACAATCTCCTTTGTTTTCCCCACATTGAGGAAGAGATTGTTATTTTGGCACCAACGGACCAGCTGGTTCACTTCCTTCCTGTAGTTAGTCTCATCGTTGTGGCTGATGAGACCTACCACGGTAGTGTCGTCAGCGAACTTCACGATGTGGTTGGAGCTGTAGTTGGGTTTACAGTCATGGGTCAGCAGGGTGAAGAGAAGGGGGCTGAGCACACAACCTTGGGGGGCCCCCGTACTCAGTGTTAGTGTGTTCGAAGTGTTGTTGTTGACCCGAACAGCTTGTGGTCTCTCTGTGAGGAAGTCCAACAACCAGTTGCAGAGAGAGGGGCTGAGGCCCAGGTCTGTAAGTTTACACACAAGCTGCTGGGGGATGATTGTATTGAATGCTGAGCTGAAATCTATGAACAGCATTCTGACGTAGGAGTTCTTAGTGTCCAGGTGTGTGAGGGCTGGGTGTAGAGCGGAGGAGATTGCATCCTCTGTGGACCGTTTAGTTCGGTAAGCAAACTGAAACGGGTCCAGGGAGGGAGGAAGGGTGGATTTGATCTGCTTCATGACCAGCCTTTCGAAACACTTCATGATGGTAGAAGTCAATGCGACGGGGCGGTAGTCGTTGAAGCAGGCTGGAGATGACTTCTTCGGCACAGGAATGATGGTGGTTTCCTTGAAGCACGTGGGAACAACAGCCTGGCTCAGGGAGGTGTTAAAGATGTCGGTGAGGACATCCGTGAGCTCCTCTGCGCAGTCCCTCAGCACACGACCAGGAATGTTGTCAGGTCCCGCAGCCTTGCGGGTATTAATCCTCAGCAGTGTGCTCCTCACACTGGCTGGGGACAGGCACAGAGCCTGGTCGTCGGTGGGGGGGGTGGTTTTCTGCGCAGGTGTGTTGTTCTGTGCTTCGAAGCGTGCAAAGAAGCCATTGAGGTTGTTAAGCAGGGAGGTGTGACTGTCACAGGTCTGTGGCGGTAGTTTGTAGTCCGTTATGGTCCTAATGCCCTGCCACAGGCTCCGTGAGTCCCTGCTGTCTTTGAAATGTCCTGTGATTTTCCTGGTGTACAGTCGTTTTGCTTTCCTGATGCCACGGCACAGGTCAGCCCTGGCTGCTCCGAGCCCAGCTGGGTCTCCAGCTCTGAAGGCGGTGTCGCGAGCCTTGAGCAGTGTGCGGACCTCCCCTGTCAGCCATGGCTTCTGGTTGGCTCGGATGGTGATGGCTCTGGTGGTAGTTACATCATCCGTGAAGAAATGAAAGGGGTCAAAACACCACCTATTTATAACTGGTATGAATACATATCAATAACGTCGAGCTTTTCATTGTAAATATTGTTAGATTGAACTATTTTATGCATGCGATCATACCAGTGTGATCATTCTAGTAAACTAATCTGAAGTTAGAGGGAACACAGCTCCTACATGACATTTAAATTCCACATCAGAATGTCCTGATAATGTCTGAGTGTTATTCTCTGAGGTGCTCGGTGAGTCGGAGAATGAGGTTATAGTCTTAGAAACATCTCAGAATTACTTGTCGCCCTAAATTTACCAGAAAGTTAATAAACTTGCGAGAGCAAAAACTCTGAGATTAAAGTTCTCCATATGAACATAAAGGGTTATGTGTCAATGTTGTGTTCACGACTTGTTTCTGATGCCACCTAGTGACCAAAAGCATCAGCTTTTGCAGGTTTAAGGACTCATAAAATAACTTACAAATATGCTTGAGTACCTGTGTGTAGTTAATGACAATATTCTACACAATATTGAGTTGGTCATATTGCCAGTTTTCTAAAAGTGTTGGCGGTCTTTTAACTTTTGTAAAGTTTTTTTATGCTCTCTAAATTCCCTTGCTGGATTTCCCCTTTAACGAGCAATGAGTGCTGCTCGCACATTGTTCCGCTTATGGATAGCGGAACTCAAGACAACCTTTTCAAATAAAGGTTATCAATCAAATTTGCCCTCTGCTTTTGATTCAGTGGCTGCAGTTATGCATCGTGTGTGTGTGTGTGTGCACACCTGCCAGCACTGTTTGTTCACTTTGACAAGGATGTGAAATGAGTTCTGTATCTGCATATGTGTGTGCACAGAAGGTTGCATGTGTCTGTGTGCTGTGTGGTATGTGTATCTGCATGCAAGGTAAGACAATTAGGTACGCGTGTGTGTTTGTGTGCGTAACAAATGGGATTTGTTACACTGTAATAACCAGTGGAGTGGAAAAGGAAAAGCCTCTCAACATTGATCACTGCCAAGGATTTCCCTTGGAATCAAGTGTGTGTGTGTGTGTGTGTGTGTGTGTGTGTGTGTGTGTGTGTGTGTGTGTGTGTGTGTGTGTGTGTGTGTGTGTGTGTGTGTGTGTGTGTGATATTGCAGCCAATGAAGATGAGAGTTGGGTGCAGATTTGTATTCAAAAGATGTGCTGTTGGTCACCGTGCCTCCTTTCCTCTTCCACACACACACACACACACACACACACACACACACACACACACACACACACACAAAGATCGAAGCATTAACACTTACACGTATATACCAAATGCTCACAAGCACACACCACTACCTGGTAATCAGTGCTTCATTGAAGAGTGGCTGACCCCCTCACTGTTGCACTCAGACATCTTGCAGTAGATGGTGGCAGTAAATCAGCACATCTGCTTGCTTGTTTACCTGTTAGTGTCCTTCTGCTAGCCTCCCATCAGCCCTTTCTTCCCTCGGCAGTAGCTGCAGTATGTGGGAGGCTCAAGTGTTGATCAGTGCTGAAATCTGAAATGATTTAAAGTGAAATGTAGATGTTGCATTAGAAGTAACCTATAGCTCTGATACTGTCAGTGAGCAGGGACATAAACATACACTACATTTAGTTGCTATTGCAGAAAAAAGTCAACTATGAATAGGCATGGACACACAATGGTAGAAAAAGCTAAAAATAAATATGAGAGAATTAAAAGGATGTGAGGAATCCTTTGTGTAGAGGTTGTTGATAGACACTGGCACAATATAGCTTATACATCTCTGTTTTCTTTTAGCAGCCGTAGAGGAGCACCATAGGGCTTATCCATTGGCATAAATGAATGGTAAATGGACTGTTGTGGAAGTGTGTAAATGAGACGAACAGACAGGAGTATGGAGTCTCTGAGATTTACTTCCAAACAAAATCAACCGCATCCAGGTACAGGTGTGTTCCTATGTACCCTCTCAGGCTCCGCCCCTTACCACCCAACCAGTGTCCATTCTGAGGTGAGATGCCTCCATCTAGTGTTCACCACACAGGCCCCCCCAGAACCTTCAGAATTGACAGCATGTGCAAAACATTACATTATCCCCGCACAAACCCCCCAAACAACATTACACCCAGTATCAATAGTCTCTCTCAGGAGGTCTGACCCTGCGGCCATAACGGCTATATTTCACAGTCACAGGCAACTCGGCAGGGGCAGGGGTTGGAGGGCGTCCCCGTCGTCGATGGGGACCAGTAGGGGTCCCGACGGACGGGGGGCCTGGGACAGGTGCAGACTTAGGTGGCCGGCCGCGACGTGGGGCTTGAGCCAGTTCCACAGGCTCGTCTGGAACCACATGGGCAGGCTTAAGACGGTCGACCGAAATCAGCTCCTTTTTCCCCCCCCTGTCCACGACAAAACTCTTCGGGCCCGCCTCAAGGACACGGAAAGGCCCGTCGTAGGGAGCCTGCAGTGGAGAACGGTGAGCCTCATGACGGATAAACACATAGCTGGCAGCCATCAGGTCCTTTGGGATGTAGGACTGCGGAAGGCAGTGATGTGTAGGAACCGGGGCCAAAGCATTCGCTGCATCCCGGAAGGTGGACTGGTGAGCTGCAATGGACCAAGGAGTAGAGGAACTCGGGAGGAACTCCCCAGGGACCCTCAGAGGTTGACCGAAAACCAGCTCTGCCGAAGAGGCCTGCAGGTCTTCTTTGGGGGCGGAACGCAGGCCCAACATCACCCATGGCAGACGGTCGATCCAATTGCTGTCTGTGAGAGTGGCCCGGAGAGCAGCCTTCATGGAGCGATGGAAACGTTCACACATTCCGTTGGCCTTCGGGTTATATGCCGTGGTGCGGTGGAGTTTCACACCCAGTCTCTCTGCCACTGCATTCCACAGCTCAGAGGTGAACTGAGAACCCCGGTCAGAAGTCAGGTCTAATGGGGTGCCAAAGCGGGTCACCCAAGCAGAGATGAACGCCCGAGCCACTTCTGCAGCCATTGTGGATGACAGAGGAACAACCTCCGGCCACCTGGTGGTCCTGTCCACCATAGTGAGGAGGTGAGTGAAACCCTGAGACGGGGGAAGTGGGCCCACCAGGTCCACGTGGACATGGTCAAACCGCCTCTCCGGAATGAGAAACGGCTCCAGGGGGGCCTTAGTGTGACGGTGTATCTTGGCCCGCTGACACGCCACACAGGAGGCTGCCCATTGCCTAATGTCCCTTCTTAGGCCTGGCCAGACGAACTTGGCCCCCACCAGCTTCACCGACGCCCTCACCCCCGGGTGTGAAAGGCCATGCATGGTGTCGAACACCCGTCGTCGCCAGTCAGTCGGAACCATGGGGCGAGGCCGGCCAGTGGAAACGTCGCAGAGGAGCATGGCGCCGCTGTCCTGAAACGCCACATCCTCCAGTCGCAGTCCCGTCACAGCTGTCCTGAAAGCCTGAAGGTCCATGTCCGTGAGCTGGTCAGCGGCCATGGCTGCATAATCAATGCCCAGGTGCACAGGGCTGACCTGTGCCCGGTAGAGGCAGTCCGCCACCTGGTTGTATTTACCAGCCACGTGTTGAATGTCCGTAGTGTACTCCGATATGGCGGAAAGTTGGCGCTGTTGACGCCCCGACCACGGCTCTGTGATCTTGGCCATGGCAAAAGTCAGGGGCTTGTGATCAACGAACACTGTGAACCCCCGGCCCTCCAGCAGGAACCTGAAATGACGTATGGCGAGGAAGAGGGCCAGGAGCTCCCTGTCAAACGTGCTATACTTCCTCTCGTTGTCCCGCAACTTCTTGCTGAAAAAGGCCAGGGGCTGCCAGGCGCCAGCCACCCACTGCTCACACACCGCCCCGACTGCGTAATCGGAGGCATCCGTTGTGAGAGCTATAGGAGCAGCCGGCGATGGGTGTGCCAGCATGGCAGCGTTGGCCAGAGCCACCTTGGAGTTCTCGAATGCCAGGACCCGCTCCGGGGACCAGTCCACGTCCTCGCTGTCTTTCTTCCCCTTTAACGCCTCGTACAGGGGACTCATCAGGTGAGCCGCATGGGGTAGAAAACGATTGTAAAAGTTCACCATTCCTAGATACTCCTGAAGAGGCTTAGCGGTGAGGGGGCGGGGGAAAACAACAATAGCCTCCACCTTGGCGGGTAGAGGAACAGCCCCCTGGGGGGAGACACGATGTCCCAGGAAATCCATTGCCGGCAGGCCAAACTGACATTTGGCCGGGTTCACAATTAATCCATGCTCGTTGAGCCGCTCGAATAATTGCTGGAGATGTCTCCGATGCTCCTCTGCCGATGTGCTGGCTACGAGGATGTCATCCAGATAAACGAACAAAAACGACATACCCCGCAGAACGGAATCCATAAGCCGCTGAAAAGTCTGTGCTGCCCCTTTAAGGCCAAATGGCATCCGCAGGAATTCAAACAGCCCAAACGGGGTGATAACGGCGGTCTTGGGAATATCGAGTGGGTGGACCGGCACCTGGTGGTAGCCACGCACCAAATCTATTTTAGAATAGATAGTGGCTCCCGCCAGGTGGACAGAAAAATCCTGGATGTGTGGAACCGGGTACCGGTCAGGCGTGGTAATATTATTTAAGCGCCGGAAATCACCACACGGGCGCCACTTACCGTCCGCCTTGGGGACCATGTGGAGAGGAGATGCCCAGGGACTATTAGAACGGCGCACAATGCCAAGCCGCTCCATTGTGGAGAACTCCTCCTTGGCTATTGCCAGTTTAACAGCGTCCAGGCGGCGTGCTCGTGCAAAAACTGGCGGCCCAACAGTTGTGATGTAGTGTTCCACACCATGCTTGGCGACCGCGGCAGAGAAGGCGGGGACAGTCAGGGCAGGGAAATCAGAGAGGAGACGCTGGTACGCATCCCCGGTGGCAAGCATATTGGCCAGGGCAGGCGGCCCTGGACCCCCCAGTGTGCACGGATATGTGTCAAAGGACACAGAGTCAATCAGCCGACGATTCGCAACGTCCACTAACAGTCTGTGGGCACACAGAAAATCCGCGCCCAGTATAGGCACCGACACTGAAGCAATAATAAATTCCCACTCAAACTGATGTCCATTGAAACACACCTTGACATGCCTGGTGCAAAATGTACGAATGGAAGTCCCATTAGCCGCATCCAGCGGTGGTCCATGTGCATTTCCCAAAGCGTCCACGGCCGATGCAGGTAGGATGCTCCTCTGTGCCCCCGAATCCACCAGCAGACGCCGACCAGAAGACGTGTCCTCAATAAACAGCAGCTCATTGATGACGCCAGCGCTCATAGCCGCTAACGAGCGCCGGCTCTGGCGTTTCCCTGGTTGCCATAACAACATGGTGGAATACAGCGCTTTGCTTTGGAGCCAAAACGGCGATGATAATAACACAGCCCGCTGTCCTCTCTTTGCGCCTGATCCCTGCGCTCGGACGACCGGCCCGACACAGCAGCAACAGTTTGCTCGGGGTCTGACACCGCAGCCACATATTGACGAGAGGCCAGCAGTATCCTGTCTGCCTCCTCTGCCAGCCCACGGTAATCCTTGGTGCGCACAAACGGCGAGGTGGCCAACGCCGTGCGCACCGGCGTCGGGAGCTGCCGTAGGAACAGTTGGACAAAAAGAAAAGCGGTGTCACCTGAACCGAGCAGTGCCAACATATTCTCCATTAGTTCAGTAGGTTTGCTGTCCCCCAATCCGTTGAGTGACAGCAGGCGATCTGCGCGCTCCTCGTCAGATAGCTGAAACAAGCGCAACAGCTGTGTTTTGAGAGCATTGTATTTCCCCAATGCAGGTGGATCTCTCAGCAATCCCATCATCCGGCGAGTAGTGGAGGAATCCAACGCCGCCACCACATGATAGTATTTAGTATCATCCACCCTGATCCCGCGGAGGTGAAACTGCGCCTCAATATGTTGGAACCACGGGGCTGGGTCATGCTGCCAAAACTCGGGCAACTTGACTGTCGCCGCATACACGGCAGGAGCGACAGCAGCTGCGTTACCCTCACTATCTGACATTGTTCAGATCACGTCGGGGTCACCACTGTGGAAGCGTGTAAATGAGACGAACAGACAGGAGTATGGAGTCTCTGAGATTTACTTCCAAACAAAATCAACCGCATCCAGGTACAGGTGTGTTCCTATGTACCCTCTCAGGCTCCGCCCCTTACCACCCAACCAGTGTCCATTCTGAGGTGAGATGCCTCCATCTAGTGTTCACCACACTGTACTATTTCCAGTCTTCCGACCATGTAAAGCGCTTTAACACTACTTGTCATCATGCATATTGAAAGGAATGAGGGAAATGTCTGTGTCCGACACCCAGGAACTCTGTTTAATATGGATCCTAAAGCGTTCAATGTTATATGGAAAATATATTATGAATTAAACATTCACGTAAATAAATTGTTAAATAATAGATGAACCAACTTCATGTGAAATAATTCAATCAAAAAAAGAAGTCAACTCATTATTATGATGAAATAAATAAATAAGAGTTATTGCATGCAATCCTAATTTTATTATATTTTCTCTCAAAATGCAGTTTTCTAAAGTTTTTAATTCATACTAGCTTTTTTCCCCCAATGACACATATTTCATGTCACATTTTCTTTTCTAATGTCACCTTCATAATGTCTTTTCATAACTGAATTACCAACTATATTCGGTCGCAGTCGTTGAGCTTGCTAGCTTTAGATCAGGGGACTCAAACTCATCTTCACTCCGGGCCACATCAGCATCACGGTCGCCCTCAAAGGGCCGGCTGTAAATGTAACTACTCCTAACATATTGGTAAATAACTGCCTCTGCATTTGATTGTTGTTTATTCAGGTGTAAAAATATTGTACATGCAGTTATATAAATGTAAACATATATTTCAGCACATTTCTGTTATTATAACTTAAATCCTTTTAATTTTGGGTTCAGAAACCCACATTACTCTATCAAAGATCAAACAATTAAAGAAAATAGCAAAGACAAATATCAAACAAGTTATTACATGAACTTTGTTCAATGCTTAAAATCCTTTCAAGGGTGCGTTTGCACAATCCCACATGAAGTATTTCATGTGTTGTAAAGACACGTTTAAAGTAGTCTTCAATGTACTCACAATACAGTTCCTGTCAAATGTACAGTAACCAGCCAATGAGCTGCTTCTATGACTGTTTAAGTATCTCATCATTTAAACTTTCTATCTCATCATTTTGACTTTCTATCTCAGAATTATGACTTTCTATCATAGTTATGACTTTCTGTCTCATAACTTCGACTTTCTATCTCAGAATTTCGACAACAGGGACATTTTTATTGTCAAGTTTAACTTTACATTTTTTATTTATTTTTTTTGCTGGCGGATTCGCGGGCCACATAAAATGACGTTGCTGCATCTATGAGCAACGAGTTCACCCAAAGAGTTTCACATTGTTGAATATTTCAATAGGTCAGACGATGTAAAACAGTTTGGTTTTTTTTACAAATAAAGAATCAATTCTGAGAAAAGAGATAATTTGTCTGGCAGAAATATCTTTTTAACCTTTTAGTGACATCTCAGATTTATCTTTCAAACCCTGAAAGTGCTTCAGTGTGACTGCTTAGGCCTCCTCATTTTGTGCCACTCCGGTGCACTGGAATAATTGATGTCAGTTGACATAAAAATAACCATTAGCAATGATTATGATGGGGAAAGGACACTATTCTTCCAAATCAAACATCGATTTTCAAGTCTGTTATAGCGGCAGATGATGGCAAGTTGAATACTGATGATACATCTTCTCAATGAAAAGAGTCTGAGGTAAAGAAGATTCACTTTGCAACGAAACAAAGGGTATCAGTGAAGATGAGGCTACTTGATTTGCAGAAGAAAAAACTGCACTGGGGTAAAAGCTAGCAGTCTGATCGAATGTGTTTACCATATATATTCAAACAGTACATTACATTGAAATTAAATTGGCATAGATGCTCAAATTATTTGATAAATGAGTGTTAAATGGTCATCAGCAGCATCATGATTTCTTGACATGATGATTTTTTTAACCCTCCTGTCGTGTTTGTTCGTGTTCCTGGTCTGTTTTATCTGCTCTTACATTAACACAAAAAACATTAATCATTCAATTTGATTTAACACCGCAGAGGCCGGTGTGCGGGGAAGGTGCTGGCGCCGTTGAATTAGTGGAGTTGAAAGCTGGACTTGATGTCTTCCACACGAGATGTTGCATATCGTGTTGGCCCTGACGTCATCCTTATGTTTTCAACTCTCGCTCTGCCTCCTCTGTCCTGGGAGGATGAATCCCAGAGCAAGTTGCCACCCTTGGAGTGGAATGTCACCTGAGGTGCCTGTTTCTCTGGTGCCATTTCCTCGCCATCTGTTGACTGGTCAGTCTCATAATAGTCCAGA
The DNA here is from genome assembly GCF_949748355.1 of Melanostigma gelatinosum. Lineage (NCBI taxonomy): Eukaryota > Metazoa > Chordata > Actinopteri > Perciformes > Zoarcidae > Melanostigma > Melanostigma gelatinosum. The sequence goes on from NC_136637.1 coordinate 2,745,177, forward strand.
TCGAAATCAGGATCAATGTCTTTCATTTCTGAGACATCTTCCTCTATCTCCGGTTCAATCTCCTCTTCATCTGGTTCAAAAAGTAGGTCCAGAGCCTCTCTGACAGAAAATCGCCTCATCAGTGTCCTACTCATTGTGCTCACAGGATAAAATGAGAGCAAGGCACAAATAAAGGTTTATATTGGGGGACAGTGAGAAGATATGAAACATTGTTTAGTCTGGAAGGTGTGGTTGATGTGGGGGGATGTGCACATAAGCACGGGATCGACATGGGTTCTCATAACTAACACCTGTTTTTGTTTGAAGTTTGAAATGTGTACAACTTTATATACGGAGCTGGTGTGTGTGTTTGTATGGGGGGTTGTGGATGTGTGGGTGTGTATGGGGCTGTGTTTCCCATTCATTTCCTATGGCGGTCACTTTTGACCAGGAACCTTGAGGCAATCAGATGTAAAACACAATATTTATGATTGATTAAAGTTGTAGATCAGTCAGATTTGACCCGAATAAGACAGGAGGGTTAAATATAAATACAAGGCAACCAGGAGAGCTTGGCTTGCTTTCCGACAGTCTGAAAGACTTATCGAAGTGACCTGCTATTATGTACTCTAGTTCAGTCTGTTTTACTAACCAAACTCGGTAGTTGTGTTGCCTAAACCCAACTCTGTAGTTGTGTTGCCTAAACCAGGGATTCTTAACCTTTTTGACCTCGGGGCCCAACTTTTCAAGTACAAAGTGTCCCGGAGCCCACTCTGACTATATGCATCAAAAGTGTCAGACAACCTGTAGGTCATACAGAAACAGAGCAGTGGGCCTTTGGAGTCAGTAAAAATGTAAGATTTTTGTCCGCATTAAATAAAGTATCTTTCAGTATAAATAACTGCCGGTGGCTGTATCTGTACAGGTAAAGGACAGTATAGGGCTGTAACTACACTATCAGTGAACAACTGCCTCAAATTTGAAGAAGATTGGACAAAGTATGACCATTCTACAGTGTTTCTTCATGAAGAGATCCAGGCGGAGCTCTAAAAGGACATTTGGAGACCCAAATGGACACATGGTAACCACATGCTATTCTGACACACTAAAGGTGTTTCTCCCTTTATATTTTGATATTATATTATTTTCCTTTTATTTTTAGCCTTTGCAAATTGCAAAAACTATGTATATATGGTCGAAGACATGGTGTGTGAGTAGCGGACTTGCTGTGCTTAATGGCTGCGACCGAGCGCACGAACGAGAATGAGAATAGCTCAGTTACGCAAACGTTGGTTGATGGCTTATGGAAGAGGAGGATAAGGTTTGTACTATAAGTACTAGCGTTTTCTGAAGGCAGTAGCTCCATGGTAACATCCGCTAGCACGTTGTCGGGTCTGTAATGTGTCTTTTTCCGTCGAAATGCTGCAAGATACCACTTGCAGCGGTTATGGCGACTTTGGACAGTGTGTGTGTGGGCTCCTTTTGTGGAGAAACCATAAGAAATGAAAGAAAATCAATGATTTCTTTGCAAAGATGAGGATTTTGGGCATGCTGGGATACCTAACACGGACATGTTTTGTGACGTATTTGCGCAAACAAGCCGTAGGAACGGAAGGGGAGGGTATCGAGGATGCCGGTGTTGAACAGGCAAAACCCTTGTTAAATAAATGAGATGATACAATGTGATGATCACAAAGACATTTATTATCATGTGTATGTAAACCTGCATACACAACAATAAGCCCAACAGACTTTCCCACGAGCGTTGGATGTTTCGTCGCTACGTGTCGCTTTATTTTTGAAGGCTTCAGTGCTTCGTTTGATAGCATTAGCCCACATTCCACACACTGAGCCCTCGGCTCTGCCTCGTTGCCTCCGTTCACAAAGCCGTACTTAAGAAAGTCAGGGTTGTACTTGCACACACATTTAGACTTTTGGGGGGTATGGCACCACTGTCGTCTTCATTTTTTCTTTTTAATAACTTATCCATAACTTTCGCTACAGGCTAGCGGCTAGCTGAGTGTCTTCTTCTGCTTATTGCAGCTTGTTAAACAACTGACTGACGCATTACCGCCACCAGGTGGTGGGAAGCTATATTGTAACTGAGCGTCTCATGGATAACAGTGATATCTCTGGTGTCTTCAATTGATAACCTATGCGGTCCCGCGGCCCTCGCGGCCCACAGGTGCAAAACTGAAAGTTTTTCGCGGCCCTCTAGGTGGCGCTCGCGGCCCAATCATGGGCCGCGGCCCTATCATGGGCCGCGGCCCTATCATGGGCCGCGGCCCTATCATGGGCCGCGGCCCTATGGTTAAGAATCACTGGCCTAAACCAAACTCGGTAGTTGTGTTGCCTAAACCAAACTCGGTAGTTGTGTTGCCTAAACCAAACTCGGTAGCCACGGTCATGTGATCACCTCTGTCCATCCATTTGTCTGTCTTTGATCAACATATCAGAACTAGTCACCAGATTGGCTTGAAATGTGCTGAAGGAAACCACCGTCTTATGTCACTTCTGGTTGCAAAAAAACAAGAAGTCGACCTCGAGGTCCCCTATTGGAAAGTGACACCACATAATTTGACTGTTGGAGCAGATTTTTGTCCCCTTAATATGATGAATAAAAGTATATCATCTTATTTTCATGCCATTTAATTTGATCCTGCATGTGTCTAATGGGGGAAAAATGTAGAACTCCAAGGTCATGAATAGGGTTGGGTATCGTTTGGATTTTTTCCGATACCGGTGCTAAAACGATACTTTTAAAACGATATCGGTGCCTGAACCGATAATATGTTCAATTTGAAGAAAAAAGTAACTGTTTAAAGTATACTATAAATATAAATAAATACAAAACACTTAACTATGAACAATATGTTAACTGTTAACAGTTTACAGTATACTTAAATACATATAAATAAATACAAAACACACACACGCACTCTGTACACACACACTACAGCTTCAAACTTCAGCAATTATTTTGCAGAAATATGAGCATATTTTCCTTCTCTGGCAAAATACGACACGTCTCATGACTTCATTTATTTTACCAGTTGGTGCGCCAACTCGTCGTTTGCCAACCGCCAGTTGCTCTCAAATGAGGAGAAGAAGAAGCTTTCGTGTGCCTGTGTTGTTGTGCTTATGAGCGCCAGCGCTAAGTAGCCCGTTGTAATAATACTGTGAGTGAGGAGCGGAGGACCGAGTCCTGCTGCCAGGACGGAGTCATCAGAGTAGTGTCAAAAAAGTATGTCAATCGGCTCAGGTACCGAAAGGAAGCACCGAAATCTGCGTTGCGTTTCGGTCCGGTAGATACCGGACGTATAGGAACCGGTGCCATATTGGCACAGAGTTTCGGTACCCAACCCTAGTCATGAAGTGTCGTCTGCCTTGACACCCCTGCTCTTACAGGAAGAGGTCAATGTTGGGAATCCACTTTCTTGATCTCAGGCGGCGAGTTGTGTACTAGTGTGTGTGCTATTTTACAGTATTGCAGTATGTTATGCTAATTGGAAGTCACAACTGCACAAAAATGTTTTTCCAACAGATATATTATAAGACTGTTATCGTGTTAATACAGGGCTTAAAATGATACATTGTGTTGTTACATGTTATTTACTTAAATGGTAACTTTAGTAGTTTTCCACCTGGATTCCGTCTGTTTTATTGTGTCCAAGTCCTGTTGAAGGAAAAGAGTTGCTATGAAATCCAAACATCGGGCAACAACACGTTCAACTCTTCAGCTTTTTCCACTGTGGTCATTGGTTCATTTCCATGTGGTCATTTGCCTCTCTCTCTCTCTCTCTCTCTCTCACACACACACACACACACACACACACACACACACACACACACACACACACACACACACACAGCATAGATGCTCGTAGCTGTCCACTGACTGTAGATCTCTGGAACTGTCAGGGTCACAATCAAGGGCAGGCCTGAGGAACACGCACTCCCTCCTCAGAACAGTACTTGGAGACTAAATTCTGCTTTCCTTGTTTTTTTAACATGCGTAATAGACTTTGCTGGAATTAAATCCTCTCCACACATCTCCCTGGCACTCCTACTCCCTCTTTTTGTGTCTCTCTCTCAGTAATGACTTTAGCCTCAGTCTTGCGGGTTCAACACTTGTAAGTACAGTACAATACTGGACTGTGTGAGGTCTTTCCTCCCGGACATTTGACTATACAAATTCAAATTGAGCCATATAGTGAGAGCTTAACTTGTTCTTTCTGTTTTTAAAGATATTTTGTAGCAGAATGAGCTTCATTGAAAAGCCAACAGTGGTTTCCATCTTTCTTGCTGAATGCCCATGCTCTTCAAAAGCATTTTCTTGTCGTTCCATCAGTGTTTGGGATGAATACTGGGAATTTATATACCGGTATGTCGCTGGAATTCTTGCAAAGTCTACTCCTGTACTTCCGTATTTTAAGCCAGTGTCATTTTCAAGTCAAATATGGTGTACTTTCATGATTTTTCTACTAAATATATTAAAACAATCTAAAAAAATGTTATCTGCAGTTCTGTGTTTAAAATCAATTTTCATTCATAGTTAGAAATCCTGGCTAATGTGTCCAGGACTGTGAAATCTCATTTGTTCAGTAGCGGGCCGTGTATTGCGGGCCTTCACTGCTGTCTTACCACCTAATAACCTCATGATGGCGCCACAGCTACGGTTATTTGTTTCTCGGGGTGTAACATCGCATATTCATATTAAACCGTTCGGTACGAGGCTTACAAACCGAACGATAATACTGGTGCATTTGGAAGATGAAGAAGCTCAAATTGTGGTAAATATAACGTTTTCTGTCTCTCTGTTTAGTTTCCGGGTCAGCGTCAAAACAAAACACAACTGAGGCGCGTATGTTCTGCGAGGCTATGCTAACTAGCTTAGTAAGGAAAACAACACACACAAACGCACGCAGCATTCTCCCCGCAGCATTTAGCTGTTCCCTACTGATTCAAACAGGGCTAAATACAAAGTCCATCCTCCTGTCTTTGTTTACAAAGAGGTCAATAACTCTGCTGTGCAGTACATCCGTGCATTTCAGTTCCAGCAAGAGGTCCTTTTCAGTGTTTTCCTATTCTTCTTAACTTTTTCAATGTGGAGCTCCGTTTCCCTGCGAACTTGTTTGTTGATCTGGAGATCCACTCGGGTCACTCCAAACGTTTTCAAGAGCACCGTAGCTTGAAACGTGTCCCGCTGTACTTTGGTGTCGTGTAGCGGCTTTGCTCAGGCAGCTCAGGTTACCAAATCCAGCATGGCTCCATACACCAAGATATTCCCAGCAATACACTTTGCAGCTCTTCTCCGGCCCTGTCAGCCAGGAATACCATTCATAGTTTGTGCACTGAAAGTGGCGCACAAATCCTTTTCCTGGCTGGGTCAGGGCTGCTAGCTGTGGGGTTGACTGGCCATTTCTTACAATGTCCAGTTTGTCTGGGAATGTCCTTCTTGAGAAAGGCGTTCCCAGTAACTCCGCCACTAAATCAGTTTCTCCTCCTCCTCCTCCTTCCGCCATTTGATGTTAAAAAAACAAAGCTAGGTAAAAAAAACAAAAAATGCCATAATTTCTTCCATATCTTTCCACTTGAACTCTGACTAACAACCTAAGTTCTGCTAGCAAGCATAAATTTCACTTTAGTCACGTGCTCACCCACTGACCAATCACAGCACACTCTGCACCTGGACGTAATGCTGACACGTCAAAGAATACGCCCAACATGTCAAACTAAAGATCTGATTGGTTGAACACTATGGCAATCAACAATATCGTCCCAATTCACTTAATCTGCACATGGATGCACTTGTGAGTCTGCAGGCCTCTGGCTCTGTTCTACCTAGAGACACAGAGGTGAGATCTGATTGGATAAAAGCTCTACTTAAAACAAGCTGCACTGGAAGCAGAGCAACTGAGGAAGACAGGAGCTGTGCAATGAGAAAATAATATAATGGGAAAACTATTTTTATAAATTATAATACATGTAGTGTATTTAAGAAAAAATATTGAATTATAAAATAGATATAGCTTTGTGATTCTGTTTAGGCCAGCAGATAAGCCTGACGGCCCACCACTGCATTTGTTGGAATTTCTGGTGATGCACTTTGAATTTCTGTATGTGACATCCCCATGGTATCATTAATACCAAACCAATTACATCAATCTATATATACTTGATATTTTCTTCAGGACTACCCCCCCCCCAAAATACTGTATCAATCTACTGGACAGACTTTAAAGCAAAGAAAATATAATATGAAGTATTAAACTGGCTGTGTTTTTCAGATGGTAATCAAGAGTGTGACAAAGTGGGTGAGAACACACCATTTGTCCCATATTACATTCATCTATAAATCTGACCATGCTTGTCAATTGTTTGCTTACCATACCCACCATGTGTTCCAGAGGTTAAAGGGGGAGGCACCCAGCCATTTCCTCCATTTATACACTGGATGATGTCATCCGTGATGTCATTGGGTCAGACCAAGTATGGGGGGGAGTAGAGTATGTACAGGTAGATTTGTAGGTTGGTTATGATCTGTTTTACATTGTTATTAGTGTATAGCAAAGTGTAAACCATATATTGTTGGCTATCTAAAGGGGTGCTGTAAGGCAGTGATTCTTAACCATAGGGCCGCGGCCCATGATTGGGCCGCGAGCGCCACCTAGAAGGCCGCGAAAAACTTTCAGTTTTGCACCTGTGGGCCGCGAGGGCCGCGGGACCGCATAGGTTATCAATTGAAGACACCAGAGATATTACTGTTATCCATGAGACGCTCAGTTACAATATAGCTTCCCACCACCTGGTTGCGGTAATGCGTCAGTCAGTTGTTTAACAAGCTGCAATAAGCAGAAGAAGACACTCAGCTAGCCGCTAGCCTGTAGCGAAAGTTATGGATAAGTTATTAAAAAGAAAAAATGAAGACGACAGTGGTGCCATACCCCCCAAAAGTCTAAATGTGTGTGCAAGTACAACCCTGACTTTCTTAAGTACGGCTTTGTGAACGGAGGCAACGAGGCAGAGCCGAGGGCTCAGTGTGTGGAATGTGGGCTAATGCTATCAAACGAAGCACTGAAGCCTTCAAAAATAAAGCGACACCAAGCGACGAAACATCCGACGCTCGTGGGAAAGCCTGTTGGGCTTCTTGTTGTGTATGCAGGTTTACATACACATGATAATAAATGTCTTTGTGATCATCACATTGTATCATCTCATTTATTTAACAAGGGTTTTGCCTGTTCAACACCGGCATCCTCGATCCCCTCCCCTTCCGTTCCTACGGCTTGTTTGCGCAAATACGTCACAAAACATGTCCGTGTTAGGTATCCCAGCATGCCCAAAATCCTCATCTTTGCAAAGAAATCATCGATTTTCTTTCATTTCTTATGGTTTCTCCACAAAAGTAGCCCACACACACACTGTCCAAAGTCGCCATAACCGCTGCAAGTCGTATCTTGCAGCATTTCGATGGAAAAAGACACATTACAGACCCGACAACGTGCTAGCGGATGTTACCATGGAGCTACTGCCTTCAGAAAACGCTAGTACTTATAGTAGAAACCTTATCCTCCTCTTCCATAAGCCGTCAACCAACGTTTGCGTAACTGAGCTATTCTCATTCTCGTTTGTGCGCTCGGTCGCAGCCATTAATCACAGCAAGTCCGCTACTCACACACCATGTCTTCGACCATATATACATAGTTTTTGCAATTTGCAAAGGCTAATAATAAAAGGAAAATAATATAATATCAAAATATAAAGGGAGAAACACCTTTAGTGTGTCAGAATATCATGTGGTTACCATGTGTCCATTTGGGTCTCCAAATGTCCTTTTAGAGCTCCGCCTGGATCTCTTCATGAAGAAACACTGTAGAATGGTCATACTTTGTCCAATCTTCTTCGAATTTGAGGCAGTTGTTCACTGATAGTGTAGTTACAGCCCTATACTGTCCTTTACCTGTACAGATACAGCCACCGGCAGTTATTTATACTGAAAGATACTTTTTTATTTTATGCGGACAAAAATCTTAAATTTTTACTGACTCCAAAGGCCCACTGCTCTGTTTCTGTATGACCTACAGGTTGTCTGACACTTTTGATGCATATAGTCAGAGTGGGCCCCGGGACACTTTGTACTTGAAAAGTTGGGCCCCGAGGTCAAAAAGGTTAAGAACCCCTGCTGTAAGGTATAGCTTTTGTCTGTTAACCCAGTTCCTCTGTCCTTATCCAGTCACGTTGAAATGTCTGCATGTGAATAGTCATTCACATGGCACAGTTACTGTGTAATGCTGCATTTCTTCTCTCGACAAGTTGGAGTTTCTTGTTACAATGCAATGTTTTGAAAAAATAAAACACATTGGAACATTCAAATGTATTGTTTAATTTCTTTCCTTCTGTACAATTTTCTTGAAACAATACATTAAATCTCAAAATCAAATAGTATAATTAATTTAATTAAAAGTAAAGACATTACTTAAATAATAAATACACTAATGGCCTTAAGTAGCAATAAATAATGTTATATTCGTGATTTGTTTATATATGCTTATGTATGTTGAACTTAAAATAGTTATTTCATTAAACTTACACTAAAGAGAAGAAATAATTCAAGTGAACTAATGATTTTTAGTAAAGATCACTAATGTGGACTTAAATTTGTCTCCTGCATTCATTACGTTCTATGTTAACACAACTAGATCTGTTTAGTTCCTCCATTTGTAAAAACTTAAATGGTTTGAGGCAACGGGTTTCAACGCGGTTTTCTAGTAAAGTCAACTAGTTCGGGCTAACAGTGTAGAAGTGCACCATCATTGTCTTTGGCAGGTTGAATTTCTTCAGCTGCCTCAGGAAGTACATCGTCTGCTGATCCTTCTTGGTGATGGAGCTGATGATGGGATGGGTGGTAGAGAGGCATGGGCCCCTGCTGGGCTGGAGGAGGGGGACCTGGTGGTCTGGGGCTGGTTGATGGAGCTGTGGAGGATGGAGTCAGCACTGTTCCATTGTCTATCAAAGCGACAGTAGAACTCGTTCAGCTCGTCTGCCAGGCGGAGGTCATTCATGGTGTGGGGGGCTTTTGGCTTGTAATTGGTTATCTGTCTGAGACCTCTCCAGACAGAAGCAGAGTCAATTACTGAGAGCTGGTGTTGCAGTGTCTCAGACTACAGTCATTTAGCGTCTCTCACCGCCTTACTAAACATGTATTTTGACTCTTTATACAAGTCCTTGACCCCACTCCTAAATGCCTAATCCTTGTACAGCCTTATGCCGTGTTCACACCGGTCGCGTTGATTTTTTGACGCGCGTCGAGATTACATACAAAGTCTATGCACAGACGCGATGAGACTGGCGCGCCGCGATTTTGCGGTGGCGCGGCGCGTTGGACGCGTTATTGCAGTGCGGTGGACGCGGTGGACGCGTTGGACGCCGCAAAATCGCCAACGCGCGAGTTGAAATTTTTCAACTTCAGCGACATAATCGCGTGACGCTGTGGCGCGATAGCCTATCAGCGTTGAGTTGCTCCCCCTGTCATCACTGGCTTTCTGCCGTTGTTGAATCAGTAAATAAATCCTGTAGCCGTCTGTGTTCACCCAGAGCTCTACGATACCTCATATCAATAGAGACCGGACCAAACTATGCGTATACATGTGTGTGTGTAAACCATACGATACAAACAATGAATAGACGCTGCCGTATTTACGTCTACGTGACGTTATTGAGTGCTGGTGGAGCTGCTACGATGTTAGCATAGCCTAGCACCGATCCATCAGAGCTCCATTGAGAAGACCAGTAACCTACAAATCGGCGGCATCATTACGTAGTTATTTCGGAGTCCCTTTTTGTCGGAGAAGACAAGTACAAATTGGCATCATTACGTAGTTATTTCGGAGTCCCTTTTTGTCGGAGAAGACAAGTACAAATCGGCATCATTACGTAGTTATTTCGGAGTCCCTTTTTGTCAGAGAAGACGAGTACAAATCGGCATCATTACGTAGTTATTTCGGAGTCCCTTTTTGTCGGTTTATTGCCGTTGAATCACAGCCAAATCAGTTTATTTAGTGTTCCTACAGCTGTAGTAAACAGCGACCGGTGGCTTGCTAGACAGTGAATACAGCTCGATACAATCCACGGAGCTCCTCTGAACAATATTATGAACCAGACATGACGGCGTTTGGCATTCCGATGTTTGAGGGACTTCCACAACACGTACAAAGCAGCAATTGTCCTTATTCCTTTCACGGCTGACAGCGGAAATAAATGGCGGCCAGATGGAGGCTTCCAGGACGATAAACCACGCCCCCTCTCCGGCGCTACAAGATTTTGCGGCGTCTGGTGTGAACACGACCGGTGGCGCGTTGGACGCGATTGTGCAGTGCGTTGGACGCTTTTTTGCAGTGCGTCAAAAAATCAACGCGACCGGTGTGAACGCAGCATTAGCTGTCTGAGTTCTGCTGTGAACCAGGGTTTGTCATTGTTGTAACTCACCCTGGTGCTTGTTGGAACACAGCTGTCCTCATAGAAGCTGATGTATGACGTCACCGCCTCTGTGTACTCATCCAGACTGTTGGTAGCAGTCCTGAAAACGTCCCAGTCTGTACAGTCTAAACACGCCCGAAGATCCTCCAGAGCTTCACTGGTCCACTGCTTGAATTTCCTCACCACCATCACGTCGAGGCAGCCATCAGCGTTCAGGGGTAATCCGTACTTCTACACAAAAGCAAATCAGATCTGTAAAGAATTATGTAAAATGGCATTTCTTGATACCATTTATAAAAGAAAAGTGAAAGATTAAAAGTAAAAAGAAAAGATAATTAACACATACATACAGTCTCACTCTGAATGGTTGGATGAGCTTGTGGATAGCCGCCACAGCCACCAGATTTCAACCCAACTGAACACCTATGGGAGATTTTAGAAAAAACATCAGCGCTCTCCACCAAAATAGTCAAAACATTCCTAACGATGTCTATTTCGCCGTCCGAATGATGTGAGACCTGTCAAAGTATGACATACGTTCTAGTTTCCCAGGTGAGCTCACCTGGTCTGGTTGTGCTGAGGCAGTGAGACGTTGAGTAGTTTAGGTAATTGTGTTGTCAGGTGAGGGGTGTAGTTACCTATCTGGTAGTGGGGTAGAGGTCCTCGTTAGTGGCAGGCTATATAAGGCTGCCATATTAAATCTGTCACTGCCAGGACCACATGCTGCCCGTGGTCCAACATGTAAAGAGCTGTGCCATGTCTTTGTTGTTTTTTGTCTGTGAAATAAACACCTGGTTGGTTTGCACATACTCTGTGTCAGTTCTCCTACTTCCAAAGTCCAGCTGCTGCGTGGCCGGCCGAACAGAAAGAAACTGGAATTTTACATTGGACACAATTTAACCACATGGATTAAATAAGAAAAATACGTTTTATAAAATGTCTTGAAAGAATTGTTCTACTAGTTCAGTGCCTGTTAAAAACATGCATGTCCTGACTGTTTGGCTGTGGCATTGCTGCTTAAAGCTTTCTGTAAAAATGCTCATACAAACAACTCCAAAAACACTGCTTTGTTGGGTCCTGAATAACACACCTGCCATTACATACAGTTGATGCGTCAAACACCCAAGTTGCAGCAACTCACTGTTAGAAACACCAGTGAAATACGTATACTTTACCGTTGCAAGGTAGGCAACCGGAGCTAGTGATGGCGAGATGAAGCTTCATGAAGCATTGAAGCTTACCATCCAATTGGTTCACTCATGGGCCGAAGCTTCATGGTGCTTAATTTGTAGGAAATTTAGGTTTAGAAGTGTGCTTTAAGAAATTATAATAGAAGTGTTTAATGATTCATAATTAAGAAATCATAATTAGAAGTGTTTAAGAATTCATAATTAGTCATAATTATAGGAGTGTTTTAGAATTGATATTGTTTCCTAGTAGAATTTGTAGCATCTTTTTAGAGGTGGATATTAAAATGATAGCAAGTACTTGGCGATTACCATCTATGCTTGTAAAACGTGTAAAGTTTTTGGCAAAAGTTGCATATCCTTATCTTTAATGTAGTATGTTTAAGAGTAGCGGAGGGATAGACAGAGATTTATAGATAGGCAATTACAGGTCACACCCGTGCGAGGGCCTTCAGCAGTCTGACGCCAGGAGGAGTCTGCTGGAGTTAGCCAATAGGAACTAAGATGGACAAGAGGGAGGGGTTTTCAAACTGTGAACGGGAGTGCGGAGAAAAGATTCAGCCTCTTTTCTCTCGTCTCAACGTGGGGACAGCTGTGCTTCCAGGCTGAGATGAGGGTAAAATGCTTTTTCGCGGCACCATGGCTTTGGTGTGTGAAGCCTTAAATTGACGAAATGAATGAGGTTTGTGATGCTCGAATAGTTTGCAAACAAACGCACAATAAAGTCCCAAGTCCACAAAATGTGAGGGGGGATCCATTGCGTTTCGCTGCCCCTTATATTTCGAATCGCACGCCAAACCCACGAACCATTTCCTGAATCAGTCACATGGTACGAACGTCACCACATACGTCACACACAAGCCTCGATATGCGCTTCACCAAAATCTTCCTGGATTACTCGACACACGCTTTGAAGCCTCAACACGGAAGGACAGATCACTAACCGGGGCTAACAACTATAAGGGCCCCAAATAGCTCTAGATGTATTATGATGTTTGGAAAAGTAATTATTATTTCACTATTATAACTGATTTTATGCCAAAATACCTTACAAGAGGCCCTCAAAGCACTTAAAAAAATATGCAACTGAACTCGACAGCCAACTACTTACTGTGTACTTCTACTTCCGAGTACATTTACTTGACAGAGAAATGTAATTGGTTACATTGTAGAATAAGATTTACTGACAACATATATCGTTTAAAGTATGATGCATTATTATTCACGCAACTATCCAACATCATAATAGTATTGAAAGCTCCATCTTGAACAGAGGTTCAGTCAATTTCAGTACCTTGTGCTGATACAACCTCTTAAATGACACATTAGAATGATAGACTTTTACTGTGTTATTAATCATTTCACTAAGAATAGTTAAAAACATTTTAAAGACTTATTCAACCACTGACAATACCAAGATTCCCAGTTAGAGAAAGGGTGAAAAGTAAAGCAAGACTGTTTTTGCCTGAAATCCCTAAATCCAGCCCTGAAAAACACACCCAGGTCGTGGTCAGAAACAACAGTGAAATACATGTAATAGGTAATTTGAAAATAGGCATATCAGCTGCTTACTTTGTTATAACCACCGCAGGTATTCAAGGATTTACGAGATTCAAGGATTAAAGGTTCATTTATTGTCATGATGCAACACAGGGTTGCACAACTAAATGTAAAAACATTACAAACCACAAAACAGAAACAGATGTACATTCCTGTGCATTATTTTAATTTGCAAAAGGAGGAATGCACACAATTGCCAAGAACAATGTCCATCGCGCAATCAACGCGGACCACGGACCCCCACTATATTGTGTATTGCCTGCTGTAACTGTCTGCAATTAGATCCGTCACTGCTAGTGAATGGGAGTTTGTGTATTATCACTGAAAGACTGAACCTATGGTGGCTGGACCTTCGTCTCGCCGACCGAGTTTCGGGGTGATAGGAAACAATGCTCATCTCACCGCAGTGATGATCTGTTTTGTTTGGGATTTATTTTCATTTGTTTTATCACCCTCCGTGTGATATTCTCTCCTCATTAAATCAGCTCTGTGAGTGAAATGTGGAATCTCGGCTATCGTACATAACTGCCGGCAGTTCTACCGACAGCGGCACTTTGTGTACGATACGGCCAGCGCTCTCCATTCTCACTACAACGCGGACCGCACACAGAGTTTCATCCATGACCCCCCTCCTCTCTCTCTTCGCTCCCTCTCTCTCACTAACCTGCACACACATAGTCAGCAGCCCTTGGGTAACCCCGTGCCCTCGAGTGCCTCACACACACATATAGCTTTGAGCTAATCTAGCTATGTGCGGAACAGCGACCAGCACGTGTAGACACCGGGTCTCCTGTGGCTCTCCGCCATTTTGGGTCTCACGCATGAGAGAAGTCACCACGTCCCAACTACGTCACACGTCACTGAGCTGTTCCCTCGCTCCCCCCCCGTTTTTGCTCACACACACACACACACACACACACACACACACACACACACACACACACACACACACACACACACACACACACACACATCCTCATCCATTTTATTCATTTGACTTTAGGTATTAGGCATGTAAGATTGTGTGATAACGTTTGTTGGTTGCAATATTAATTGATTTGATCATTTACTATTTTGATTTAATAAACTCTGTTACACTTTAAGGAGCAGTCGTCTGTGATTACTTGTGCATATGTATGTAATGAAATTGTATGTAGTGGTCCGTGCTCGAATTCAACCCTTCACTGTCACTGAATGCACAGTCATACGCAGACTATTGACATTATGAGTGACCACTAATTATGAGACTTAGTTTGATCGTTTGGTTATTGGTCCCTGTTCGCAAGGTGGTGCCCCGTTTTTATTAATAATCATGGATAATTGTTACATACATTAATAATTCTATTGATGTCAAGAATTCAGTTTCTTAAATGCTGATAACCCAAACACGCTCCATTAGGTTCCAAACATCTGGGATACCGCTATGGAGCCACGTCTCTGTAAAGATGCGAGCACAACAGTCACCCAACTCCTGTTGCTGGTTTAGCCTGAGTTAGATCCCCACAAATGAATCCAATCCCAAGTCTTCCTTCTCCGACTTTGAGTGTATTCCGTCTTATACCAAGACAACCTCAGCAACCTTAGTGCTCCAGTAATGAAAAGACAACAAATTAGGACAGAAATGTTGCAAAATTCATGGGAGCTACCAGCCGCAGCATGTACAGGTTGCCATAGCAAACAGAGCAGGGATTTAACTAGGTGAGGTATTTTGCAGGCGGTAATGTTATTAGATAATATTAAGTTGTACAGTGAGGAATTGTACTTGCAGGGAAAACACACCAATGTCTCGCAAGTAGTACTGACTGCAACATTAATGAAATACAATTAGCAGTTAGTTATTAATTTCCAAATAGGCATAATAGTCGCTTGCTTCGACATTACCACTGCGGTTATAAATGGAGCATGGTTTTAATTAGCGGAGGTATGTTGCTGGCGGTAAAAGATATAATGGCAAAAACTGACACAATTTGAGATGCACTGGCAGAGAGGCGCTTTTCCTGTGGACTATCCACTCATGCTGGCTGAAGAAAAAGTTGTAACTCTATCCAGCATTCATCAAGCACTAGCTAGCAAAGTCCAGCAGCTTCTGCTGCACAGAGCGCTGTCTGCTTGTTTCATCAACGTTTATGAATATTGAATGTGTCGCATGTCCAAATTGCACCAACTTTAACAAAGCTCAAACCAGTCCCCAGCAATACACCCACTAATATGACGTTTCTATGAAATTCTGTGGCAATATGGCACTGGCTAGTCAAGCAATCCCCAGAACCTATCCATCCTATGGCTGACAGTTATTGACTGAGGTTCCACTGCCTCTTCTTACTCTGATGAAGACATGATTAATGTGAAAACGTTAGTTGCTGCACCTCATTAAAAGGCCTCCAGATTTAATTTCTCCTGAGAAAGACATCACTCTGACGGTAATCATTTTCTTAGCAACTTAAAGTGGACGTTTCAGATAGAAACACACATTGCTGCTGTGTAAAGATCAATGACAGACTTCTAAGTCATGGATTATAAAAAGTGAACATTTCAGATTTATTTCAATGTATCAAACAACTGCTGCCTCTTCACCAATTCTTATAACCATGAATTAAAATAATCAATCAAAATGTCATCATCATATTCCACTGACACCCAGTCCGGCTGAACCTGAGTGGACATCTTTACATTTTTTTTGTTAACACTCCGACGGCTCGCGGGTTAACTGTATCTGTGTTATGTACACAACTGCTATGTATAGGTAGGCACTGATGCGACATATCTTTGGAAAGCTACGATTCTTGTGATTCGATTTATGCAAACTCTTTCAAGATACAATCACAACAGCAGGTACAATCAACGCCTGTCAGACCACCAACCAACAAACAAGCAGTTACAAAATCGAGGCAACTCACTGATGAAGCTCTATAGAAGTCCACCATCCACCCATATTCCAACAAAAACGGTCTTGTTACATTGACAGAGGTCCAGACGATCCAATCCAGCAAAATATTTAGTCCAAACACATTATTACGTCCATAAATACCCACGGACTGCTATTGCATCATTTCAAATTAGCCGGCAGATATGCCTAACTATTTATGTATTTTCGAATGTAACTTCAGTTCGCATGTAAACAGAGACTCCCTCTGTCACTCAAAATGGCGGATGCACTCTGACCTTTCGATTGACACCTCATTTGACCCAATAGGAGCTTCCTTGTCCTGTCCACAGCCTGCAATAGCCAACGAGAGTTCGCGTTGAAGGAAAGTGACTGCCCCTCTTCTTTCGTGTAAAGCTTGAGCCAATTGCAACCGATCGTTCTGATGACTGACGCTTCGTATAGCCAATGAAATTTCGAAAATAATGATATACAGCTTCAGGGGTTAGATTTAGAGCCAGAACACGGAAGACACAGCGTAACCGCGAGTCAGGTCCCTGTGACCGTGCGTTAAATACAAAGTGTGGTTTTTGAGAGTTTTGGAAAGTGATTAATGGCGAAATAACTTATAGATTTCTGTATTTAGACATAAATAAGCTTTAGATTGAATTATGAATACACATTTTTACACAGCCTAGGTATGTTACCATGGGTCTCCAAATGGCCATTTCTGGAAAGCCCCTAGACATACCCTTAGAAAAACGTGTAAAATATTCATTTTCTGTGTTACTGTTATCAAATTTGAACTTGGACTAGGTAAGGCGTCATGCTATGGTCCCATTGTGTTTTCGAGCGATTACAGTTTTTCTCGATTGCTAAGACACATTTCTTGAAACGGTCACCCATTCTCTCAAAACTGTAAACACAAAACCTCATCTTCAAGCACTATTTACAAAACCTCTGAATCCTCTTGCAAAATGAAACTTTCGCCTCAAAACAGTTTTACCTGTTGTCAAGAAGAGTTGACCCCTCAGAGCTGCCTCGGTAACATGTGAGCACATTCAAGGGAGAATCAGGATATAAAAACACAAAGCATATACTCAGATTAAAGTGTAATCAAAAGATAAAGTGTATGAATTATATGACAAAATGTTTAATCAATAAGTAACGAATGTTTTAAAATGCATAGAGTGATTTATCTATTGTAATAAGTGATTAACAAATGTTCTGTGTGACTGGAGCTGAGATAGGAATGTATTAGTCAGAATGAGTCAGAATGACATTGCAAAATCAGTGGCAGATGTTATGGGTGGGGTTAAGAGGAGAGTGTTGCAACATATTGCAAGAGATGAATCAGAGGCAGGAAGCCTGGACTTATATGGACTTGTTCAAGAACCTAACGACCTCTCCAGAGGGAGGGGGAGATGAGCTCATGTATTGAACAAGGGGGGCTGATTAAGCCCGAATGAGGAATATAAGGAGACGTTTGCATGCAGCAAAGCTGGGATTTCTACACGAGCGCCGTCCAAGTGCGCTGCGGAGGAGATACGGACGATCGCAACTGATGTATTGAGGACTTCGTCTCTGTTCACGGAAAGAAAGACCGCTGTTCGTGGACAATAAGATTTAAAGACGGAGGTTTTCCTCTCCCCACTGCTCGACTCTTAACATCTGGACAACGGAGAAGACGCAGCAGCCCGAGAAAGACTTTATACTGAGTTTTGAGGAACTGTTGAACGGGCTCCGTTGCAGAGCAGGAGGACCGAGGGTCCGGCCGGACCTTCGCTCCTAACAACTCCAAAAGAACCTTTTCATCGCACCATTGAAATCCAGCTCCAGCCGAGCCGTCTCGGCGACTAAAACTAATGAGTATCATCGAAGAAGAAAATTAAGTGACTGATTGAGTGTAGTGACATTTTATGTGAGCTGTAGCTTTAACCCTTGCAAACTAACCAAATATAACCTGCAATAAATATCTAATCTGCATTTAAAGCAAAATTCTCAAAGTGCATTCATTTGCTCGAGTAGTAAGAAGTTCCTCGTGGTAGTAAAAAGTTAAAGCCATTGTATGTCTAACAACTGAGTTCTGAAAGGTTATCCTAGAGACCGAATCCACTTAACAATCCCTTACGGTTTTAGAAAGAATTAATCCTAGCCGTTAAAACCTAACCTGGCATTTACCAAGAGCACGGATCCATAAGAGGGAAGCTGCCATAACCGACGCGACTGGTGGGAGCGCCCGGGGCCAGGACTGGTCTCTCGGCCGAGTGCGCTCAGACCGGAGGAAGCAGGGTAGACGTTGGGAGTAACGGCAGTTAGCGAGCCAGGCGAGTTCCCTCGCCAGAACACCAGCTCGACAATCTTTTAATAGAGAGCTGAGTCAGTAAGTAGCCCCGTATCGGGCCAGAAGTACCCCAGGATCTAACACGTGGCGCCCATAACGTGGGGCTCGACGGAAAAGGAGTACGTTGAGTCTAAAAGAAGAACCCCGGCAGCCAAGAGAGGCTGTCGTTCGTGTACGAAAAGACCTGAGGTGAGGCGTTGGGGTAGGGAGCAAAGCTGCCCAAGCCTCGAAGAAGTCCGATTGCGAGACATCCACGAATCGAAGCTGTGTGTGGTATTTACAAGCCAACACAGGAGAATCCGCAGGCGACGGGGAGCATCGACCAGACTCGCCCGACCTGTAGAGGGACCAGAGCCTGATCCCATCCCTTCCTCAACGCGCGACGAGAGGCTTTGGGAGGACGGCAACTCGAGACAACAAAGACAAAGACAAAGTCCAAGATGGAAACACCGCCCGGCGGACCCGATGGCGACGAAGGCAGCCTGCAGACGACGACGACGGCTCAGCAGGACGCGCCAGCAACATCGACCCCGGACCAGGCAGCAGACGACAGCACGGACCAGCAGACGGACGACGCTGGACCACAAGGAGCGGCATCGGGAGAACCGACACCGGCTCAAGGAGGCAGAAGCAACATCCGACATCAGGTCATCCTGCGAGGTAGGGGATGGGCCACATGGGACGCTTCTGTCCAACAACACCTACTCTAACTGCACCGCGAAGAAGAAAGAGCAAAGCTGGGAGAAAAAGTAGATCGGTGCAAAGAACAGGGGGGTTATCTTGCTTCCCTCACCCATGAGTCAGGACTGCTGGTGGCAGTGGTAAGGTGTGAAGCACCCCCGAATACCAAACAGAGGGTGGGAGAGTGGCTACATTGGTGGCTAGTGGTAATGGAGACGATTAAAGGAAAAATAGTCACCATAATCAGCCCGTCAAAAGACTACGACCCAGTC
Organism: Melanostigma gelatinosum; assembly: GCF_949748355.1. Taxonomy (NCBI): domain Eukaryota; kingdom Metazoa; phylum Chordata; class Actinopteri; order Perciformes; family Zoarcidae; genus Melanostigma; species Melanostigma gelatinosum. Next base: position 2,764,542 of record NC_136637.1, read on the forward strand.
GTGAAGATGCTGGCCGCAGAAATCGGAGCGGGGGCAGTGACTATAAAGCAGAAGGTAAAAGCCACCTCCCGCTACCAGGAACATAAAAAAGAGCGAGAAGCAATAGCGGCATACATAGCCGAACAACCAAGTTACAACGAGGCTACCAGCGAAGATCAGGTCAGCACCCACGGGACTGAGGTCTCCGTGCACTCCCAGTCAGAGGAGTCCACGGGGTCCGAAGGAGAGAAAGACCAGGACAGCAGCGACAACGAGGAGATCTCGGAGGAAGAAGAAGTGAGGGAGGACTCGACGCTGAACAGAAGCGATGCGTACCAACTGCTCCCGCCCTCCATGCAATCCGGGACTCCCGCTGCAGTACGCAAGGTCCTGCAGGACTACAACGGCCCAGTGCCGGGGAGGCACAAGAAAGCTCAGGGTAAGACAAGACACGTTCGCTCCCCGAGCCCAGAAGAGCATCTTCCAAAATTGAAAAAGATGCCCGAAGGGACCAAAAAATATGCGAACCAGACAGGTTTAACCGCATATAACCACTACGGAGAGCCTTGGGACATAGACAGCCATGGACTGGTTGTCTTGACCAACTCAAATCTAAAGCCTCATATCTCTCGGTTCAGAAAGAGACTGATAAAAGAAGCAGGCAAACCCTACCAAGAAGAACTTGAGGGGCGCCTCCAGGGATATAGACAGGACCAGCCATCGGTGGTGGTTACAAGCGGCGGAAGATCAAGCCATTATGCGGTGCTACACGTACCGATCGAAGGATATGAGGATGGCGAAGACCAGGACGCCTATCGGAACAACATAGAGGAGGCATTAGAAAAAGGTGTCACCCGAGCAAGCGAGTTGTCCTTCAAAAGAGTCGTTATAAGTAACGACGGGGCCAGGTCCGGCAACCTACCCTGGGAGGTAGCAGAAGAAGCGGCTATGAGGATTATGCGCCTCCTGACGAAAGCTCCCCACGGTTGGAGCAATATCCAGGAGTTGGTGCTAGTCACCTCGGCAGCCCAATACCACGAGAGAAAAGAGAAAATACTGAGACCCCTCTACAAGACTGAGGGGCCAAACAACTGGAGGGCAGGACAGCCAAAATACGAGGACGAAAACGCCCCAGCTGTAAAAGCAGTTCTGCCACGGCTCCCGTCATCAGCAGCATTAAAGAAAGAAGCGGCAGAACCAAGGGGCTACCAGGAATCGACACCCGGTCCCTCGAGACGAGAAGAGCGACGTCCACAGGTCAGCTCAAGCCAGGAGAAACCTCCAAAGAATAAAGAAACTCCAATCCCCTCTCCCCGGACAGTAGCGGTGCAGACAGAGGTGGAAACCCCCGTGCCAAACAGGTCACCGCGTGGGACCACCAGCCCAGCAGAGTCCACCGGCTTGCAGAGAATGCACTACGCGGAAGGAGGAGGAGAAGAGTCCATCATAAGGTTCCTGAGTCCAGGCGGACTCAGGAAAAGTCCCAGAGCTCCAGAGAGAACGCCAGAACCAGCTCAGCCGGCCTCACCGTCCGCAGAACCAGAGAGGGAAGAGGAGGAAGACGCCGCAGCTGAAAGTTCAGATGAAGAAAACACGGGGCCAAGCCTGACTTCAATCGAGTACGAGCCTCCGGGAGGACTGACAGACCTGAAGAGGGGGAGCAGAAAAGGCAAGAAGAACGCGCTGCCCCTTGTCTCAGTGTACACAGCTTCACAGAGACTCGCCAGGGACGAACGATACGGGCCCATGACCACCAAAGACGGAAGAAAAGCCTATGTTCCAGAGGTCGATCAAACAGGTTATGATGTTCCAGAAATATGGATGCACGACCTCGAAGGAATGAAAGGAACAATGGTCTATGCAACAAAAGGAGAATGGGCGAATTTTCTGATGACCCCGACCTACGGCTCCCTCGCAAAAGCCGTGGAGCTGACGAGTAACTTTCGCACGGGCTTTGTGGCGATCGTGTACGACGTCATGTTGCGACGCCTGAAGAAAGCAGCCTACAAGCTGGCCACGGAGGAAGAAAAAGCGCTGAGGCAAGACATCTCGGACAGCGAAGACGAACCGCCACCTCCAGGTCAGGGCCTCGCACGAAGCAGCTGCCCCACCACCGCGGAAGAAAATGACTGCATAACAAAGATGCAGGCTTCCACCCAGAGCTTTGGTGAGTTCAAAAAGATCAAGGCGATGGTGGCCAACCGAGACCCAAAAGAATCAGTGCAAGAATATCTGACGCAGAAATGGCTTATGGTAAAAGCCAGCTCCACAAACGATGAGGCGAAAAGATTGTGGCTGGCCCATGTGACGGACCAACCGATGGGTCCCGAAGAAACCGCGGAACAGCACTACCGAAGATTAGTGCTGGAAGACTGCGAAGACGAGGAGTCACACATTGACAAGGCAAGAAAAAGCTTAGAAAAAGGGCAAACTCTCACCCAGGCGTGGTACGCCTTGCGACAGGCGATCCCGCCAGACAGAAGTGTGCAAGCCCTTAGGAAGCTGACAAAGGGCCTAATGAATGACATCGATTTCGTGACCCTAAACATCAACAAAAGTACCACAGAACAAATCCAAGAAACAGTAAGAAAGTGGGATTTGAAGAAAAAACATGTGGAAGAGAAAAGAGAAAAAGGAAACCAGCCGAAGCCACCGGCTCCCAGGCCCTCGTATGACAACCCGAGGCCCACCGAGGGACCCGGCCCTTCACAGACACCAAGAAGGCAGCCAGGAGGATTCCAGAGGGGTCCGCAAGGCTACCAAGGCTATCAACGTGAGCCCGGATTCCAGAGGGGTCCTCAAGGCTACCAAGGCTACCCGCGAGAGCAAGGACCCCAGAGGGGTCCGCAAGGCAACCAAAGGGAGCAGGGTGCTCAGAGGCAAGAAGGATTCCAGAGGCAGGGCGTTTACCACAGGACCCCGCCGGATCAACAACAAGAGGGGCCACGGCCCCCACCAGCCAACAAGAGCGGTTTTCTCTCTTCCGAGGATTACAACAAGCTGACAACAGAGCAGAAACAAGCCCTTCGTGTCTCCCGCATGGAAGCTGGGAGCGAAGGGCAGAGAAAGTAATGGCTAAGCGGGCGCGGGTCACAGTGGATCATGCCTATTGGGTGGGGGACGACATATACACCAACGTGGATGGACTCCCCTATCAGGTAGATACTGGAGCAGAAGTGTCGATGACCCGCAAATGCCTTGAAACAAAAGGACACCTGACTGTTCAACTAGCCGACGGAACCATCAAAAAGATTCCGTTTGGCGTCTGGAAAGGAGTTGTATGGGCTCTAGGACCCTACAATTTAATGACAATAACAGACCTAAAAGAGCTGCATAGCAGCCCAGAGAATCGAACCCCAATACAGAAGCGACTCAAAATCCTAGGGGCAAAACTAATCCAAATGGGATCATTATCACAGGAGTGGTACAAACCAGTGGACATTCCAGAAGTGACCAGGCAACAAATCGAAGACAGCGACCTTTCCCCGGAGGGAAAAGAAACGCTAAAAGACATACTTTCCAAAGCCGGAGTGGCTAGATTAAAAAATGACTGTGGAGACATGGGTGCGAAGTACACCCACACCATAGAAGGGGGTGTACACCCGCCTGTCCGCCAATACCCCCTGAATCCAGGGGCAGTTGCAGAAATGGACCTAATAGTCACGGAACTCAGCGAACTAGGAGTGGTGCGCGAGGAGCCAAATCCCATCACCAACAGCCCAATACAGGCAGTCAAAAAGCCTGAGTCATCGGGAGGAGGATGGAGACCTGTTATCAACTTCAAGGCCCTCAACCGCAGGACTGTCGCCAACCGAGCCAGCCTGATCAACCCCCAAGGGACGCTGAAAACCCTAAGACTAAAGAGGTACAAATCCTGCATAGATCTGGCAAACGGATTTTTCTCGTTGAGGCTAGCCAAAGCCTCCCAAGGCAAGACAGCGTTCACCCACAAAGGGAAAGCGTACGTCTGGGAACGGCTACCGCAAGGCTACAAAAACTCTCCGAATGTTTTCCAGTCGGCCGTAATGGACATACTTGATGGCCTAGAGACAACAATCTACATCGATGATGTATTCATTGCAGATGACACCGAAGAAGAACATCTGAAAAAATTGAGAAAAGTCATAGAACGACTAACAGCGGCAGGCTTGAAATTGAATCTGAAAAAATGCCAATTTGGACGATTCCAAGTGAACTACCTGGGGTTCCAGGTCTCCAACGACCTGGGACTCTCAGACGGATTCCGGGAAAAAGTGGAGCAGATCGACCCGCCAACCTCGCTGAACGAACTACAGAAGGTGCTGGGGCTCTGCAACTACGTTAGGGACCATGTCCCTAGCTACCAGAAATATGCAAGACCACTGTATGTAAAACTACGAAAAGAAAAGCCAGAAGATGCCCACAAGAAGTGGGAATGGACCGCAACGGATCAAAACAGTTTGGAAAACCTGCGGACAGCCATTAAAGAAGCTTTGCGGCTGGAGCCACGAAGCCTTACAACGAAGCTGGTGGCAGAGGTCAGTTGCAACGACGACGACGCAGTGGTAAAAGTGTGCAACGAGGGCGGGGGAATAGTCACTTTGTGGAGCTACACCCTGTCCTCCGTGGAAAAGAAATATCCAGCAGAAGAGAAGGAGTTGGCAGTTCTGGCAAGGTATTGGAGCACCCTGAAAGACCTTGCTCAAGGGCAGGGCATCAGGGTCCTCACGCAAAGCCAGGTCCATCGATTCCTAAGAAAAGCCACGGTAGAGAGCACGAAGGCGACGAACGCGAGGTGGGGACGTTGGGAAGACATCCTGCTGGACCCAGACCTCGAAATCGGCCCTGCACAACCCGTGAGTAAGAAAAAGACGACTCAGGACGAGAAGCCATCCGAACCGATAGAGTGGACTCTATACACCGACGGCTCGCGAAAAGGACAAGACGACAAAGCCTACTGGGGCTTCATTCTCAAGCACCAGGAGAAGGAGCGCTTCAGACAACGAGGCCAAGTCCCCGGCAGTGCCCAGACCGGGGAGGTGACAGCGATACTGGAAGGTTTGCTCGAGTTGGAGCGAAGAAAGGTGAAAAGAGCTAGAGTCATAACTGATAGTTATTACTGTGCTCAGGCCCTTAACGAAGACCTGTCCATATGGGAAGAAAATGGTTTTGAGAGTGCTAAAAACAAGAAAGTAGCTCACGAAAACCTATGGAGAAAAATAGCCGAATTGCGGCTAACAATGGAACTCGAAGTGGTGCACCAGAGGGCCCACACGCGATCAGGAACTCATTGGCAAGGAAACGAAGAAGTGGATCGTTTCGTCCAGATGAGACAAATTGTCTTTGTTGGGATCGAGAAATGGGAAGATTTGCCCAAAGGCCGGGTAGTCCCAGAAGAGAACGTGAAGGAGGTGGTGCAAGCAGTGCATGGAGCACTTGGACATGCAGGCACCGTTCCAACGCGAAGGGAACTGGAAAAGCAGCGACTCTGGATTCCTGAAAAAGAAGTCCGCAGAATCCTTCAAGACTGTGAGTTGTGTGGTCGATACAACGCAGGAAGGAGAGGACAAAGAGTGGGAGGACTCACCATTAAAAGTACCGTACCCTGGGGTTCTATCTGCATGGATGTGGCAGGACCCTTAGGGGTACCGGGTAAAAGTGGAGAAAAGTACCTGTTGGTGCTAGTGGACTCCATGTCAGGGTATGTAACCACAAAAGCAGTAAGAAAAGCTAATGGCAACAGTGTTGTTAGCATGCTGGACCAAGTCTGTGGCTACTTAGGGTTGCCTAAAGAGCTCAGGACCGACAACGGAACGCATTTTCGCAACGCAAAAGTGGACCAGTGGTGCCAACAGCATGGGGTAATGAGGATCTACTCTCCCCCATACACCCCCCAGGCCAACGGGGTGGTGGAAAGGACCATTGGCTTGGTGAAAAGTTGGATTGGGAAAAATGCCAACTCGAGAGAATGGAGCACTAAGACCCTGGAAATCGCCAAAACCCTGAACGACCGCTACCGAAGTGACAGGCCCTCCCCTGCGGAGGAGCTGATGCGCCGCCCCTTCACATCACAGGAAGTGGGGCGGGGCTCAGAAGATAAAGAGCCCAAGCTTGAGCAAAAGGTGCCACTTCGAGTAGGACAGCGCGTCTGGATCAAGGCTCAGGTCGGTGCTTCTAACTCTGCAGTCAAAGCCAAGTACGATAAATCAGACATAGTTGTCAAGATATTGGACAGTAATACTGTTCAACTCAAGAAGAAAGGAATCCAAGGAGTAGGGCAGCTGAAGCCAGTTCCGTACTAGGAGAAAACCAGGAACTCAAGAATGGCCACTAACATACAAGCTTTACCACCCTTTGTCAGAGTGGCCAATGTCAAAGGGGTGGTTAACATGAGAAGGAGTACTACGGGGCTCTGGGCAGGAAGAGCCCTGAAGAAGTTGGAGTATGCAAAGAAAGGATTTCTCTCAGAAGAGAATGAAGTATTGACATGGAGAGAAATCAAGAATGATTGTGTGGTCTGCCTGCAGCCGACCACCCTTGACCTCACATGGCAGGGACCCGGAAACAAGAAACCACACCGGGTCACAGGACGAAGAAAAGAATTTAACTGTATGACCCACAAACCAGTGAAGGTTTTGGATGCATATGTATGCGGTTTTTGTCGTATAGGGATATCACCACGGTTGCACTTCGTCATCCAGTGGGATCTGCGGGGGACGAAGCTGAACCTTAAGGACTGTGTCTGCCAATGGGATGGACACAGGCTGCACCTCTGTGCGTCTTGCTCAGTACTCCAGCAGAATGGACTGCTGGTGCAAGCTGGAGCAGCCGACGGATGGCAGGTGAGAAAGTTTCTTCAGCCAATACAAACCCTGGCACCCGCCTCATGGGAAGGTGAGGGTGCTGCCGCTCCTGTTGATCTATCACAGGAGGAGACTGGAGGACCCTCGGCACCATCTATGGGCCCACTCGACGGCGACCCACAAGAAGCAAGTGTAAACCGGTTTGCTGGCCCCATGGGATCTTGGAGGGAGTTGATGCAAAGGAACTGGCCATACAGCCCAGCTCAGGCCGAAGTTACCAACCCGCCCCTGGCTTCCGTACAGATCCCAGCGGCCTTCAGGGTCTTTCGCAGCCCTGATGACCCAGGGTACACAGCCACCGCAGCAAACTTACCCGATTGCCGCTTAGAAATGGCGACAAGAGAGGGGTGGCTGGGGCCCTGGGAATTAACAACCTGGCGCCTGTTAATCGAAGATGTGTATTGTGATCCAAAAGTGCCAATTCATGAGCTGGACCCAGTGCCAACAGAGGCTGGTGCTCGCGGCACGAATCTCCGGTATAGCATCACGGATCTGGACGCCTTCCACCACACCGGTGCCAGGACCAAGGAAAAGAGTAAGATTTTCACGGTCACCCCTGAGGGGTGGCGGAGAGACGGTGTTATGCAACTACCGGGCTCGTGGGCGGCCAGAGCGGCTACGCCTACATGGGAGGCCCGCACAATGCGCGTCATGGTGACGCTGAGAACCGTGATGGTTCCATTCGACGGTGTGTACTCCGTTGGGGTGGAGCTGACCAGAGCGGATGAGGAGGTGCCTCCTCCAAACCCACGCGCAGACGCAAAAGGTTTGACCGCTTGGGCACGGAAGTCATTTCGCAAACTGCAGCGTGGTGGAAAGCCACGCAGCAGCAGCACTTAAAAAGCATAGTTGCTAGAAAAACGGAACTTGATTGTCGACATGTCGCTGCCATACCAACCAAACAAAGATTGCCGGGACCTAAAAAGAGTCTCTCCGTCTCGCCGAGAACGACCAAAGCCATATCTGCAATTGCCAAACGAAAGAGTCTATTTGGACAGACCCCTACGCGATTTTGCCTACCGAAGAGGACTCTGTGGTTCCGGCGCTTATTTCTGCAGCAATGGCGAATATGAGCGCTCCCCGGACCTGACTGAACCCGGGAAGGTGGCTTTGCTGACTAATTTTCGCACTGGATGGCAACTCCAGTATGACAGAGCAAGGGTCCGGTGGACCCATCAATGGCTGCTGCAGCCAGTCCTCTGTTGTCCTGACCTGTCCCCCTGGATCCTGAATACCGCTTTCCTCGCTGTAAAAGGTATACTGCTGAAGTTGCGGTGGGGTCCTAACTATGCTGATTATTTGCAAGACGCATATGTTGATCTTTGGATAGGTGAGATTTTGATCTGGACCACCAGCCCGGTCATGCAGAGCCTCATAGCGCTCCACGTGCAAAACAGCGAGCGCTGTGTAATTGAGAACCAAGACATGCCGTTGCGTACGGTGAGTTACCACCTGCCAAGCCTCGGCCCACCGAACCCGGACCCGGGCCTGCGCATGCGGGATTTGCCTCCGACCAGATCGCGGAGTTGGATGCACACACAGGTGAATCGTTCAGATATGTGGGCTAGGGTGACGGAGCTCCAGATGGCCGACGGTCAGCCATTATACGCAGCTCTCGCTCAGGTCCGGAACCTTGTCAGCCTGGAGGAACGGTTGCCGTACGCATGGCTTGCGTTACATTCTGATGTGCACGGTGACTGCGTTGGTCCCCTCCCACGCTCCTCCTCGTTGGTCGTCACCTATTACAAGTGGGTGTGGAGGGGGCTGGACTTCGGGATTGGCCAACACCCATCGGTTCTATATCACCAGCTCCTGAAGGGCAGGATTGTTCAGTACGACCCTGACTCTCCCCCGCGCCTCAGCTCCAGCTGCCCCGCTCCACTTCCGGAAGTGATACCGGCTATCACACTGCAGAATCCGGGACCATGGATCTCCCACTTCTACATGGGAGGGTTCATGAATTTAGGCGATCCTCAACCTTTACCCCCGTCTCATTAAGACGCCCCGGCAAGCGACTGGACCAATCAAGAGAACGACCACGGAACGGAAAACGACTATGGCTTTGCTTAATGGCTAAAGTAGTAGCAGTTCTAACAGGACTATGCCTTGTCCTGGCTATACTGTACTACTATGGTAGTGTCCCATGGGCCCTCACTCATGTAAGGGTGTCCTACACTACCACAAAGAAGTTCGACCAGACATGCTGGACGATCGCCTCTGGAACAATCGTTCTCTCCCAACTCGCTGGACAGAAAAGCACCTCGCCCCGGTTGGACCTTGACGTTGGGTCTAATGCAACCGATCAAGTCCAAGAAGGGGGTGGGACGGCACCGAACCTGACAGCTACCATCATCGCGTGGATGACTATCTGGGAACAGAAAATCAACGATTCGAAAATCAACGACACGGGTGAAGAAACAGACTGGGCAAGCGAATTCCAGAAGGTAATAGAGAATTCAACATGGAGGATAGATGAAGTATCTACGCTGGGAGCGGAGATGAAGATTACGGTAATGATGAAGAAAACAGAAGAAGAGAAACGGGCACAGTGTAATTGGATCTACCCCGAAAACGGTGTCCCAGGCTGGTACTGTTCATGGGCATGTGTCTCATGGGCAGAGCAAGGGAACGAGGGATACTGGAAACCCGAGGTCACCTATGCAGCGAGCCACCGCAATGATACGTGTTTGGTGATTTTACCGGCAGAAGGAATGTTCTGGGGACACTACAATCTCACCTGTGAGGCCACACAACCGCGACGTAAACCACGGCGGGTGAAAGTTAAAGTGAGGCCAGTGAGGCCACTAGGTAACACCACCAACTGCCAGCAGAACAACATTACCAGCCGAGCTGTGAATGTCACGCAGGTGGAAGAGGAAGAAGAAGACGAAGTACAACCTACGGCTCAAGAGGACAAAGAAGGGCAGCCGCCGCCGCCACGATTCAAGTCGAGTGACAGTCTTCGGAGAAATAGGAGCAGGAAATGGACGCAGCATTGTAAAACAAACAAGCTCCCTCTCCTAGATAGGTGCTTCTGGAATGTGTTCTTTTATTGCGAAGGTCAGAATTACTTCGTAATAACTCCGGTTAACAAACCACAGTATCAGGCTCATAAGTACATCTATCTACCCGAACCTAATGCCCGGCACGAGGCCTGGCTCAACAACACCCTGCCGTGGATATGGATAACCGAGCTAAAGCACTTTAAAGGGGCCTTCACGGAGGGATACTCCAGAGCCAGCCACGGCCTTTTGGGACCACGGACAACCGACATGTATGTACAAAAGCTGCCGAAACCCGAGGAGTTAATGACAGCCCCAAGAGGGGATTTCCAAAAAATTGACACTTGTGTGACCAACAAAATGTTCAACGCTCTGAACGGAACAGAGTATCTAGCCGACGGCGCCTCCCCGAGATGCACGCTCTGGCAAGAGTGGTATCGGGCTTGGGGAACATGGCTATATGACTGCACAGGCCTGAAGACGAACCAGACGATCAAAGGAACCCTGCAGGCATGGAAAGAGGCCCACACCAGGGACGACAGTTCAACCTGGTGGGGCCTACAAAAGGATGAAGTGTTAGAATGGGTGGTGCCATGTCTAACTCAAACCACAAACTACTGGGTGAAGTATCAGTACCTGGCCACAGTATACTCGAAAGAAAGAGACATCTGGCCTGGGGTTTGGAGCCGACCAGAACCATATATAGGCCCGCGGCCCTGGAAGATGGAATGCAATCGAGGAAACACGACCTGCAACATCAGCCTGGCCGGGGGACATTGTGAGACTGTGCCAGGATGGGAAGACCATTGCCAGACCCACTATGGAGCAGAATATGAAACCCACGTGCAAGAAGTAACCTGGGTGAAGGATAAAGACAAGAAATGGAGACGGTCAGGGCCTCTGACCAGCAGCTGTACCAACTTAATCCTGGGCCATCGCATGAAAGACAGAGTGAACGTGAACGGCCAAATCATTCCCCCAGTAACCGACCCTACAGTCTTTCTAGCTGAGGGCCACGCCTTCAGGAAAAGCCTCTGCGAGGGTAAAGAAGACAAAGGATTTGAATGGGTAGGGGCTAACCGCCTCTATGGGAACGGAACATGCTACGAGCCAGAAGAACACTGGCTGAGTTGCGGGAGCGGCCGACGAGAACACGAGTGCAGTTGGATCGAACTAACGGGTGCCTCCATGGTCGGGACCGCAACCATCGTAGTGGAAGAATTGGCAGGGAAGATTGGAGAAGGATTCACGGTCATAAAGGGCTGGATGGGGAGTTTGTTCTCCTGGCTTTGGCCTTATTTGTTGATGATAATTGGAATTGTCATCGTGGGCCTAATAATCTGTGCCGCCATTAAGGGCGGGGTAGCAGCCACTGTTGCCTCGTGCTTTAAGGGGAAGTTGAAGGATAAAGGAGAAGTGAAGAAGGGACTCCTCCCACGAAGGAAGGAGGAGTCCACCCTCCTATAAAGAGTGAACCACTGGAGCGCCATAGCCATTGCAGACCCGGAACCTCAACCAAGAGCCTCATACTGAGATAAGAATGAATAAACCAAAAAAGCCAAGATGACCAACGCAACCAACACCACAACCACTGAAACTCCAGAATTTACCACCTTCGGAGTGAGTATAACTGAAGCATTACAGAACTCCTCCGACGCGGCACGCAAATGCAGGCCAGTGATTCTCTTAACCGAACTGGACTTTTGGGTCCTTGAGATCATATGGTTCTTCTACTGTTGCATGGGCAAATGGTCCATAGATCAGCCGCTAAGAATATTCGCCCTAGCTGTAGGGTGTCTGAAAACAGGAATCGAAAACATCTATCGAGGATCGATGTGGCTTACCCTGTCCTGCTTCGCTACTTACCTCCTGGGGAGAATCCACATCGACTCCACTCGCTTCGGTCTAGTAAAGGCCGGAATGGTGATCATCTGGATGGGAATCGACGTCGCTGCAGTTTTCTACAACCCCCTGAAGATGGTCTCGGCTATTGTCGAGGCCATGCTGGCGTTTGCGGCCCTGGCGTATCTCGTGGTCATGACCATGGCTATAAAAGAAAGAGGAAGAGGGCGTTGGCTCCACAAGATCGGCGCCATTGCTCTTTGGGGCATTGGTTGGGGCATAACTGTCGCCATCTACTGGGCGGGTTCTGAATCATCAATCGGGATAGCAGCTTGGCTCATGATGTATGAGCCTCTGTTTCCGAGAGGGAATGGGCCTACAAGCCCAGGCCTAACACCTCCTCCAATGGTGTTGGCGTCTCCATGGCTGCATTCTCTGGCTGAAAGGCGCTCTGCAAAGCGCTCCAATGCTGAGAGGGGGCCTTAAAAAGAATGAAAATAAGACCACCCCCTGCTTGCTACGCTTCGCTTGTAAAAATGCGCTGAAAAATGTAATAATTAATGAAGTCTTTGTGTTCAACATCATTCAGGCGGAGGCCCGCTGTATCTGCTGTGGGATCCCCCCGGAGCAAATATGGCACCTGTGGGAGGTAAACCAAGCCCTATGGTGTACCCAGTGCTACCTGGGGCAATTCCCGATAGGAGCAGCCAGCGGCCTCTACTGCAAAGGAAGTACCCCTTATATGCCTGCAATGAATGTGGTCGACTGTATGGAAGTAGAGGCTAAGGCAAAACCCGTGTGGAGTTCCGCTGGGAGAACCCCACCAGGGGTCCTGCTCTACACTGATGGTATATACTGCCCAGTTTATACAAAAATCTGGGCGTACCCTGATGGCATCCGAGTATCCACCACCCACCTCACCGATGGCCGTTTCGTCGTCATTGGACCACGCCTGCCTGCCCTGCAGTATCCCGTACCAACTCCAGAAGAGGATGACGACGCAGCAAGCATCACGGGTGTGGAACACCGAGACGTGGGTAGCCAGACAACACTCGCAGGGGTAGTACCAAATCTAATGGGGATGTGGGGATACGACGAGGACTGCGGCGAGCTGGTGGAGGTTATCCCTGAAGGATTGACAGTTCATCGCGGGTCCGAGGACAGAGCATCAACCAGCCCAGTCCCTACCCCGGCCTCCCTCTCCCCAGACAGCATTCTGGACCAGAATGTGTTAGCCCTGGCCTGGAGCCTGGACGAGCAGATGAGGGGTGCCAAAGATGACAACGCCCTCCTGGAGTTCCAGCCACCAGACCTGGATGGCCTGTTGGTGATCGACAGCTGGCAACACGAATCAGAGCCGGAGGACGACGTTCTCATCATCACCGCCGAGGACGACGACGAGTTCTTAGAGGATTACTTGGGGCACGATACGGCAGCCTGAGACCTCAAGAAGGGGGTGTCAAGAAGAGTTGACCCCTCAGAGCTGCCTCGGTAACATGTGAGCACATTCAAGGGAGAATCAGGATATAAAAACACAAAGCATATACTCAGATTAAAGTGTAATCAAAAGATAAAGTGTATGAATTATATGACAAAATGTTTAATCAATAAGTAACGAATGTTTTAAAATGCATAGAGTGATTTAACTATTGTAATAAGTGATTAACAAATGTTCTGTGTGACTGGAGCTGAGATAGGAATGTATTAGTCAGAATGAGTCAGAATGACATTGCAAAATCAGTGGCAGATGTTATGGGTGGGGTTAAGAGGAGAGTGTTGCAACATATTGCAAGAGATGAATCAGAGGCAGGAAGCCTGGACTTATATGGACTTGTTCAAGAACCTAACGACCTCTCCAGAGGGAGGGGGAGATGAGCTCATGTATTGAACAAGGGGGGCTGATTAAGCCCGAATGAGGAATATAAGGAGACGTTTGCATGCAGCAAAGCTGGGATTTCTACACGAGCGCCGTCCAAGTGCGCTGCGGAGGAGATACGGACGATCGCAACTGATGTATTGAGGACTTCGTCTCTGTTCACGGAAAGAAAGACCGCTGTTCGTGGACAATAAGATTTAAAGACGGAGGTTTTCCTCTCCCCACTGCTCGACTCTTAACATCTGGACAACGGAGAAGACGCAGCAGCCCGAGAAAGACTTTGTACTGAGTTTTGAGGAACTGTTGAACGGGCTCCGTTGCAGAGCAGGAGGACCGAGGGTCCGGCCGGACCTTCGCTCCTAACAACTCCAAAAGAACCTTTTCATCGCACCATTGAAATCCAGCTCCAGCCGAGCCGTCTCGCCGACTAAAACTAATGAGTATCATCGAAGAAGAAAATTAAGTGACTGATTGAGTGTAGTGACATTTTATGTGAGCTGTAGCTTTAACCCTTGCAAACTAACCAAATATAACCTGCAATAAATATCTAATCTGCATTTAAAGCAAAATTCTCAAAGTGCATTCATTTGCTCGAGTAGTAAGAAGTTCCTTGTGGTAGTAAAAAGTTAAAGCCATTGTATGTCTAACAACTGAGTTCTGAAAGGTTATCCTAGAGACCGAATCCACTTAACAATCCCTTATGGTTTTAGAAAGAATTAATCCTAGCCGTTAAAACCTAACCTGGCATTTACCAAGAGCACGGATCCATAAGAGGGAAGCTGCCATAACCGACGCGACTGGTGGGAGCGCCCGGGGCCAGGACTGGTCTCTCGGCCGAGTGCGCTCAGACCGGAGGAAGCAGGGTAGACGTTGGGAGTAACGGCAGTTAGCGAGCCAGGCGAGTTCCCTCGCCAGAACACCAGCTCGACAATCTTTTAATAGAGAGCTGAGTCAGTAAGTAGCCCCGTATCGGGCCAGAAGTACCCCAGGATCTAACACTGTGCTCAAAATCAAACACTGCTCTCAAATCATAAACAAAGTGATCAAAATAATATACACCATCAAGCATCAGTAAACAATACACCAATAAATAGAAAACACATTGTTCAAAACATATAGTTCTCAGGGAGAAGTAGATTTTTAATCTCAAAACAAATTTCATATGAACGAAAACGTGTTCTGTTACAGTAACTCAAAATTGATCAGAAATGACGACTGTGCTTTGCTCTTTGCAATTTATTTTGTTCTTCCTCCTCCTTGGACCCCTATTTTTACAGTACTGTACCCTGCATCTCACAAACGTGTCCTTTGTCTCTGTGATACTGTAATTCTTGTTCTTTGTTGATATGAACCTGCAACCAGTCAAAATCTATTGAGCAGTTAGTACTGTTACTGTAACAAATAGAAAGCACGATGTCCTCTCACATTGTTTCTTCTATCCATTCTCAGACTTTCTCCTTCCCACCTTCAACCACCTGTTTGCTCTCTAAACTGGCTTATATTGGTTGTGTCACATCATTTGATACAAGTGAAATCAATTTTGAGTGATTGTGTTTCATCAATGACATGTGTTCTCTATTTCTATTTGATTGTTGCCACTTGTGTTTACCAGTATGGATGACATGTGCATTAGAGTGCAGAATGTGTTTTGAGACTGAGAATGTGTTTAGAGTTTTGCTGAAAAGTCTAAGTGAGATCTGCAAATTGTGTTTAACCATGTGAAATAGTTTAAGGTATTGACAACAGACTGCACAATTAGCTAAATGAGTTCAGGCAACTGAGAACTTTGTTCAGCCAATGGGTTTTAGTGTTTTAGCAATTGAGAACAACTGTAAATCCCAGCTATAGTCATCTGCAGGCATCTGTTTGCAAAAAAATATTCAGGCGGAAATAAAAACCTTCTACTTCAGTGTGTTCAAACTTCTATTACTCAATGCCAGTAGCACTTACAGTGATTCTGACTGTTACTGTTCAAAAGAGACCAAAACCATGCATGTACTCCAAATGGTTCAAGAACAGCTTTCAATTCGCCTTGGATAGGCGTTTTAGGCTAATTTTACTGGAGTGGTAACACGTTTGGAGCACCTCCAATCACCGTGATAAAGTATTTTTAAAGTGAGTCAGACAAAAAAATAAACTTTTAAAACCTGCCAACTCGGGATGCTGAAGCTGAAGTTTAAACTAGTCAACTAGTCTAAAGGTAAGAAAACACTCAAAATTGAAAAAATTGAAATCAATATGTCCCCAGTGTCCACTCCGTGGCTGGCGTGTGGTGTAAGAAGAGTCATGTTGTGGCATTGATTATATGAAAGTAACTTAATGTGAAAGTTTGATTCATTGAGCTAGCTGGCATTAGCCCGCTTTGTTGATTCATAACATGCTAGATAATTTGCTTTAGTCCGTAACATACATGCTAGCCGGCTAGCTAGCTAGTTAGCAAGTTTCAGAGTGCTGCTGGACAATCCAGTTGAACAGGAAAGAACCAGACTGACTGAGGAGTGCTGGCTAATAGGATACCATATGATAATATGTAATTTAAATGTACATTAACAAAATAATAATTTTAACCAACTAGTATTTCTGGTGCCAACTAGCAAGGTTAGCAACGTTTAAATCGACTAGTCGACTAATCCTGCACATCCCTACTGCAAACGCTCAAGTTTTTTAATAGATTACATAATGCAATAGGTATGTCCGTGTAATAGATGCTCATTTCACATGAATCCATTTGTCCCTCGATGAAATGTTTTGTTCAGATGTAGAAAATTCAGAAATGAACAGGATAGTTTTAAAGGGAAATTACTTTAATATAAGTTATATGTTGATCTTGTAGAAGTGGAATATCAATATATTTGTCTTCCTACCCCCTCGCCTCACAAACACACAGCATGTGGGGCTTAAACCTTAATTACGTCTTTCTAAGGAAACGTCTGATAGGCTGTTTAATAGTGAAAGTCATCTGATCATCACGCCTACTAAATACATGACAGCCTATGAGACCTAACATTGAACTGACAAGCCACACAGGTATCACGGATACGTCATGATAAACATGGCTTGATTTATGAGGCAGTCCCTGCTATAACATATGGGAAATACCTCCTGTATGCATGATGAGGCATCCATAAAGGAGCCACTGCAGCTGATTTACAGCAGCTTAATACCAGTGCAGAATCTCTAACATCTACCTTTTGTCAGAGTTCATTTTTCAACCTCATTCACCACTCGAATAAAAAGAATACCAGGATATACTTATTGTGGATTATTGACTATAATATATGTAAGGAATACACGTCCATGACAAAGTCTTTGTAACCTGCACTAATCAGGACTTTCATGTACGAATGGATAAACACTTTAAGAAAATTCAATGGGTTTTGAAGACTTATTTATATCTATATTGCAGTCTTCTGAGAACACTTTTAGCTTTATAGTTACTTTAAATAAACCCTGCACTTGCTAAAGCAGAAAACATATAGCCAGTGCACAGGCTGCATATGCACACTGCAGGATCTGCTCAGGTTAGGCCGAGTTCAACTTAATACCTAACAAAGCCTAGTTGAAACAGGATCTGAGTTCCAAATTGCATACTTGATTCAATTTTTACTTTCAGTACATACTGCAGCTGCACTTACAATGTACATATTGTTAAATGCAGTGTGCATTCTCTATTTGACACACGATGTATTGGGAAAGACTTACTGTGTGTTACAAAACCCATACTACCATACTATTTACTATCTAGAAAAAGATTTAGTGTGTCCCAATACATAGAATACAGTAAAACTATCAGGATGTTCTCCTACATCTGGTAGCATTTTGCAGTATGCAAGCCAGTATGCTTTTCTGATCCACAATCCTTTGCACAGCAGATATGAGCAAAAGGGTCAAAGTTCAATAAGCCATGTTATGAGGAAGTTGTGTGTTCCAATTGAATTCATACTGCAAGGAGCAGTAGGTACTTTGTAAGGACAGCTGCAGTGCTGAACGTGTATACAGTCAGGGTTCCAGCAGCATGCAGCTAAGTCAGGTGCCTCTTAGCTCAAATATAGCATGCTTCCAAGGGAAAAGAAAGGACTGGAGCACACTGATCGATTTACTTCCTTTACTTGTGCAGACCAAAGTTTCAGCACTAATATGGAAAATATATAATCAATATAAAACAAATGTGTAATTCTTCAAGGTGGGAGTTGCTACAACCAATGCACGCAATCACTTCAGGAATGAAAGAACACAGGCATCTGTTAAAGTTAGAAAAATATAAGGTACAGAAAGAACAATTACTTAATCTATGATGTGTAACCAATTAAAGGAAACACGACAAATTCAGTTCTTCACTCAGGCCAAAGGGATTAACTGTGTTAAAGGCATGAATCCACTATGCCTCTCTGCTGAGCAGTGAGTTGAAAATATCCCCTCTTCTAGGAGAGGGGGTATTTGTACTATTCCCCAGAGCTTTAATGATGCCGCAGAGCCATGGCTAGACACTGCATAGTGCCCAGAAATAGCATAATCCATGTTTTGTGTGCGTATTGCAGTCGTGTGTTTAGAAATGCAAATGAATCTTTCTTTAGTTTGTTCCACGTAAACCAGAACACAGGGATATTTCAGCATGCGACCACGTGGAGTAGTTTTCTCCAGTACGTGGATGTGTAAAGTACTTGGTAAAGTACTTCTGACGCGTTCGAACATTGTGCACAGTGGCACAACATCCTGTAGGTTGGGCAGCCAGCCAGGAGAGTGTTCGGTGGTTCTGTCGGACCAGTCTGTCTCTGAGATTACGGGAACGTTAGAACATGATGGAGGGTGACATGAGCTGATAGTATGAAGAGATGCATCACTTTTGAGGACAATTTTTAAGGATAATGTTCTTGAACCTGCCAACCAACGGAGAGTATTCAGTCGAGGTGATCTGTGGGTGAGTAGTGGTGGCTGTTATGTCCTTCAGTAACAGGGATTCCCTATCTGGCGGTAGGGCCCTCTGACATGATGAAGAGACGTGGTGTGGGTTAACACCTACGCTGGAAAAGACTTAAGACTAAGACTGGAACTCTCTAACAGTACAGCAGTTTTGGGTGATTACTCTCAGCTTTTAGAGCATTTAGGCCCAGTTTAATATAAAACACAATGTTGTACAATATATAGTCGGGGGTCCCTGCTCCATCTCTCTATCAGTTTGGGGGTCCTTGGCCTGAAAAACGTTGAAGACCCCTGATTTAAATGATTGTATCTTGTTAATATCTTAACATTTGGATCCTAATCACTTTTATCATGTTTTTATTTTGAAGCACTTAGTAAGTTGAAAAGGTGCTATATAAATGAAGTTATTATTGTTATCATCATTATAAACCAACATCAAACGTATTTATTTTAATGTTAGACAGCGAAGAGACAATATAAGCTTTTTACCGTCAGGTGAGTTTAGTGTTTCGATGGTTGACAAGATGTCATCAGTAAAATGATCTGTTTGAGCCTCATCATTGCCGAATCCAGTTTGTGCAGATTTACAACTGAGATGCAATAATTCAGTAGAAACTACTAAATACAAGTGTTTTAAATCCTCCAGTGCGTTAGGGTCCAAAGTAGACTCACAGTTATGACACACTTCTGATTTAATTGCCAAATTGTCATTGACCCCCAGTGCCTGACTTCACTGTTTCATACGGCAAACAAATACGAGAATAGCTAGTGATTTAGTTTTACCAAAGTAGCTGTAGTTGCAGTATCTACTGTATAAGTTAGGCTCACATCTGCATACCCCTGTTATCCATGCCTTTCGTTTATTGTTCCGAAAAGCGTCTGAAATCTTCTGTGGCATTCTATCTCCATCTTTCTATGATCTCTATTTTACACAGTACCGTTTTCTTTCCATCTCTCCCTCATACTGTTCCTGTCGAGGAGGTGAGTCTTGGCAGGGCTCCACAGTAATATCGAGAAGGACAAGTAGACCATGGGCCCTCAACCCAACAGAGCAGCTACAGCAGGAGTCATCATAAGCCAGTGGCCAAAACGTTTAGTGTGCAGCGTACTAATGCTTTCATAAGATAGACAAACTAAATTACAGTGAGAAATTGATTTTCTGTATTGGGGACAAAGAATGATTTGCTTTGTTTATGACGTTACTGAACTTTTTGTACTGTTACACTGCTGCTTTGCCTTGGGAAGCTTTAGGACATGCATGACGCTAAAAGTATTGCACAAATTATTAGTGTTACTAGCTCAACTAGAACGCTTTAGGTTACCTCCAGCATCAGTTTTGGGCATGTCAGTTTCAGCTCATTACATTTATTGTCTTTTCAAAACAAGCTGTCAAAAAAGGTAGAGAGATATGTGGAGGCAATTACTCAATCATAATTACTCCGAATTTGTAATTTAGCACCTGTAAAGCCTTAAATGAGATACCAAAGAGTCCCCCTACCTCTCTGTTTGGTCAGTAATAGCTAAGAGGAAGTGACAGACAAATTGTTCTATGCAGAGCGAGAGCTGGACGTCACAATTTAACAAGATACAACTTCAACTTCCACTCTTCTCTGGCACAAAGAAGATGTACGGGTTGGTCAGACTGAAGGCCACCAGGCCCGATGGTATGAGCAGGTAAATCGTATTGTCAATCACAAGGACGGTTACAGCTTTCCTGCTGTTTAGATTCACAAATGATACAGATCGGTGCAGGAGATGAAGTCTTTTTAACAAATAGAACAAAGTCTTTTTGAGGCCCTCTCAACTGTAGCATATTTCCCTTCATACTGCACAACCATGAACCAATTCATCACAAAAGGTACCAGCAAGTGTGAGCCTTTGATGTTGGACTGATGGCTGTAGCTGTGTAATGTGGGCAAGTCAAACTCAAAGCTGAAAGGATCTCAATTCTTTTGATAATGTGTTTACCTCCTGAGGGCCAACCTTTAGCAAGCAGCCAGTGCAATAAAGCTCATTTTGATATACAGTAAAAGCTCAAACAGCCATTATGTGGACTGACAAAAACAGCCCTCTCCTACAGCAAGAAGATGCTTCTCATTTTACATTCTGTAGACAAAGCATATTTCAATCTCGTTCCTTAGTCCTTGGGTAGAGAGTTGTTCACACTCTCAGATGTGGACAGGAGAAACACCATTGTGCTAGACCGTTTTAAATCAAGCAGTATCCCCATTTAAATGTCCCTCCCTATAAAGTACGGGGATAAATGAATAAAAGCAACATGTAACAGGTACTAACAGGCAGTAAAATGTTCAGCACTGCCCATCACACCCCCATTATCCTGGTTGCATTTACATTCGCCCGCCTCTTTATGGCTCTCGCACCCTGGAAGTGGTGATTCTGGCTTGTAAAGCAAGCTGCGAGAGACGGGGACATACTGAGTTTAAAAGACACACAAAAGACTTTAAGAGACTGAGTCATATTCTCCACCTTGCCTCCACAGTCCATCTTCTCTATGTGCAGTTTGTGCTGCATTCAATGTGGCAATGGGATGAATTGAGAAATACTAACTCTGCCAAGGTCCCGTGATCACCTCTGTCCATCCATTTGTCTGTCTTTGATCAACATATATCAGAACTAGTCACCAGATTGGCTTGAAATGTGCTGAAGGAAACCTCCACCCTCTTGTGTCACTTCTGGTTGCAAAAAAACAAGATGTCGTCCTCGAGGTCCCCGATTGGAAAGTGACACCACATCATTTGGAGCAGATTTTTGTCCCCTTAATATGATGAATAAAAGTATATTATCTCATTTTCATGCTACTGTTATTTCATTCCATTTAATTTGATCCTGCACGTGTCTAATGGGGGGAAAATGTAGAACTCCAAGGTCATGAAGTGCCGTCTGTGCCTTGACACCCCTGCTCTTAAGAGGTCAATATAGTAACCGAGTTCAAGTACCTAGGGGTAACTCTAGACTCCACCCTGACCTTCAAGAGCCATGTCAAAAAGGTAGCAACCCACATCAAATTCAACCTTCTAAACTTCAGGCACATCAGAAACAGCTTGACAGAAAACGCAGCCAGGACATTCCGACATTCCATGATCTTCGCACATTTAGTGTACTGTCTGACCAGCTGGTCACTCACGTGCACAGCAACACTCAAACCCATAGAATCTCTGTATAAGAGAGCACTCAAAGTCTTTGACAAGAAACCGCGAACCCATCATCACTGCCACATCCTGAACAAACATACGT
The DNA here is from genome assembly GCF_949748355.1 of Melanostigma gelatinosum. Classification (NCBI taxonomy): domain Eukaryota; kingdom Metazoa; phylum Chordata; class Actinopteri; order Perciformes; family Zoarcidae; genus Melanostigma; species Melanostigma gelatinosum. The sequence goes on from NC_136637.1 coordinate 2,786,258, forward strand.
TTTTAAGTTGTAACAACCTTATCAGCCTTAAAGAAGCCAGCATGATTTACAAAGTCCTAAATGGTCTGGCACCTCCTCCGCTGAACGAGTACATCAAACAGAGACCTGTCTGCGGCCCTGCGACTAGAGTCACCAGAGCCTCCGACAGAGGCGACTGTGTCATCCCACACAGGCGCACCACCTTTGGTCAGACGCTTCTGTTTGTCAAAGGCGGCGCCCTCTGGAACACTTTACCATCCTCCGTTAGGGAGTGCCCAAACTTCAGCACTTTTAAAAAGCACATGAAGGGATGGCTGTTGTCCACCCAAACTTGTGCACGTAGATAGTTTAACCTGGGTTAGCAGTATTAGTGTCATGGATATGTGATGTACTAATGTTGTATGAATGAATGAAACCTTAAATGTGCAATTTAATTAATGCCCTTATGTGCAATATATCTGTGTGCAATATGATGAATATGAAATGTCTTCCTTACACTGATATTTTTTCGAGTTTCTTTTATATACATATATATATATATGCGATTTCTTTTTTATCCATTGTTAACTTTTTATTGTCGAACTATTGTGTATTGTCAGCTACAGACTGTAATTGATTTTAGTTTATTACTATTGCACTTTGGCATGACCTTTCCTTTAGGACACTCAGCCTGTACATTCTGGCAGGGGGACATACAATGGAAATCAGCCTTGCGGCTGTAATTGGGTGCATTTACATTTGAATTTAAAGTGTTCATCAATTGTCATTTGTCCCTCTCGAACAAATAAAACCAAACTAAAGTAAATGTTGGGAATCCACTTTCTTCATCTCAGGCAGCGAGTTATGTACGTGTGTGCTATTTTACAGTATTGCAGTATGTTATGCTAATTGGAAGTCACAAAACTACACAAACAGATATATTATAAGACTGTTATAGTGTTAATACAGGGCTTAAATTGATACATTGTGTGAATTACTATTATTCAGTGACTGAGGAAGAGAGAGAGCACCGTCCCCTTCCACCGATCGGCCTGTCCTGCCCCGACCTGTAAAGGTTTTGTTGTAAACACAGCTTTATTAACATTGTATGTTATGTACTTAAATGGTAACTTTAGTAGTTTTCCACCTGGATCCCGTCTGTTGTTTTATTGTGTCCAAGTCCTGTTGGAGGAAAAGAGTCGTTATAAAATCCAAACATCAGTTCTCTCTCTCTCAGGAGACATTTACTCATGATCCCCAACGACAGGAGCAGGGTGGTCAACCTCGTAAATCACAGTAGAGGACTTTGACTATGTCATCTTTGCAAAGACTGATGATTTTAAATATTTCAGTTGTGGAAAAGAAGGACATCTGAGTAGAGCTTGTCCTGGGAAAAACGGTTCTCATAAAGACCAGAACCAGAAAGGTACTGAAGAGGGCAGAGGGGACAAGCAGGAGGTGAGGGAGGAGGAGACGGGTGGGGCCCAGGAGATGAGGGAGGAGGGGGCAAGTGAGGTCCAGCAGGTGAGGGAGAGTACTGGAGGACAGGTGGAGGCAGGTAGTGAGGTGGACATGGAAGCAGATGAGGAGCAGCTCAAAACCCCTCAGCTGAAGAGGAAACAGAGAGGAGACAGCGAAAGCTCACAGGCGAAGAAAGCGGCAACGAAAGAAAGTGGAAGAGCAGCAGAGTGTGAGTCCAGGTTGGAGGAAGACTCTGAGTCAAGTCGGGAGGAGGGCGCTGCTGCTGACAGTGAGCCCTCTAAATACAGGGATGGCAGCTGTAGGAGCTCTGGAGACTACAGTGTGGAGAAGATAAAGGACTATCTGAAGAGTAAAAATGTGAGAGGAGCCAAAGTGGAGGACTACCTCTCGGACAAAGAGAAGCTCTCCAGCTCTGCCAGATCACACATGAGAAGCAAGGACAGAGGAGGTCTCACGATGCAGGAAGAAAAATAGTTCAAAGTGAACAAAGAGCTGAACAATGATGGAGCTAAGTGAAAATAAGATCTCACAGTCTTGTGCAAATCAAAGACAAGTTTCTGTTTGTTGGACTTTATTTGTTTAACCGTTTTAAATGGTAAAGAAACATGTTCAAAGAAAATAAAGGTTTTTGAAAAATCTAAAAATCTCTCTCTCTCTCCTCGTTCAATTTACAGCAGCTCTTCATCAGTACACTCTTGCTCAAATTAATATGAAATAGTCGTAAGAGAAAAAAGGGTTAAAGAATACTGAAGGTACCCTTTAAGAAGGATGTTGAATGAATTCCCTACCTCCCAAAACATTTGCAAGGCCTTTTTGTGAATGTTTGCATTGGATGTGATCTTCTTCATGTCCTTTTTCATTGGCACCATCACCATTGTCAGCACGCTCAGATGCTTCTGTAGTCTTTAGAGATGTGCACATGACCCCCAAGCTCAATGTCTGCATGAACATCAACATAATGGAGCATGTCACACATAGTCTCATCAGAACGTTGCTACACTGGGAAACTAGTGGTCAACATCTCCATCCTGTCTTCTCTGAGCCAGTCTTTGTGCTGATCTAACTAACATGCTATTTGCAAATGTTGGGAAGTAACAAATCACACGAGAAACCTTGAAAGGTGCATAAGTGCTTAGCAATCTTGCACTGTAGTTAACAAGACCTCAGTACAGTTATGCCCAACCTTGACCATATTATTTCTTTAACTATGCCATATATTATGTTTCAATCAATCTGAGAATGTGGTGGAGAGAGGTCTGGCAGAGCAAGATATAAATCACAATCACAAGTAATCTCATACAAAAAAGTGACTTTAGCATTCAACTACAAGAGTGGTTATTCCACACCCCCTACCTTCTTCTCTACCCCCAACAACTACGTACACAACATGTCAGCTTGTAATTAGAGGAGACTAGCATGGACAATGAAATGGCCAACACTCCAGATGACACATTTTCATCTTTCTACTTCATTTACTGTGCGAGTCAGTTCATCTTTTCAATTCTGTGTTCATATTCAAGGTTCTCCCACGTCGGTACACATAAACTCTCTTGTTTCATCGCCACTAGTACCTGCTGCCACAGTTCCTCTTTTTCTCCATTTCTTTCTTTGTTTTGTGTTTTCAGTCATTGTTGCACCCGTCCTCTCTAACTGTTGCCTGTACCGTTATGTTTTATGTTATTTTCTATAATTAGCATGTAGTTTAGGTCAGCACTAACACAAGCTCATAGACATGATGGAGGTTTTGACCACTAGTTGCACTTTGTATCAACACTGAAGAGAAGGTATTGTTTGTATAGACGTGTGGCTTGTGCCCACTGGCTATCTCTACACTAACATCATTACCTTTACCTTATTGAAGTGTGCATCTGTGCTTGTTTCGTCATTGATTGAAAGAAATGTAAATCAAATGACAACAAAGTGATAAACACCTTCTCATCAGTACTTTAGTCATGTAATGTATATCAATTAGAGCACACATCTCTCCTTTTGTCCTCTCCACCCACATCCTGTCCCCACTAACACAGCTGGAGGTTATGGAAACACTAAACCTATTCATTCACACTGTACAGTACACTTGGAGGGATCATTTCATCCTGCACTACTCTTACTCTTGGAAGGTATTTATTTGTTTACCCATTTGTGTCGTTGTAATAAGCTGTGCCAGTACAGTGAATGTGTGTTTTGATATTGTCACTCTTATGAAAAAATCTTTACTCATGTCATCAATTGAAAGGCAGGAACCACAAGCTGATAGAATTATGCAAGCTTTCTCACCCCACATCTAGGAATACAATTGGAATGTCCTGATGAACGAGGGCAAATGTGATCTTTGTTTAATTATGCGTAACAGCACACATCCTCACGTTTCACATTGAAGGTGACTGGATTGAGAAATACTGCTAATAAGTATTGTAGAAAAATAGAGATCAGTGTGCTGTTGATCAACGTTTCCTCATACTACAGTTGATAGTAGATGGTACAGCCATAAGGCTCAGTGGTGTTTAAATCCCCTTGGGCTGGTTCCACAAACACCTTAGGTCAAGATTGTGCTTAAATGTTGAGTTAAGGATTCCTTAGAATAAAATCAGTTGCACGAAACACACGTAAGTCTTCTCCTTAACGTTTCCTTAAAATGTTCTCTGAAGTATTTTAGGTTTTCAACTTATTCTGGTCTTGGCACTAGTAAACCATTGGTACCTCTGAGAGCATCTTAACCGCAACGTGGTTCAGTTTATAGTGATAATTGAAGAAAATGAACTCGTACCCAGAAGAGTGTTCCACAACTGCTGGAGAAGCATTGCATCATGCACGGGACTTCAGCCTCACAACGCTGCTGTCTCATGATTGAGGGTGAGAGTAATGTCAGTGGTGTGTGGGCCAACACTGCTTAGCTTTGCTGTATTTTTCAGGGCAGAGAGAGGTGACAGGGATGGAACACTTTCAAACCAACCGAATGGAGAGTTGTAGTATTGACCAGAGGATTAGGCGAAGGATCTATCCAGCAAGCTCCATGCAACATTTATCAGCTCAGCAGCAGCAGCAGGGAGGAGAAAGAAGAGAGCGGGGAGGCAGGCGAGGCTCTCTCTGCTGCTTCAAAAGCCTCTGGTCAATGTTTTTCAAGCTGTTATTAATGTTGTAAACCTTGTCTCGCCAGCCCAAAAGTAGAAAAAGAAGAAAAAAAGAGAGAGATGAGAGGGTTGGGGTGATCTGATAAAGTTGTGGAAGTGCACAATATTTTATATCCTGGAAAGAATTGAGCGTACAGTGTGATTTCATTGCTGTGTTGAAAACCTCTTACAGTCACAGAAAGCTTGATCATTCCTGTGCTTTTACCTTAGTTAATAAGCTCTAATATTACTCTTTGTGGTGAAGCCTGACCGGAGTGGCTTCTGTAGTGGTAGGAGGCAGACACGAGAGACTTTGTTCCAATATCAAAAGGTGTTTTATTTATAAAGTGCCCTGCTACACATGTAACCAAATCTATATACACAAACAAAACAAACGTTTAACTTAGATTAACTGAATAAAACTCAACTCATCTTAAAGTAACATAATCACATGCACACAGCTACACACTGATCTTCCTCTTCCCCCGTTCAGTCAAAGTCATCTCCTTATATAGAGCCTCCTATCAGCAGGATATAGTTCCTACCATGCCATGAGTGCAGGTGACACCAATTACTGACTCACTAGTTAAAGATATCGAAACAACTGAACACCAATATGCAGTCCTGAGCATACACTGTAAAACACAAGTGGTGGAAACTTATAACATAATTCAAAATAAGTATCTTAGGAGTTAAACATTTCCTGAGAGTCTTTGGTGAGAAAGGGGGATTAAAACCATGTGAGGCTTGGTTTGGAGGGGCTAGCAGACCCCACAGTTAAGGTGTCTCTGCATATAAGACCTAAACAGACAGCAAACTCTGCAATGAATAGTATCAAAAACAGGATTATAAAACATCACATGTATAACACATACATGTTTAGGCTTGTTCAGTAGGGATGCTGACTGTGGCACGCCTCCTGGAGCTTCCCCTGTCTGCTGCCAGGTTGAACCAGCTCATTGCTGTTTCACACTCATCATCTGTGGCGGCACGTGAGACATGATTCTTTCGACGGCATCTGTAATCACAAGCAGATCATACAAAATCCCATGAGCCCTCAGTGGAACATATAGCAGACATGCAGTCTAAAAGCTCGTGGCTGTCTGGCATGTAAAGGTTTGCTATGCTATATTCAGAGCTAATATATCATATAACTATTATGTGAAGATATAGCCGAGTAATATCTACCTGAGCAGAGAATGAAGTTGAAGTTGCAAAGAGAATTTGTAAGTTTGAACACTACCTAAGACCTCTGGGTGACTTCAGATTGTTTTCATTAAATATTAGTTACTTACGCAGGAGCAAAGTCTTCGACTCCATCTGGCTGAAGGACTTTTTCCCATTTATCCCTTTCCAGTTCATTCTCTTCCCAACATCACCATTGAACATGCGGGCAAGGATGTTCCATGTAACCCGTTTTGTGTCATGTCCTCCGATAGTTGCCAGGGAGGAAATCTAAAATGGATCAAAAAAGTACTGTTAACACTTTACAGAATGTTTTTTATACAATTTCACTCTTAAAATCATGCTTTTAAACATATTTAAAAAAGGAAAGAGAACTTACCAAACAAAGGCTGGCCTTGGGGTAGATCAGTTGCTCTCTCAGGTTTGTCTGAGTTCAGGAGGAAAGGTGAACCTCCCACCCTATTGTATGCCCCCTGTTGCCTGGGTCCTAATGGTAGGCTGCCTGTTACCTGCCTGCAGTATTTGAACGGGGGAAAAAGGCGCGTTTGATGTGCGGATACCCCGGTGTCTGCAGTGAGTCCGCTGTTTGACGGTGCGCGATCCGGGGGCGACCTGAGTCGACTTATGAACTCACAATATGTACACTTCCATTGCATCTTCACAAGAACCTCTGAAAACAAGAAGAAAACTATTGGCTCAACTTTCAGTTCAACAACCCAGTTCCAGTAACATTAACTCCACTGCAAAACGTTACCCAGCCTCTGCTAATAACCAACTAATGACCTCGTGCCTTGAGAAGCTAGCTAAGTTACTGCTATAAATGCCATAAATAACTCCTGTGCAACCTAACCAAGCACCATTTTGAAAAGCTAACGTAACGTTATCGTCAGCTAGCTTAAAACACAGCACATGCAAACACGTGTTAAAGTTCTAAACGACCCACAGAAAATCGTTAGCATGCTAACACTCAGCTAACGTTAGCATTTAGCTTACTTGTTGAAATAAATGCTCCCAAGGCAAGGCAAGGCAAGTTTATTTGTATAGCACATTTCAACAACAAGGTAATTCAAAGTGCTTCACATGAAACCATTAAAAGCATAAAGGCAAAAGTAAAGGAGATTTAAAACATACATTGAAACAATAATCGATGTCTCCCTGAGACATTACGCTGCACGCAATCAACCATACACTGCCGCAATTCTGCAATTACTCGCACATAAACCACGTCTGGAAAAGATCTCTGCCGATCTGCGTTTTATAGTGTACGCCTTGCACGAACTCGGTCCCGGAGGAAATGCCGATATATTGTGCACTTTCTAAATTTGAATCGATGTCTCCCTGAGACATTACGCTACACGCAATCAACCATACACTGCCGCAATTCTGCAATTACTCGCACACAAACCACGTCTGGAAAAGATCTCTGCCGAGCTGCATTTTATAGTGTACGCCTTGCGCGAACTCGGTCCCGGAGGAAATGGCGATATATTGTGCAGTCCTTTTAAAACCATTAAAATCATCAAAACATAAGGCAAAATAAAAGGAGATTTAACAGCAATTAAGAACAGTGTAAGAAATAAAATACAGTAGTAAAATGCAGAAATGCAGGAAATTGATTAATATATTAATTAAATGTGGTTCAATTAAAGGCAGCAGCAAACAGAAAAGTCTTCAATCTTGATTTAAATAATAATAATAATAATAACTTTAATTTATATAGCGCCTTTCAGGGGACCCAAGGCCGCTTTACAAGAGTAACAAAAACAGTTTAGACAAACAGTCAGAAAAACAAAACAATTAAACTAGGGGCCGAAAGCCTTGGCGAACAGATGGGACTTGAGGGCCCTTTTGAAGGCGTCCAGAGTGGAGATGTTGCGGATCACCGCAGGGAGAGAGTTCCAGAGGGTGGGGGCTGCCACACTGAAAGCTCTGTCCCCGAAGGTTCGCAGTTTGGTGCGGGCGGTGGTAAGCAGGCCAGAGTCTGAAGACCGCAGGTTCCGGGGAGGGGCATGTGGGCGGAGGAGGTCCGATAGGTACTGGGGGGCATGGGCATGGAGGGACTTGTAGGTGAGGAGGAGGATCTTGTATGAGATGCGGGACTTGACCGGGAGCCAGTGGAGGTTGATGAGGGTGGGGGTGATGTGCTGCCAGGGCTTTGTGTGCGTGAGAACCCTGGCAGCAGAGTTGAGCTGAGGGTCTCAGCAGACCTGCAGCTTTCTGGGACTTTGTTCCCAGAGATATGTGTATGTATAGAGTAGATATGTGGAGCAGAAAAACTGAACGCTGCTTCTCCATGTTTAGTTCTGACTCTGGGAACAGAAAGTAGACTGGTCCCAAACGACCTAAGGGGTCGGGATGGTTCATAAGGTAGCAGCAGATCAGAGATGTATTTTGGCCCTAAACCATTCAGTGCTTTGTAAACCAACAGCAGGATTTTAAAGTCAATTCTTTGTTGGACAGGAAGCCAGTGCAAATACCTCAGAACTGGAGTGATGTGATCCACCCTCCTGGTCTTATTGAGGACTCGAGCTGCAGCGTTCTGAATCAGCTGCAGCTTTCTGACAGACTTTTTACAGAGACCTGTAAACACACCATTACAGTAGTCCAGTCTGCTGAAGATAAATGCGTGGACAAGTTTTTCCAAATCCTGTTGAGACATAAATCCTCTAATCCTTGATATATTCTTCAGGTGATAGTAGGCTGATTTTGTAATTGTCTTGATATGGCTGTTCAGGTTGAGGTCTGAATCCATAACTACACCTAGATTTCTGGCTTGGTTTGTGGGTTTTAACATCAGTGATTGAAGCTGAGCGGTGATTTTCAATTGTTCGTCATTGGTACCAAAAACAAAAAATTCTGGCACATCCAGTTGTTGATTTGTTCAATACAGTTACCCAGCCCTTGTATGGGATTATAGTCCCCTGGTCGTCTGCATAATTATGATAACACACTTTGTTGTTTTCCATAATCTGAGCTAGTGGAAGCATGTAGATGTTGAACAGAAAAGGCCCCAGTATTGAACCTTGGGGAACACCATATGTCATTTTAGTCAGCTCTGATGTGTAATTAGCTACAGACACAAAGTATTCTCTGTCCTTCAAGTAGGAGTATGGCATGGTCGACCGTGTCGAATGCAGCACAGCAATCCAGTAACACTAAGACTGAACTTCTGCCATTGTCTATGTGTCAGTGGATGTCGTTGAAAACCTTAACAAGAGCAGTTTCAGTGCTGTGGTGCTGTCGAAAGCCTGACTGGAAAACATCAAAGCAGTTATTTACGGCCAAGAAGTTGGTCAGCTGTTGGAAAACCGCTTTTTCAATTATTTTACTTAAAAATGGGAGGTTTGATATTGGCCAATAATTTTTCATCGTCTAAACTAGCCTTCTTTAGGAGCGGTTTAATAACTGAAGTTTTTAGGGCTTGTGGGAAGACACCTGAGAGAAGGGATGTGTTTACAATTTGTAAGAGATCAGTGGTCATGCAGTTTGAAATATTTTTGAAAAAGTGTGTTGGTAGAATATCCAAGCAGCAGGAGGATGACTTCAGATGTAGTATAATGTCTTCTAGGCTTCTACGGTCGATTGAATGAAATTGTGTCATGATATTTGAATGGATGTTATTCAGTGATCGGGACAACACATATCCTGTGGTTGGTGTGGAGGCACTGACTGCTTGTCTAATTTTCTGAATTTTGTCAGTAAAAAAGGAGGCAAATGGATTGCATGCCCAGGTGGATTGGAGCTCAGCAGCTACCGACACTGGAGGGTTTGTTAGCCTGTCGACGGTAGCAAATAAGGCTCGTGTATTGTTCTTGTTTTTGTTTATGATGTCAGAGAAGAATGACTGCCTTGCATTTCTAAGTTCCAAATTATAATTGCGAAGTCTCTCTTTATAGATGGCACAGTGAACCTGGAGATTAGTTTTTCCCAGAATGATATCTAACGTTACAGTCAATATGGTGAGAGTACACACTCACCATTCCACTTGGTTCAAAGTTGTTGCAGAAGTCCAGCAGCTCCGTCAAAGCCAGGATAGGTGTCGCGCTCAGACGAGCAGACTCCTCTGGGCTCGTCACTGCGCTGCACACGGCACTAATGCTTAATCGAGTGAAATTCAAACGGGCCCCTCCCTCCCCCCTTACAGAAACGTAACCTACCAAGTTATCTCGGCTTAACATGATTATTGCACTCAATATTGTAATAATGTTTTTGTAGTTGGTCCCATGGCTAAATGTTGGCTAATACTAGCAAACTTTCGATAGTTAATGCTGTATAATGGACACTACTGAGTCATCTCTGACTTCGAGTCATTTATATATGTGCCACAGTTATTTGATATTTTAGCATTTTAGCATATTTTAGTGTTTTATCGTTGTGGTAGAGACCTGTCAATCACAGTAAGCCCCGCCCAAAAGCATCCCCTGCTTTATGGTCTATTTGACTCTAAATGGACCATAATTTACTAAATGAACATCATGCTGTATTGAAGAAGACTTGAAACTAGAGATTGAGACCATAAACTCATGTTTATAATGTTTACTGAGGTAATAAATTAAGAGAGAAGTAGAGTCATTTTATACAAGCAGACTTCTTTTTATTACCAGTGGAGTTGCCCCATGATGGCCAGTAGTAAGGCATTGGCTTCACCTTGAGACCGGAGGTTGCCGCCTGATTGTAACGGCTTTAATAAATATAGTAGGAGAGAAATTGTGGAGCATTCGAATAGATTTTCTTTCCTTATTTTTGCCTTTCATTTATCTGTCGAGTCCTACCTTGTTGGGAGAGTGGTCAAAGCTGATGTTTACTTCGTCTCCCAAGGAAGTTTCAGGGTCATCCATTAATATGCCTGAAAGTGATTTAGCCGTGGGTGAAAAATATTGAAGTGAGATGCAACAAAAAGCGGTGGAGATAAGTCAGAGCCAAGGACAAACAGATTGGCGCTCTTTACTGATGCCAGAGCATGAGGCTATTAGATTATCTGTAAACGTGAATTCTCCCTCCGACATTTGACGAGGGCTGAAAAGGGATCCATATTTTGCTGGAGGGGCCTACGACGTGCACACAGAAACTATTAAAAGGTCTTTAAAAAGATGGAACTTCATTACTCTGGTGCCATTGCTGAATCCAATGAGCCACACATGCAGTCTCCCTAACACACTCACACACTGCACAGGGAAGTATAATGATGCTGGGAGGGACCAAATGGAGCAACATTGTGCTCCCTAACATGCACTCCAATAGATTAGCTGCTTGTGTGTGTGCTTGTGTATTATTAACTACATGTGTGGGAACTGTTCGATGAAACAAGTTCAATTTAGTCGGAGGGCTACGCTGTTCTGACTTACCCTATATAAATATATAATATAATAAATAAATAATATAAAATATTTAGCAGAAATATCTTTCTGATAAATACAGTACGCGGCAATATAAACATGTTTTATTAACACTAGTTATTTGTAAATAAAATATTTGTACACTTAACACGATTAAGACTGCTATAATGTATTGCTATAATGTAACATCCCTTTTGTGAAATAATTAGTGAACTGTACATCACATGTTTTATATTTGTGAACAAAAAGCCAACAGTGAAACATTATTAACCATCACAAATAATCCTGATCTACAGTTATAGAGTGTAGAAATGATTTCACACTGAGACAATCACTTACAAGAGGCGTTCAGTATAATTGTTTTTAATATATTATGGTCTTCCATAATGCTGTGTGTGTCAGGATCTTACCACGACGACAACATTGCTCATCCCCCATCTTGCTTCATAACACAGGCCCTTGGTCTGTTGGACAATAAAATTCCAGATTAAAAGATCCGGTCATGTGTCATCCTGTTGCACTGGATTATTTATCCAAGGTGTGTCATGATGACCATCCTCACTCTTTTTAAAGGAAGGAAAGGAATACATTATAGAATATTATCAAATCACATGGAACGACTGAAACCACAAAAATCCACTTACAAGATTTGTATGTGGACCTGTGCCATAGAGCAGCATTGCTGTCCAGAAACATGGGCGAGCCACACTGTTGCACTGGGTGACATGTGCTCCGCTGTGTCAAGAGAGCTCCACGAAATGACCACTCTTTGTCTAACAAGGCCTTTTTAATCTGTTTAACTGACGTAATGTTGACAAACACATCCCATTTTGAGTGTTTATGAATTAATCTGCATTTTAATGAATGTAGGGCCATGCGCTGTTTAACAGTTTAAAAGTATCAAATTATCTGCATCTGATAGAGAAATACTGTTTGCCACAACAAACCAATAAACTGCTGCCATTGAACCGTTTAGTGTTTGCGTAGTTTCATAGAAAGAGTTTTCTATGGTAGATTGGTTTTCCTGAGGAACCGGTTGAAAATGACCCATTAGTGTTTGACCCCCACGAGTGGTATTAGTATTAGTCTGTATATTAAAGTTTGGACACCCCTGTCCTACCCCATATACAGTATAACAGTTTACAATATGCTTGAACCCCTGAGTAGAGGGACAAGTGTCAAAGGAAAGACTGAGCCATGATCAAACGTGATTCATTTTCCAGGGACACATAATAATTGATTAGCATGGCTCTTGATTAACTTCACCCCATCTGTCAGGGTTTTATATCCACAGGCAGGTGTGGGTGTCACTGTCACTCGCAACATGCAGGATGCAAGCTTCACCTGCATTCTGGTGTGTAATTAAAACATACATCCGGGTGTGTGCAATCAGTCAAAGAACGCTTTCCAACATGCATAAATCAACAGACTGATACATAATAATGATCTGACGGACACTTATATGGATGAAAACATGGTTGGTTGTTGGCGCTGGACTTTTCTCATGGTTGAAAGGTGAAAACAAGACTGCCAGGCCGAATGGGATTAGGATTATGGAGTAGAGTGTAAAAAAAGAAAAAGTGAAACTAATCCAGTCTGACAAGCACTAAAGATTGGAAAATAGAATGACACCAACAAGGTTATTGCCTCGAAGCAGCACAATTCACTGAGTTTCCTTGTTTCATTTGCTTTGGTGGGGAAACTTTAAGCCGTGAAATCATAATCACTACTGATGTAATAGCATGACCTTGGTTTTGAGAAATTGGCTTTTTGTCATCAGTTACTGTTTGAAACAATTACTACTGAGCTTGGCAAGTTTCTGATTTAAAATAAAAGTCAAATCAGAGCCAACCACAGTGATGGAAAAGAATGATGAAAGAGGGGATGAGCATCACATCTGTGAACATGTGGAGCAGTGTAGGCTGTCATGCTGTATTCAGTACTCTGAGTGGGCCGGTACTCCCCGGTACATGTGACTCGTTGGTGCACGGTGACTTTTTGTTCCGCACTCTCTATTTTTCCACATCAGGTTCGCAGCACCAACGTGTTTGAGCAGCGCCTCATAGGAACCTAAACTCAATGTGAAGGAGCATCTGGACGAGCAGACACGGGACCGATGACATACCTTATAAGGGTATGTCATCGTCCCAGCAGTTTATACAGCGAAATATTGATTACACATGTATGAAAGTATTCAGAGCAGCACATTTCATTCTACCTCATCAAGGCACGAAGTTCTTCATTATAAACCATTGACTGTCATCAGTGCTCATTTCTCAGAATACAGCTAAGACTTCGAGAGGTCAGTGCAATCAGTAACTTGATTCCTTAGTTTCACGAGTAGCAGATTATGTAATCATTACTGTATTGTACAGATGAACCGAACAGTCTTTATCCTTTGAATCGACCCGGCTGAGAAGCTTAGCCTGCTGATTCTGTCTCATCTTTTCAATCGCCTCGTTAAGCTTATTTTTTTATCCTCCTGCTTTTATGTGATGGCCTGCTGTTATAGCTTGTCTTACTTTCATCTTTCTTATCTCCCTTTGCTGTCTGCTGCTTTACTTTTTCAGGCATTTGTAAAATTCTTTGTAACTGTGCATTGAATAGTGCTGCATTGAAATTAAGATTTGTACACTTGGTTTTGATACAATGTATTGTTCCCAAAGCAGTTGTGTACATCCCAATGTTTTCCCTAATTATGCAACAAGGTCTACTAGAGGATTCTTAGAGGTGACATATTACATTTGATGCACTTTTTTTTTACTTTTCAACATAAATGTGTCACCTGTGTGTAAAGAGACAACATAAGACCGTCCTATCACCTCTCACCTACTGACCGACTGCACACAGCTCAAGAGGAAGGGCAGAGACCCCGTGTTGTTGGCAGAAGAGCTGTGGACTGCTATTACTCTGAGCAGCTTTGGGAACGGCTCACAGTAAAATATATTTAAATATATTCCTCGATTCTCTCCTGATTATCTGAATAAGACTGCTAAATTATTGGCTTCGGGTATCGCTCATCTCTTTTTACAACCAAAGTTGTCAAGAGGGTCAGAAAAGTCACCAAATCTAGCGAGAAAGCATTCCTGGGAAGAAGCTAGTGAGACTTGCTGCTGGATATGACATCCTGTGGGGTTGGCGTGCCGTAGAACCACCTCCAGCTAGAGTATCCAGTGATCTGCCTCCCTGTCCGCTAATGTGATTCCCTCTCTATCACCTCAGTTTGATATATTCATATTGTATTGCAATGGTTTGACTCTCTTGAGATAATGTTTCTCAGAATATATAGTCTGCCAAATGATGCATTTATTTATTTGTGTGCATATTTTTGTTTTTAAATGACCCCAGTTACAGCCTCAGTTGTGATGCCAGTAACCTCTGTAACTCACTAGTATTCTATTTAGCAATTATTTTACTTATCATGTCAGTACAGAACAATTAAAGAAAAGTCAGTTAACAAGTCAAATATACAAATAGTAGTCGTGTTAGCAAACAGCAAATGAAGGTTGTAGTTAGAGGCTGGGTAGAAAAGGAGCCTGCTGATTACTCACATGGTAAATGCAGAATAAAACTCGTTTTGAGTTTATTAATATTTATATACAAACAGATATAGAATGAGGCAGCTGGTGCTGAGAGCAAGTGTTGTTGGGTGTGGAGGTCAGAACTCAAAAGACTCAAATGCAAGGATCACAGAAAAACAGAGCAGAAGTCCAAAAAAAGTTTACAAGAATTCTGAGACATTATACAAAAGAGGCAGTCAGCGGAGCAATCTACGCAGACAAAGAAAAGGGCTCACTGAGCAGAGGGAAACACAGAGCAACAGGCTAGAATCAAAAACAGAGAACAGGCAGAGGAAAAACACTCTGTGACAAACGATGGCTGGAGCGCTAGTCCTGTGGGGAAAGAAATAAGACAATCTGGCAAATGGGTACAGAACAGCTGGGGTATAAATACCGGGAGGTCTGATGGGAAAATAGAACACAGGTGATGAATAAAACTGGCGGGAAACTAAACAATGGCAGGAAGCAAATCAACTGGGAAGGATGAAGGCAAGTAAATACAAAATAAAACTGAAGTTAATCAGAGTCCACACGAGTCGTCACATTGGGAAATAGGAGCGAGAGGAAAAGTTAAGATGGGGCTCTCCTTTAATTCATATTTGCTCACATATCTAAACAATAGTAGGAACTGGAACAAGCGAATAGACCATTTTTACAGCAGAGAACACGTCATAGCAGAGAAAACACACATGTAAAGTGATACAATAAGTGTGGTTCCATTTGAAGTCATTCCAGTGAGCCAGCATGCACAATGCAAGGGCCCTGACCCACCTAAATGGAACAGGGCCACAAATAATGTCATCAACTCTCCATAGAGCGAGGGTTCGCTTTGTCCATTCTAGGCTACATGTCAGTGTACCATCACGAACTCAGTGAAGACATGAAGGGCTCATTCCAACCCAACAGCATGATTCTTAGTTTCAGGTTATTATACATGGATGAAAACATGGTTATGAATATCATAGTTCTGGTAATACATCCCCCTGAATGCTGTACACTGGCCCCTTAAGCCAGTTACGGGTCGTGACACTCCTTCTGACACAAACACACAGAATACAGTGTGTGTGTGTGTGTGTGTGTGTGTGAGGGGGAGTAAATAGAACGAGCAGTGTGTAGTGTGTGTATCTCTGCCGTAGAGGGTTGCTCTGTGCAGCCTCTACTGTGTGTGTGTGTCACTCATGAAGCAGCTGATGAATATGAATGTATACTGGGGCACCTCAAGGTAGCAGCTAAATGGCCAAGTGGCACAGTGCCTGTCGCTCATCTGTTAGCACCCACTGCCAGTAATTGACACACTTTCACTCACACACTGCACACTGTGTTTTAGATACACATCTGTGTGCAACAGAGGTGGTCAAGACTTAGATGTCAGATACAAAAGAGAATGAAAGTGAGTTTTCTCTCCCTCTCAGCCTTAGACCTGCTACGCTGCCTGTTCAATGAGACATTCATTGACTGACAGTATGTAAATCATTCATATAAGAACATGATGATGATGAACATACAACTTGGTACAACTCACTATCTCCAGTGTTAGCCACTGCCTCATGTGATCCAAACGTTTCCAATAACTTTAGAGCGTTGTAAAGTCCAAAAGTCAGATTTTTGATGGATGTAATCATTTCCAAATTTACCAACATGTTCTCAGCTAACAAAATAGTCTGCTTCAATCCATCGTTGTTGCTTTTTAGCCTTTCAAAAACATGTACACTGCCAGCCCGTGCAAAAAGGTGCCATTGTGCGTAAGATTGTTTCCAACTCGTGTGATCCAAACAACTCCAATAACTCCAGATTGGTTTTCTTTTGGCCACGACAACAATCACTCGCCCTCAAATGTATTTAATGGTTAAATGTTTTGATAAATGCATCTCAACCACATAATTAAATCAATAAAGAATCCAAGGACAGGATCTGTTCATTTCCAAGAACGAATGTAAAATCATAAATAAATGTCCACGTGGTTACAGCTGCCAGCGTCTAATATTCACTCTGCTTTGAGCTCAGTTCAGGTCAGCATCACATCCTGAGAGAAATGTTTTGTTTCTTCACCAGCTAAATGCTTCACTGTGTTTATGAGCTAAATTCCAATCACCTGTGATGACATGGCAATACTGAGTTGAATGGAGTTGAACTTAGTCTGTTGTGTCTTTTCCCACTGAAAACTGCTGCCTGCTGCTGCTGGAAACAAAGTTGACGGGAGCAGAGAGACTGAACCAAAAACCATAACAATGAGATGATTTGCAGAGTTGTTTGACTTTGCCGAAAAATCCTCAAATTTAGACTGTTTCCACTGTACCAAAGCGATCCCAGCCCGGTTTCACCAAATGGCATGTGAATGTCACAGAATACATTTGTAAGTGCAATAACATGACCATAATACCGGCATGCAATATAAATGCATATGCATGAATATATGAAAGTGATTATAAAAATTGAGAGACTACTCATGAGGGCAGGCGGGCGGGGAGGCAGATGGGTCAAATAAACAGGGTGTTCAATACTGGTGTCTGTGTCCCAAAGTGTTGAGATATGTTGTTTGTGATGTGTTTTACACACTTAAGTAATGTTGTTTTTGTTCAAATGTTCAATATTTCCTTCCAAGCCCCCCACACAACCTTGGAGGGAATAAGAGTAATTATACTGAAGAGCTTATCAGTGTTTATTTCAGTGATTGGTCTTGAATGAAAATGTATTATTGATTCACAATAGACTGAGTGAGTCACAGTCGATATACTGTCAATGAAAAAATAAATAAATAATGTCAAAGTGAAAACAAATTTTTGAATTTGACTTGAATTAGTTACAAAACACAAAATAAAATAAGTACTCATCCCCTTTACTATGACACACTTACATCATGTCTTCGATTGGTGCAATGAGGGAAGAACAAGGCCCTGAATACCCCCAGAGTGCTGTTAGGCTGGTCCTAAATCTGCCTCAAGCAGGATACTTCAGAAAGTGAAGGCCAAAAATGAAAGACTGACTAAAATGCTGTTTATGGTGCAAAAAGAAAGAAATATACACATACAATTAGACTTATAACCAAACCATGCATGTCTTATTTTCACTGCCATAGTGAGCCCAAAATGGAAAAAGATACAGCCCTCATTTAGTCTCAGTCAACATCATCATCATCAAATGCCAAACCAATTGTTAATGATTTCTTCAGAATTAAGAATAGATACAAATTAGTGCTGCCTCCTGTACACGAGATCCCCCTTTAAAGGGGGCTAGAGGGGGGGGGGTGCTTTTTTCCAGGCGAACCTGAAACTTTTTCAATTTGAGCTGTGCCATATGTGTATTTGTTATTAACCAGTAACATATACACAATTTTACAGATATCAGCACATCTCACAAGTGTTACCTGTATTACACAATCAAAAAATTATTAAAATAAACCTTGTCGTTGCAGAAATACACTCTTTAGTATGGGTATGCAATTTTCGAGCAGAGGCCTAAAAATAGGGCTCGTGTTCAAGAGGTCGCGTTATTATTGTATTCCAGTGGTGGGCCGTCAGGGCCTGCAAGGCCTTCTCTGCTGGACTAAACAGAATCACAAAGCTATATATATTTAAATAAGAAAAAATATCTATTTTATAATTTAATAATTTTTCTTAAATACATACATGTATTATAATTTATAAAAATATTTTCCCCATTATCTTATTTTCTCATTGCACAGCTCCTGTCTTCCTCAGTTGCTCTGCTTCCAGTGCAGCTTGTTTTAAGTAGAGCTTTTATCCAATCAGATCTCACCTCTGTGTCTCTAGGTAGAACAGAGCCAGAGGCCTGCAGACTCTCACCTGCAGCCAGTGCAGGTTAAAGTGAATGGGGACGATATTGTTGATTGTCATAGTGTTCAACCAATCAGATCTTTAGTTTGACATGTTGGGCGTATTCTTTGACGTGTCAGCGCCTGCTAGCCGGCCTATAATGACGTCAGCGTTATGCTGCGTTCACACCAAACGCGTCGCGAATTCATCGCGCCGCATATTCGCATCGGAGGTGCCGGAGAGGGGGCTTAACTAAACGCCGTCATGTCTGGTTCATAATATTGTTCAGAGGAGCTCTGTGGATTTTATGGAGGCGTATTCACTGTCTAGCAAGCCACACGTCACTGTTTACTACAGCTGTATGAACACAAAATAAACTGATTTGGCTGTGATTTAACGGCAATAAACCGACAAAAAGGGACTCCGATATAGCTACGAAATGATGCCGATTTGTACTTGTCTTCTCCGACAAAAAGGGACTCCGAAATAACTACGTAATGATGCCGATTTGATCATAGAGCTCTGGGTGAACACAGACGGGCGGCTCTGTATTTATTTCCTGATTCAGCAACGGCAGGATGTCGCTGATGACAGGGGGAGCAACTCAACGCTGATAGGCTACCGTGCCGGGGCGTAACGCGAATATTTAGCAGAAGTTGAAAAATTTCAACTCTCGTGTCGGGGCGATTTGCCGTTTGACGCAGATTCGCGCCGCGCCAGTCTCATCGCGTCTGTGCATAGACTTTGTATGTAATCTAGACTAGATAATCTAGATTTCGACGCGTTTGGTGTGAACTCTGTGTTCATCTGATTGGTTGAACACTATGACAATTGCATAATTAATGTTGAAGTGGAAGAGGTATTCAGATCCTTTTCTGAAGTCAGGGTAGCAATACCACAGTATAACAAATGTAAGTCCTGTGTGACCCTACACCCAAGCTTTGTGCCACATATGGACAGAGGCGTGCTGGAGACATATTTTAGGGCGCGAAAAGAGACAACCAAAGCCAATAGGGCAAAAAACAGACTTATGTCCAATAGGGACAGTTTTTTTTTCTGAAATGTCACCTTAAAACAGCCATTGTAAGAGAAACTTCATCACTAAAAACAGTATTGTACTTTGGCCTTGGGACCTTTGTTGGTCACAGAAAAGCTTTGTGCAGCTTTTCTGTGGAATAAAAGACCACAGTAACACGGAATACTAACATACTGAAGAAAAGGCAGGAAATAATATCCTCATAAAAAAATATATTCCAAAAACAACTAGACTGAGCCAAAAAATATTTCTAAAGTGATTCAGTCTATTGGGGACTTGTGTGCAGTGTCTTCATCCGTGTATGTGTGCAGTTTGTTTAACAGGTAACAGACTACAGAGAAAACATCTCCACTCGGACAGTGATGATAACTGTGTCTTTATTAATATAAGTAGTAGTTTAAACACCATTAAATCAACTGAAAACATACGATCTTTTTTTATCAATATTTCAAGTGCATTTTTATTGGAATTTTGGCTGAAAACGGCCCTGACCAGAAAACAACTCTGAACAGTGATCATGTACAGACACAAATAGAGAGGAAACCATGCGAGGAGATATGTTTTGACATGAGACGTCCTTTCCTCTGAAGCGACACGTGAAGAGACGTCGGTTTCTGATGATTGAGGCCGACTGACAGCTGATCAGCTGTTAGTCGGCCTCAGTGCGTAGATATGACGTAGCCAGCACACGGAGCCTTGTTGTGCAGCAAGAACACCAAAATACTCTGCTTTCCGAAAGATATGGTCTCTGACATGAGAGACAAATTCCTGGACATCGTGGCTGACTATCCCACAGCGAAAAACATCATCGTGCATACAGGAAGCTGTGATATTGTGAAACAACAGTCTGAAGTTCTAAAGCGAGACGTTATTGATCTGTTAAACACAGTCAGCTCTGTCAAGGCTGAGGTGTTTATCAGTGGCCCTCTTCCACCAGTCAGAGGAGGAGATGAAGGATTCAGCAGGCTGTTTGCACTGAACAGATGGCTGTCAACTGCATGTGCTGACCATTCAGTACATTTTATCAACAATTTCTACCTTTTCTGGGAGCGCAGACATCTTTTTACAGCGCATGGAATTTGCCTGAACAAGTCAGGGGTAAAACTGTTTACCTCTAACCTGTTTTTCTCCCTGCGTCACTCGTCTGTCCCTACTGCCAGGCTGTTGTCTCGGGTAAGCAGTGAATTCTGCTCGCGGAGTGACATAAAAGCGCTCGTTAAAGTAAAATACAACAACAATATACAGGCTTGATTTGACTTGTCAAGTGTCTGATCGGGTCATGCATTCACTCTGTTGGTGATATGTGATTTTTCTGTGTAAATTATTTGCAAAAAACAAAAAGCCTTTTCCTGTCTCATCACATCTTGCCAAATCCTGTCCCTATTTGACATGGTTTCAGGAACGCTCAATGCAAAGCAAAATGTTTGAATGAAACATCTCTTCATGCATCACAGCATCAGGCGATCAGGTTTCACTGCAGATCTGTACTTTTGTAATCTGGGTCAAGACACACTGGCTCAGACACAGAGAATACTGCCAGCCAATTGAATTTGCTGCCAACGGAATGTTGCGCAAAGCAAAGCTTCGGAACAAGCTACCTAGTGTTACCTAGTGAAGTGTTGGATGGGACTGACCGGCATTTGGCAGTAATGTTAGTTTTGTGGAGAATTTCAGTAGTAAACACATAAGTACAATTAAATAACCCCCCTAGTGATGAGTAGAAGTGTCACAATATGTTTACAATATTCTTGCTTATAGAAGATATGTGTTACAGTATATTAACTAATTGAATGTATTCAATTATAAAAAGTATAGTCACTAAAGGTATTAAAACACAGTAAGAATAGTTTGAGGGTCAGACAGGGAGTCTGAGTGGGACATGCAGCAAATGGAGGATGTGGTCAGTGGGGAGGACAAGCTGACCAGAGGTGGAGTCAAGACAGATGTTTTGCGAGGAGAGAAGATGTTTCGCTGAAGGATCGATAATGGGAGGAGACAGAATTCAAATGGAGCCAATCACTAATCGCCACGGAGGGTCATTCAGATGTTTTGTGTGTGTGCAGTAGGAAGCTTAAAGCCGAAATCTCCCTGCAGCCTGCCGAAGCCTCGCATCCTTCTGTTTAAACCCGAACAGTTTCAGTCCATGTTTTCAAAAAATAAAAGTTCAGAGTAAGTTCAGCAGGTCAGGAACCGCAGCTTGAATAAGCAGAATGTTGTCATGTTTATTTGTTAACGTGTCTTTGCAAGAAACCATCAAATTAGCTAAGTCAATGTCTGGGCTAAGAGGCACATCAGGAGTCTGCCGCTCCAGGCTAAGCTTACTGATGCAGCTGCACTGCTCTCGTATTATACCTTTAATGATCACTAACCAGGTCAGGATACTGTGATTTATTTTGAAGCCTCGGCTTCTCCGCCAAGATTTGGGCCACATTTATATTCAATCTGTGTATTATAATATGCAAGCTTAGCTGGAGATTGCACAAAAGGAGAATTGGCAGGGGTACTGTGTATTTGTCTGCATGTAGAACAATGTCTCATCACAAAGAAATGCTCACTCGCCAATTGTCCCCGTTTACGGATAAGATGCATTTATAGCTCACAAACGGGCAGCATTGTTTCTCCTGGATAAGCTGCTCATACACACATCATATTCTAGACTTGATGAGACAATTAACAAATGAGCTGTAAAGGACCCATAATAGGATTTCATGATGAAGTCTGTCTTGTATCTGGAGGTAGTGCAGCCATTAAAGGCACACATTGACACTTAGAGTTTGCAGCTGCATTTAGTCTTGTCAAATTATAAAGAAAAAAAGGCACCATGTTGGTAATTGAGTTAAGCCAATTTCAGAATTCTTCATTCAAACTTTTTCTTCCAATCGTCTGCCTTCTTTAACCCTCATCAGATCAATATATTTGATATACGATAACATAAGAATAAACTACAAACAACCATCATAGCAAAATTGTAACTTATTTCTTCTCAAAACATTATTCATTAATTTCATCCAGAAAAGAAAACAGATAATTATTATTTTCGGAAAATATTGTATGGAAATAAAATAAATACTTTTCTCAACACCAAGTAAAGTCCACATTTGTACTTAAAAGCTTATTAACCAAACTTCGAGTTGGTTTTCAGTAAAGTCATGAAACATTGCTTGTGTTATAATATAATAATTAAAGTAAACCCATGGTCGGGCCTGTAGACACAAACATATTATTAGTTTGGTTATCTGTAACTTAAATGATTGTATATATTAATAGTAGTGCTGGGCAACGATTTAAATATTTAAATCGCATGGATTTTTTGCAATTAATCGCATTGTTATGGCAAAGTTCAATCATGAATTAAAAAGTAGTGTATTGCGCACTTTTATTTTAAAAGTACTGCTATAAGAACAAAAGGGCAATAACATTTGGTTCACGAGATGCAGGCAGCATCTTTCATACTTAATGTTGTTGAGGATGTAACTCGAGTGAACAGACTGAGATCGAGGCGTTTAGCTCAATTCAAGCAATAACATTTATTTGTAACAGAAGTATTATGTCCAGCAGTTAAACGTGCACGGACCTAGAAAAGTGAAAGCTAAAAAGGCGCTTAAGCAGAGTGCGCATGCCTGTTATAGGTTCTTCTCATGGAAGCCTATTGGTTAAAGCAAAGTTGCAGGCGGGGCTGTGTTTAGCAGAACAGCAGCCTGGTAGGAGCACTGGGCATCTCCATCCACACTGGCTCACGTCCGGATCCCGCCTTCTCTGGAACGTCAGTGTGTATGCATGTTGTTAACACTTAAGGTGCTGAAAAGGGTGCAGTTCTAAGCTATTTCGAAGTCTCTGTGTGAATAGATAAGAGAACTCTTCTCCTACTCTAAGATGGCAGTTTCCGCCCTAATCTGGTGGTTTAAGCAAGTGTTTCTTTCAGGGCCACTGTATCTGTTTCTATCGTGCGAACAGGCGACAGAATGCCCTGCTCGGAGTATTTGACCTACTTACAGTGACCTCACAACTCCGCAATATAAGCTTACAAGTATAGCGCATATTATTTAACATTGAATGAATATATTTTATTTACAATGTGAATATAATTCATACTTTGTTGGCATCTTATTCTGAAAACCGGATGTTCATCTGAAGAAACCGGATGTTGTCTAACGTTAATGTTTCCGCTAACTTTCAAAGTCCTTCGCTCGCTCCCGATCTGTGCCGTTTAAATGCGTTTACGGTGCATTTCAGCATATAGGTGCACTAACATGTAAGTGTCTGCTGAGTTGACCACGGAGATCTGTGTCTGCTGACTTTACCAGCGATGTCCATTAACACTCCAGGGAGAGCAACAGCTGGGGCAGCTTCTCTCTTTATTTCTGCCCCCTCGACCAGAAGCGGAAGTAGCCTTTTCTCTACGGCAACCCTGAAGGGACATCATATCTCCAATACAAAACGATAAACATGAGACAGTTTGACTATAGGATGTTTGCTGGCTTTTATCCCACTGTTCTTGTCATCTTCTTGTTATGTATATGTATTGTCTCTTGTCTTTCAATTAAAAAAAAAAATAATTATAATAAATTTAAAAAATGCGTTAACGCGCGATAAAATAATTGTCGGCATTAATTAATTCATGCGTTAACGCGAAATGAACGTGGTAACTTGCCCAGCACTAATTAATAGTGCTGTCAAATAGCATGCATGTTCAAAGCACTTACCTCTGCTGTGTCTCCTATCCAGGGTGTTCGTCCTAAAAGAGTCCCCAGGGTACGAGACCACCATTTTATAGTTCCGGGAAGTACCATGTGGGAATTACTAGAGGGGTGGTAGGAACATTGAATCCTGTGTTCGGGCTAGATATGATCTCTATGGTGAAGTTTTACCACAATAGAGATCATATAGAGAATTGACCTTTAGAATGGCATCTATTTTAATGTATTGTAGATTAGGGGATTGTGTGGTGGAGTGAGGGGCGGAGTCGCCTATGTTGCAGTGATGTGGAGGTCCTCGTCAGTGGCAGGCTATATAAGGCTGCCATGATTACATCTGGTCAGTCGCTGCCAGGACCACATGCTGCCTGTGGTCCCTGGAAAAGTTATGCTATGTATTTGTTGTGTGTGTTGGTGAAATAAACACCTGGTTGGGTACACGTACTCTCTGTGTCCGCCCTCCTGCTTCCAAAGTCCGGCCGCTGCGTGCCAGCCAAACACCTGTCTTGACAGAGCAGTTGTGTACATGACATAACTGGACTCTGGACACGCTGACGGCCCTCAGGTTGGTGCTGAAAGCTCCACTACAAGTAGCATAGAATTGCGCAAACTAATTTCCAGTGTTAATGGATTGTTTGGGACTTACTGCCATCAAATTATGGTTTTAAGAGATTATAATCATCTGGACTGCCTCTGACATCTCTGTTTTAGGACCTACGTTTAGCACTTAAATGTCTTGTCAATTACTTCTACACCAAAAACTCCCTGACCAGTTAGGAGCTACTTTTAGCTTCGGGATGTTTTGAAAATATGGCCCCAGATCACGAAGATGATTAAACCACAGAACACAATCAGTTGTTACAGAACAAAAGTACAATGAAAGAAGTCAACATTGACTTTTGGTTTCACACAGGACACAAACAGTGGTCTCCTGTGTTTGTTTGACCCATCCATCCACCCAGACCTCGTCTCTATGCAGACTTTGTTTATACTAAGTCACCTGACTTCCTCCCGTCATAATTACTACGACCAACAGAGGTTGGCTTCCTCTTCTTCTTCTAGTAGCTGATAACATCCATTAAATCAGCTGATATCATTCGAAGCGGTTGAAAATTCCATTTGAGTAGATTTTCTTGTAGTTAATTTGTTGATCAGTAAACAGGGAATTACAATAATATGAATAACATTTTGAATATTCATTCAATCTGTTAAATGTTTTTACCATCATAGTTGAATACACAACAGCAGCATTAATAAATGATTCGCCATACATCATTTATAATTGTTGTAACTCGTCTCTTCCAAGTTGTCACCTTGTTTCTGCTAATATTTCCTGCCTGAGCTTTCTTCCCTTGTAAACATGTTTTAATAAGGCCCCCTCCTTGCATGTCTGCTAAAAGTAACCTAACTTCCTGAATGTGGTTATGTGGCCTTGAGAGTCTTTAATTCCAAAATGCAGAAGCAGCGTTGCGCTTATGACTCATAAACATATTTATTTATCATTCATTACCTTTTTGAAAATGTTACAAGTTTACTTCGTGCCTTGGGAGCAATCATTTTTAACACAGCGTATTATGTTTTGCATTACACCCCCACAATAGACAGTTATGATCTCACGTCCCAACAAGAGAGGATAACTCAATCTGCTCTCCTGCAGGGAGCAGGAAACACAGTCAGCATTGATGCTAAATACTCTTGCCATTCATTTGTTTCATAAAATCAAGTGTTGCAATGTTTTTCTCAGTCAAGTCCCCCTGTTTGTTATTGTTCCAATTTCTTTCCAATTACTCTAATTTATGTTGTAATTCATTTCCTGACTCCTAACGAGTGAAAGATGATGCTCCGGGATAATAATATTGTCAGGCAATGCTGGCTGCAGTGATGAGATCAGATTTCTGATAAATATCTGTGTTTGGTGAAAGGCTTTAAAGAGGCCCAGGCTGTTTACTGGGAGCTTGGCTGATTATTCTAGTCGGAGCTGTGATGTACATATTAATCCGGAGGCATATTCACTTTTCCAATCCAGCATTCTTCACTACTAATGTATTCCTCGCTGTAAATACCTTGAGGAGTAGCAACGCTGCCGCTGATAAATAATGCACCACTGATAAATGAGGCAGTGTGCAGTTTATTATGTGTGTGTGTGTGTTTGTGTGTGAACCCTGATTTATGTGACGCAGTCATTCCATTTTGTCGGACGGTTTGTGTGCGTTGTGTTTTTTGTCAGTATGCTGCTGATGGTAACAAAACAGCATATGTTTCTGGCTGTACACAAGCAGCAGTCTTGTAAGGTTCTGTCCCCTGACAGAACAGCTGTAGAAGTCACACACACACGTTGGGGCATTAGCCCACATTTCTGCACTGACACATACAGCACATCTCTCTGTGTGCACATTCTTGGATATGACTGGAACACACGCATCTTAAAAGATGAAGAGTTTAGTTTATAAAAGTAAGTGGTGTTGTGGCTGTTTTAAAATGTAAAATGCTGTGACAAGAGTAGCTTTGTTCACACTTTGTGGTGTGTATCTGATCGATTAAAAAAGACTTCCACTCTTCCATTTGCGACAAACGTTACTATTCATGTGAACAATTGCTTCCTGCATTTGAGAATAGCGTTCATTAGTGAATATGCATCATAGCCATCATCTGCATCGTTCAAAGCAACGAAGGAGAATCTGTTTGTTTTGTTTTTTACATGAATGAATGGGTGAGAGGTTTGTATTGAAGAGTATGTCAACAAGTCAACCAGTAACTACCTGAATTAATCATGAATTACAGTATTAATACGCATTTATAAAGCATATATTACCATAGTCTCTAACCATTAGTGCATATCTAAATCATTATATATATAAATGCATAAGTAATGTACATCTGAATGAGTTCTTAATCATTTACTTCTACTTTATAAAGGATGTTATTACCGTACTTTTCGGACTATAAGCCGCTACTTTTTACCCCACACTTTGAGGTGTCGGCATAGTCCGGTGCGCTTTATATACGGATTTTTCGTAGCTTTTCTCCGCCACAACAACCGCAACTTCCGGTTCCGGTCTAACATAACATTTACTAGCTCCCGACACAGAACAGTTGCTACCAGCAACCCCTCTGCTACCAGCTGTTACTGACAGGGTTGCTATAATATGGATGAAGTACCTTTGACCTACCTCTCACTAGGACTGTTAACAAAAAAGGTTGACCGGCAAGATGCTTTTAACAGTACATGTCCGACTCGCTACCTTCTAAGCTAATTTTAACATTACGGCCAATGGGGAAATGCTAACCGCGATTAGCATTAGCGAATATATAATATATATTTGTACATCTTTTCATGCAGACATACTTGCATTACAGACTAAGGTCTCTCACGGCTACCAAACGAAAAGCAATGAGGCAATAACTGTTGTTGCTCATAGCTCTGAATAGCTGTTGTGCTAGCAGCAACTGGCCAAGCCAGTTAGCCGTAAATGCTATTCAGAGCTAGAGCAGAGAAGATCAGCTTTTTCTCAAGTCTGCCAGTGGATCCTAACAGCCCGGAACAGTGTGAAAGAATCCACCTTCACCAACGGGTACTGAAAGGCTGGGATACTATGAGATTAAGGGGACAGCGCAATGAGGAGGACAACACAAGCTCAAGGGCGGATTTGCCCCGGTTCATGATGTGGTGTGTCCAAGGACCCAAATGCAGGTAATCGCGGTTAGCATTTCCCCATTGGCCGTAATGTTAAAATTAGCTTAGAAGCTAGCGACATGTTATGATGTTCATAGAAGACAACTTTAGTACTGTTGAAAGCATCTTGCTGTTCAACGGGGACACCTGCGGCTTATATACCACTGCGGCTTATCTATATACACAATCTTTTTTCTTTTGAAAATCAGCTGGTGCGGCCTATATACCGGTGCACTCTATAGCCCGGGAAGTACGGTAATCATCTACAACTCCTTAATAATTGGTTTGTAATATATATAATACTTAATTTGCAAATGGGGAATCCATTATTTATAAAGTATGAAAACACAATCATGAAACACACAATAGACGAGCTTATTAATCAAGAATAAAACATTTATAACTATTGAATTCCATACTAATGAGTGTTAATGTAGGAACAATGCTTTATAAAGGATGAATTAAGTGTTTACTCATACTTAACTAATGCTTCATAGTATGTAGTTATTATAAAGTGTTACCTGAGATTGTGGATACAAGCAGCTGGAATAGGCTTCCTAGGGTAGCGGGGCTTAGCTTTAGCTGAGGGCTTCTTATCAGGATGTCTCCTGGCCTGGGAACACCTGAGGATTCCCCAGGAAGAGTTGGGGAGAGGGATGTCTGAAATACTCTGCTTAGCCTGCTGCCCGCGCAATCATTCACCATTAAAAGGAAGCTTATTTTTTTGTGACTTGTGATGCTCAAAAACTCATGGAACTTTGTACATGTGTCATAGGTGATTGGAATACATATTTTATCTGGGTTTGTGGCTTGGCCGTTAAAATTGCGTCCATAGCAGGAAAGAAAAGATGGATTGATATCTGCGCCCTGTATCCTGATTACTTTTGTTCTGTTACTTTCCACAAAAGGTAAGATTGCAGTTGTGGTTACTACAAACTTGCTACATGACTTACATTGTTACTTTCATGACAGTATTGAGGAGTATGAGTATGACCTAGATTCAGGTCATCAAGTATCAGGAAAGAGTACAATATACAGGATTGGACCTTGTAAACCTTATATTATGTAGTTGAACCATGGAACAACTTCCTAAACAACACTAAACTATTGGTGACAAACAATCGCTGACCTTCCTGGTAGCAGACCCAATTTGAAACATCGTTTTTAACTTTCATATTTTAACTCATTTGATGTTGTCTTCTACCACTTCTGTGTCATGTTTGTTTCCAGTGTCAAAGGGAGTGGGACCGCTGTTTACTTTTAACTGGCTCCGTTTTATCAATGCTGACACAAACTGGAGGGTACACTGAGATGGAGAGCGAGATTGGAGGCCAGAGGCAGCCGGAGCCCTCACAAGTAGTACTTGGATAATAAACACGCTGAATAAATCAGAGAGGCCATGCTGGCAGACATCTCTGCATCTGAGACGTCACCGCAGCCTGATTTAAGATTCACCAGTTCCAACACATTAGCTGGTGCCATCTGGAACTGCACACTTGCCATGCTGCCATTCAAACAGTCCTAATTTGTGTTGAAAGAAGGTATCTCAGGTTTCCAAAATAACATGTACAATATTTTTATACCATTTTGTTTTTTAATCGCATTTTTATCGCATTTTATTTTTACATCGCATCCTGTTACATACCCTGCAATTTTCATTTAATTCAACCACTACGGGGTGCTGTAATTCACCAATTTTCTTCTTTTTTTTTTTTACATTTTTCACCGTTTTCAGCCTTTGTACTTTAACAAACTCCTCCTACAGAATTAATGGGATCGACCTTAAATTTGGTCTGGATGCTCTTAAGACCTTTGTGATGAAAATCATCAAATTCGGGGGTTTTCACCGAATTTTATGGCAGGAAACCATGGCCCATGGGCATGACTTCGAAGTTGTTGTAACTCAAAGGAACATCATCCAATCTGCACAAAATGTCTTATGCATGATGTTAGTTTAGGCTTGACCACATGTCAATGCCAAAATCTTCAAAAAAGTCATGGCGCCACCTACTGGTAAAAGGAAATGACAAGTTTTATACTGTGATGTATTGCTCCTAGCCAATTGACCAGATCAGTCTCAAATTTGGTATGAAAAGCTTTAAGACATTGAAGCTGCTTCTTCGTGAATACTGTGAGTTTTCGTTGAACACTGTTACCGTAGCAACGTATCATTCGCCATTAAATTTTCAAAAGAGCAGCCGCAGCGCTACATTTCACCTACATGTATGAACTCTGGTAGATACATGTAACCCATAGAGACTTACAAATACGTCTCTGAGGACCATGCTCTAAACCAGCGGTCCCCAACCACCGGTACCGGTCCGTGGGTCATTTGGTACCGGGCCACTCAGAAAGAATAAATATTATATTATTTCCGTTTTATGGATTATCAGATTCTGAAAGATGTTTTATTTTTGAAAAATGACCGGATTCTCTCCCAATCTCATCCGCCTGTGTCTCTTGACACATGTCAAGACGCTTGTCTCGGTCACGTGATACGTGACCTCAAAAATTAAGCCCACAAGCTTGGGAAAATGAGTAATTCACTTTTGGAGAGCTTCTTTGCAAAGGGAGAAAGGCCACTAAGGAGACAGAAGAAGAGCATACAACTTCTAAGAAAAAGAAAGCTTTACCGGTGGTAACTGCCATCCCGAAAGGACCTTCCGTGGCAAGTACAGGGGCAGATTTGGCATCCAAACCCAACCGCACTACGCCTATGGGTTTAGCGTCTGCGGTGTCTATCTCTCAACAGTTAGATGAGACTTTCCACGAGACATGATTTGCCCCGAGACAGGATTTGCCCCGGTTCATAATGTGGTGTGTTCAAGGACCCAAATGCAGACTTCGTTTTTTTTTACAGTTCTACAAAACTTGTTCTACAAAACATTTATTTCTCTCACTCAAAAACACACACACAAAAAAACTCTTGAACAAGTTTTGTAGAACAAGTTTTGTAGAACTGGGAAAAAAAATAACTGGAAAAAACAAGTCTGCATTTGGGTCCTTGGACACACCACATCATGAACCGGGGCAAATCCGCCCTTGAGCTTGTGTTGTCCTCCTCATTGTGCTGTCCCCTTAATCTCATAGTATCCCAGCCTTTCAGAACCCGTTGGTGAAGGTGGATTCTTTCACACTGTTCTGGGCTGTTAGGATCCACTGGCAGACTTGAGAAAAAGCTGATCTTCTCTGCTCATAGCTCTGAATAGCATTTACGGCTAACTGGCTTGGCCAGTTGCTGCTAGCACAACAGCTATTCAGAGCTATGAGCAACAACAGTTATTGCCTCATTGCTTTTCGTTTGATAGCCGTGAGAGACCTTAGTCTGTAATGCAAGTATGTCTGCATGAAAAGATGTACAAAGATATATTATATATTCGTTAATGCTAATCGCGGTTAGCATTTCCCCATTGGCCGTAATGTTAAAATTAGCTTAGAAGCTAGCGAGTCGGACATGTACTGTTAAAAGCATCTTGCCGTTCAACCTTTTTTGTTAACAGTCCTAGTGAGAGGTAGGTCAAAGGTACTTCATCCATATTGTAGCGACCCTGTCAGTAACAGCTGGTAGCAACTGTTCTGTGTCGGGAGCTAGTAAATGTTGTGTTAGACCAGAACCGGAAGTTGCGGTTGTTGTGGCGGAGAAAAGCTATGGATAAATCCGGATATAAAGCGCACCGGACTATAAGCAGACGCCTCAAAGCGTGGGGTGAAAAGTACGGTATATCAATCGGAGAGAGAATTTAAAAAAAGGTTATTTACATAAATATTGCACAGATTAAGGCCACACTATCTTCCTGTGTGTTTCTTTTTACTAAGAACCCAAAAGGAGTGACCCTGTTGTCAGAGAGGCCCTGCAGGTACAACATTCCTTTAATGTAGGTGTATGATAAACATTGGTCTGGTTTGTCCTCATTCCCCCATCTCTCCTGTCCAAAGCACACTCCATTAGCAAAAATGGGTCAACTTTAATCCACAGCCAAATGAATACGCTTCCATTTGTGATTGATGCTGCTGTGTGTGTGAGAGTTTCTGTAAGAGAGAAACTGAATGAGCTGTCAGCACTAATTTGTTATGCAGGCGCTCTATAATGGGGTATGGACAAGTCTGTGTGTTTGCCCATACTCTCAATTTTGGAATAGGCTTTGTCATCAAGGGGATACATTTAATTCTGCCAATACAACTACAAAGTAGAATGTTTTAAAATGAGACAAAATTTAATAAAATCCCACTTCAAAGGAAAGTGCTAAAGTAGTATGATTAGTTAGTCCATTCATGAACCTCGATGGCTGCGGCGCTGACCCTCAAGGCATCTAGTATACTGAATAACCACAGCAGCTGTCTATCTGTTGAGACACGTTCAGTCCGTCAGCTTTCGAATGTCACAAAGAATGGGAAAGGTTCCAAGTTGGAAGAGAAAGAGGTTGGTGATGGTGTTATGGCAAGAAAACAATAACCCATACAAGGGCTCCATAAATGATAAATAAGTATTATGCATTTGTCACAGTGCAGAAAACCACAACTTTGCATGCTGGGAGAAATCGCATTTCCTATCAGACAGTATAGTTTCAAGACTGTAGAGTTTGGACGCAATGCAGAAACGACTACAATAGTCACGACACATCATCAGAATCAATTAGGAATCTGCTTGGATGTACTTTGGATACCTCTCGGGTTTACGAAATAAACTGTACCTAAAGACGTAGCCACTCTGAGGTCACCCATTGGTTTGTGGACTACAGTTTTTAAAGCCTAGAGTTTGGCGTCTTGGCCATCGCTGTCTTCCTTTTTTGAAACCAGAATTGAACATATTTGGATAAGAGGGTGGAGCCAGGGAGGAGCAATGCCAAGGTACTGTGAGCAGCTAACGTTAGTGCTAGCTAGCTGGCTTGGTTAGCAAGGTGCATCCACAATTTACATAAACTGATATATTAATTGGTAATTCATTAGAGATATCAAAAGCCCCAGTTAGTGTCACAGTAAACACACAGATGGCTAACGTAAACTTAAGGGCGACACCACACGATGATTATAAAATGGTAGTGTTATTATAACCGACTCAGAGTTTCAGCAGTTGGGTTGAATTGTGTGTATTTGTTCCCTGCTGTTAGTATGCAGTTTATTTTATAACTGATACTGTATGGACCCAGTAGTTGGGGGGGGGGGGGGGGGGGGGGAAATGCTGACCCTATTTGTTTGGCCAGGAATTACACATTGCACCTCTAATGATATGTTATTAATCAGCATAATGACATATGACCTACCATATACCTATGGTAACAGCTGGTAACTGCACATGGGAGGGAACTTTGTTCACAGCTTAACAGGGATGACACACAAACAGCATGTAATTGCATAGCTCCAAATAATTCTTGTTCTAGAACTGAAATCAAAGTAAACATGTAGTTTATACCAAACGTATCTTCACATTGTTGTCAATCTGATGATTCTTGAATCCCTATTGAGCATAACCTTTAATTCAATGTGATGCTATTTGTAGCTCCAAAC
The DNA here is from genome assembly GCF_949748355.1 of Melanostigma gelatinosum. NCBI lineage: Eukaryota > Metazoa > Chordata > Actinopteri > Perciformes > Zoarcidae > Melanostigma > Melanostigma gelatinosum. The sequence goes on from NC_136637.1 coordinate 2,819,570, forward strand.
CCTCCCAAGGTGGCTTATTCACCACTCTAAATCCTCCTAAAGCGCTGCTTATGTCTGTTGTCTCGCAACAGCCTCATCATCTGATAAGCACACTTGTTCACATTACTTTTGCTTTTTGTCCTTTACAGTGAATGAGAAGCCCGGTGATGAATGGAGGAAAGTTACTGCATGAAGTGAAATGTGCATTCCGTGTGTCATGATGACCTGTGTCGCAAGTTGAGCTGTAATGCAATCAAACATGAAAGAAAAATACACAAACCCAGTGGCCAGACCTCGTAGTCTACTACCTTTTGTCTGCTCCGCCACCACTGGTTGAATCCTCGCCTCCATCCACGCGTATTGCACGCGCAGTGTTGCCGCCTCGTCCCCTCTTCGCCCCGACGACGCTGATAGTCGGGGACTCAATAATCAGGAACACCCGTTTCTTCAACGCGGAGACACACTGTTTCCCCGGAGCAACGGCTCCAGACATCCTGCTGACACTGCCTGGCCTGATGCGCGCCCTCCCGTCTTCCATTCGGCGAATTATCGTTCATGTGGGAATCAACGATACAGCCCTCCACCAGTCCGAGTTGACCAAGATGGATTTTACAAATCTTTTAAGCTTTTTAAACAGCTGTGGACTGTCTGTTTTTATCAGTGGTCCAAGTCCAACACTCGGCCGTGGATCACAGCGGTTCAGCAGAGTCCTCAGCCTCCACACCTGGCTCCAGGCCGCCTGCAGGACCAACAACGTCAGCTTCATTGACAATTTTAATCTGTTTTGGGGCCGCTCTTCCGCTTTTAAGAAGGATGGTATTCATTTTAACAAGCTGGGTAGCCGCCTGCTAGCGGCTAATTTACAGTATGCTGTTCACTCCCATTCACATGATTGACTGTTTACACCTGGATCCCCTGTCCGCTGTCACTCTTCCTCTATGATCATTCATCTGCCGCATTCATCCCCTACAAGCAACACCAGCTCCCCCTGGCGGCATGGAGGATCTCCAGCCTCTACCGTAACTTCCACTCCACGACCCATGAGCATTCCCGTGAGAATCACAGACTCGCGCTCACGCCCTAGTTATGGTCGGTTTCAAGGTGCTGCACGAGTGATCCGTCATGTTGCACATACCCCCAAAGCTTCCTGTGCTGATGACGACACAGTGTCTTCCCCCATCAAAATGTGTCTGATTAATGCACGCTCTATAACAAACAAGGCTCACATTTTAAATGACTTGTTCACAAGTCATAATTTGGCTTTTTTATTTCTGACCGAGACCTGGCAACGGAATATGGAATGCATCCATTTCAATGAACTCTGCCCTGTGGACTGTTCTTATGTTGGGACACCGCGTCTGACAGGCCGCGGTGGAGGTCTCGCCGTGGTCTGGAAGAATCAGTTTTCCTGCCACTTGGGGAGCACAGAATCCTATGCTACTTTTGAACTACAGCTGACTAAAGTGGGCCGGCAAAAGCCGTTTTACTGTTTTTTAATTTACCGACCTCCAGGTCCTGCAGGTCAGTTTTTATCAGAATTCACAGACTTTCTGACCTCTATTATCAAGCTAGACAAAGTGCTTCTGGTTGGTGATTTTAATCTGCATGTCAATGATACCACAGACTGTATAGCTACTGAGTTTCTCAATATTACTGAATCTTTTAATTTCACGCAACATGTTTCTGGCGCCACTCACAGGGGTGGTCACACCTTGGACCTTGTGTTTTCTCTGGGTCTTGATATTGATAATACCCGTTGTGAGGACCTATTGATCAGTGACCATAAATGTATTTTCTTTGATCTTTCTGTCAATGCTGACCCCTTGTGTCTGAAACAAACATTCCACTCACGCATTATTACTCAGAGTACAGCTGATCATTTCTCTATGCACTTCTGCTGTGACTTTTACACAAATCTCAATGATGTTGAACACTTGATACAGTCATTTAATGAACATTGCACCACTTTGCTGGATAAAGTGGCAACTCTTAAGGAAAGGACCAGGGCTGCCTATAACACTACTCCGTGGATGACAGAAGCTGTGTGCAGCGTGAGACAGAAGTGTCGCAGGGCAGAGCGGCTCTGGAAAGCTACTGGGCTAGAAGTGCATCGTTTATATCTCAAAGACCTAAGAGTTTATTTTAATACCACAGTAAAGGAAGCTAGAACTGCTTATTTTGCCAACCTAATCTCTTCTTCAAAGAAAAATCCCAAGATTCAGTTTGACACAATTAGAGGAATTGTTTCACCACCTGTCTCCACTGTACCATGCTATTCTGTTGACGATTGCAACAAATTCCTGATCTATTTTAATGATAAGGTAACAGGTATTAGGTCTGGCATTCAGCCTGGGATCTGTTCGGCTACTTGTAGCTCCTCGCAATCTCCTGCTGTTATGGGCTCTTTCCAGCCTATCAGCCTTCAAGACCTGATGGACTTAATTAACAAAACAAAGCCATCAACTTGCCCTCTGGATATAATTCCATCCTCTCTATTTAAGAACGTTCTGCTAACTATTGGCCCTGCAGTAACATGTATTGTCAATTCCTCATTGTCTACAGGAATTGTCCCTTCCTATTTCAAACATGCCACTATCCAGCCCATATTAAAGAAACCTAACTTAGATCCAGCTTTGCCCATGAACTACAGGCCCATATCAAAACTGCCTTTCCTGTCCAAAATGTTAGAGAAAGTGGTGGCCAAACAACTTACTGCTGCACTGGAGAGGCACAATATGTATGACAAGTTCCAGTCTGGGTTTCGTAAGCAACACTCTACTGAAACCGCTCTCCTGAGGGTTTCAAATGACATTCTCATGTGTGCTGATGCAGGTGACTGCTCTGTGTTAGTTCTTCTGGATCTCAGTTCTGCATTTGACACTGTAGACCATGACATCCTGATTAAGAGGCTACGTGATTGGGTGGGCATATCTGGCATAGCGTTAGACTGGTTTACATCTTACCTCAGTGACAGAAGTTTCAATGTCTCTGTGGGTGATTTTGTGTCTGTTACCTCGCCACTGTCTTGTGGTGTACCGCAGGGCTCGGTTCTGGGGCCTCTGTTATTTTCCCTTTATCTGTTACCTTTGGGACCGATCATAAAAAGCTATAATGTGTCCTATCACTTATATGCAGACGACATCCAACTTCATCTGTCATTCAAACCCAGCGAGGCATTCACATTAACTCGGCTCCTGGACTGTGTCAATGCCATCAGAGACTGGACGGCAGAAAACTGCCTGCAACTCAACGACTCTAAGACGGAGGTCCTAGTTATTGCTCCAGAGGAGTTTGTCCCCATGATCAGGCAGATTATTAGTCCACTCTCCTCTGCTTCCCATTGCAACCTGCGCAATCTTGGGATTTTCTTTGATCGCTCCATGTCATTTGACCCTCATGTTAAGCAGCTGTCCAGGTCATGTTTCTTCCATCTAAGAAATATCAGTAAACTGAGATCTGTATTATCAACACCTGAATTAGAAATGATCATACACACATTTATCTCCTCTCGCATTGACTACTGCAACTCACTTTTCACATCACTCAGTGTATCTGCTCTTAACCGTCTGCAGGTCATCCAAAATGCTGCCGCCAGATTACTCACCAGGACAAACCGACGGTCTCACATCACCCCCGTACTCCGATCTCTCCACTGGCTTCCTGTAGCATCTCGGATACACTTCAAAATTCTCACCATCACTTACAGAGCACTTCACGGTCAGGCTCCGACTTATCGAGCTGATCTACTTCGCCCCTATTCACCCGCCCGCACTCTCAGGTCAAATGCTCTAGGTCTTCTGTCAGTCCCACGCACACGATTTAAGACCCGTGGTGACCGAGCCTTTGAGGCAGTGGCCCCGAGGCTCTGGAATGCTCTGCCTGCAACTCTACGCCTCGCAGATACTGTGGATACTTTTAAAAGCCTGCTCAAAACCCACCTCTTTAGGCTGGCGTTTGTGTAAAAGTAAACCCATGTCCTAGACCTGCTCTTAAAATTTGTTTTACATTTTTATTTTAATTTTATTTTATTCTTTAACATTTTTTATTCACTCTGTGTAGATAATTTATTGACCCTAGGGTCACATTGTGTTTTTTATGCTTTTAAATGTCTGCTCTGTTAAGCACTTTGTGATAGTACTGTCTGTGAAAAGCGCTATATAAATAAAATTCATTCATTCATTCATTCACCTTCAGGTGGTTTACCACCCAGTACAAATAAGAGATCAGAGTATTGTTCCAGTCATGACTTTCCTGTTACTACTACATCAAGGATGTTGATGCATAAGGAGAGGAAACATCAAACAAGTAGAAGGTATATAATGAATGAGAGAGGAAAGGAAATAGAAAAAATAGGAACAAGAAGTGACCATAAATAGTGAAGTGGTTTACACTTCAGGAGGGGGAGATGGAGATAAATAAAAACAGAGAGACAAAGAAAGGAGAGAGGAGTTTAGCCTGGCATTATTGGCTGATATTGGCTATTCACACACTCAGTGCTTACTGATAGGCAAGAAGCCCTGTTTGGAATTCATCAACACTGCATAGGAGACGGCAGAGTACATTTTAATTCCTTTTACTTGTATCCCAATACGTTTTGTATAAAAGTATTTTTTTCTTTTACTGGAGTAAATTGGTTTTGCAGTGACAGTACTTATACTTGAGTAAATATGCTTGATCTTTTTCTGTCCCTTCTAGCATTGCTATAATGTCATAGGCACAAATTACAGCTGATGTTGATGGGGATGCTTTTAGTTCTGCAGCATTTCGTCATAAACCAAAGGATAAAATAAATGTAGCCGTTGCCCTGATGGTGGCCTTAGATGAAAACAAGGGCATCGCCAAAAGTATTACATTTCATGCTGACAAGATTATGAATGTCTTCCAAAAAAGTCATGGCCATCCATTCAATATTAGTTGAGACATTTCACTGATGTGAAGTTTGCCGATGACACTACCATCATCAGCCGGGTTACAAACAAAGATGAGACTTCATATAGAGAGGAAATCAACAAACTTGCAGAGTGGAGCTCAGAGAGCAACCTGCTGCTTAACGTCAGGAAAACCAAGGAGCTGAATGACTTTCGAAAAAAAGAGGCAAGGATGCACACCCCTGTCTACATCAATGTAGATGAGGTGGAGCAAGTTAACAGCTTTAAGTTCCTGAGAATCAGCATCACAAACAACCTGACGTGGTCATTACACAAAGCTCATCAATGGCTGTATTTCTTAAGGAAACTTAATACGGCAAAATTCCCGTGCCACGTTCTTGTTAACTTTTAACAGAGGAGCAATAGAACGCATCCTGACAGCAAACATTACAAACTGGCATGGGATGTCCAGTACAGCTCTCATTGGCACCCGTTTGAGCATCAATGATACTGGGGACAAGAGCTGCTCTGGTGGTCGATGGGGGGAAAGGTGAAGTGTTTTTAAAGATAATGTTTTGATTTTATGAGAGAAATGAGGACATGTTGGTTTGACAAATGCACAAAACATTGCCACCTGCAATAGAGAGCAGCACACAGCCACTTCCCCAAGTGTTTCTATGGGAAGCGTGCAAATGAAAGGTGAAGAGAAACTGCACTGCATCAATATTTTATAGGCTGTATGTTTGACCATTATTATTTTTTTATGAATTTAGATTTGAAATATGTTATTTCCCATTGAAGTTTACTGCTCAGAATTGTTGTCATATATTCACAGCAACTTTATCTGTGATTGTAAAGTGCATTGTTCAACTGGGAAATGTCTCACCTTGACATATGCATCTTTCTCACAACTTTTGAGGATGATAAATTCCATATCAACAGGGCTGTAGAAAAAAGGTTTGTTAAAGAAGAGAAGAAAAAAAAGTGTGAGATGACGGATGGGGGAAAGGAGGAGGTTAAGAAGAAGAAGAGGGGATGGGGAAGCAGCTCACACAGCTGAGTCGGTCACGGCCCAGGGGAATTGGAAGTGAGGGTACGAACCTATTGTTCCAGCTGGGAGAGAGCAATCATCTGATATCATCAAACTGTAATGAATCTAGAGGAGAGGAAAGTTGAGGGACAAGGGTGTGGGAGTGAAGGAAAAAGGAGGTGAAAAATGGAAAGACACAAAGTTGAAAAGGAGGAATTTAAGAAAAAAAGCAGAAGGGGCTCAATGAAAAGTTGGATGGAGAAATAGTAGGAAAAGGCCAAATATACTCTCTCTCTCTCGCTCTCTCTCAGGTCCAAGGCATGCCAACACCTTGTTCAACACTTCAAAAAGGCAAGAGATTGACCGAAAAAAATGAGATCCCTCTTCTACTTTTACTTTACCAAGCTGAATGCCCTGAAATCATCCACTTGGAAAGTTTAGGTGTCAGACTTTGTCCAAAATACTTGCTCTTCTGAACACTTCCGGCAGGGTATATTTTGAGACTTGACCAGAAGCAAGAAAAATATCCATGCTATAGACATGTGAATGCAAGTTTTGCTCCTGTTTAACACAGATATATACAATTTAAGATTATTCAATCAATTTAGCATTGCACCCCTATGTCCGGACACTTGTCTTGTAGTTTAGGTCTTACCCAACTAAAACTACTGGGTGAAAGTAAGGGAAAGATCATTGTATGGTTACACAAAACCAATGATTGTTGGTGTTGTCATGGCAAAGGTAGTACTGATGAAATGTGATGTTAGGTTTGGGGTTTTAGACATTATACAACATCTGAAGTCATCCTCCTGCTGCTTGGATATTCTACCAACACACTTTTTCAAAAATATTTCAATCTGCATGACCACTGATCTTTTACAAATTGTAAACACATCCCTTCTCTCAGGTGTCTTCCCACAAGCCATGAAAACGGCCAAGAAAACGTTATTAAGCCGCTCCGAAAGAAGGCTAGTTTAGACTCCGCAACAATGAAATATTATAGGCCAATATCAAACCTCACATTTTTCAGTAAAATAATTGAAAAAGCGGTTTGTCAACAGCTGAACAACTTCTTGGCCGTAAATAACTGCTTTGATGTCTTCCAGTCAGGCTTTCGACAGCACCACAGCACTGAAACTGTTCTTGTTAAGGTTTTCAACGACATCCACTTAACAGACAATGGCAGAAGTTCAGTCTTAGAATTACTGGATCTCAGTGCTGCATTCGACACAGTCGACCATGCCATACTCCTAGAAAGACAAAAAATCTGGGTGGGACCCTCTGGCACAGCACTTAACTGGTTTGAATCCTACTTGAAGGACAGAGAATACTTTGTGTCTGTAGCTAATTACACATCAGAGCTGACTAAAATGACATATGGTGTTCCCCAAGGTTCAATACTGGGGCCTTTTCTGTTCAACATCTACATGCTTCCACTAGCTCAGATTATGGAAAACCACAAAGTGCGTTATCATAATTATGCCGACGACACACAAATCTACATAACTATGTCACCAGGGGACTATAATCCCATAAAAGGGCTGGGTAACTGCATTGAACAAATCAACAATTGGATGTGCCAGAATTTTCTTCAATTAAACAAAGATAAAACAGAAGTAATTGTTTTTGGTACCAAGGACGAACAATTGAAAATCACCACTCAGCTTCAGTCACTGATGTTAAAACCCACAAACCAAGCCAGAAATCTAGGTGTAGTTATGGATTCAGATCTCAACCTGAACAGCCTCATCAAGACAATTACAAAATTAGCCTACTATCACCTGAAGAATATATCAAGGATTAGAGGACTTATGTCTCAACAGGATTTGGAAAAACGTGTGCATGCATTCATCTTCAGCAGACTGGACTACTGTAATAGTGTGTTTACAGGTCTCTGTAAAAAGTCAATCAGAAAGCTGCAGCTTATTCAGAACGCTGCAGCTAGAGTCCTCACTAAGACCAGGAGGGTGGATCACATCACTCCAGTTCTGAGGTCTTTCTGGCTTCCTGTCCAACAAAGAATTGACTTTAAAATCCTGCTGTTGGTTTACAAAGCACTGAATGGTTTAGGGCCAAAACACATCTCTGATCTGCTGCTACCTTATGAACCATCCCGACTCCTTATGTCGTCTGGGACCGGTCTACTTTCTGTTCCCAGAGTCAGAACTAAACATGGAGAAGCAGCGTTCAGTTGTTCTGCTCCACATATCTGGAACAAAGTCCCAGAAAGCTGCAGGTCTGCTGAGACCCTCAACTCCTTTTAATCAAGATTGAAGACTTTTCTGTTTGCTGCTGCCTTTAATTGAACCACATTCAATTCATATATTAATCAATTTCCTGCATTTCTGCATTTTACGACTGCATTTTATTTCTTACACTATTTTGTAATGTTTTAATGACTGTTTTTATTGTTTCAATGAATGTTCTTAAATGTTTTTAAATCTCCTTTTCTTTTGCCTTATGTTTTGATGCTTTTAATGGTTTTATGTGAATCACTTTAAATTACCTTGTTGAAATGTGCCATACAAATAAACTTGCCTTGCCTTGTATCTAATAAGACTGGCCTTTTTGCGGATTGCGACTAATCCAAAGGACAACCTGTGAGCATGACCGGATATGATGTGAACATTGGTCTTCCATGTCAAAGTCAAATGCTAAGTTGACCCAAACTAAATAATTAATGCTATTTCAGCCTAAACATTAACTTCTTTAGGAGCCGCCATTGTTGTTTTGTAACAGTAGCCTCTTTGTGTCCTCTCACACAAACTTAAACCACGCCTGTAACTGTTATTAGCTCCTGCTGGACACCGATTGATCTGGTCACTGCCTTGCCGAACACCACTACTAACAGGAACGATTTTTGTGTATCATGCGGCATTGCAAGAATCCAGCTGTAAAAAAGGCTTTTTAAGTTTCAGCTCATTTTCCTAAGTCAGTTTAACTAAAATGTTCGGTGAATTTGAAATATCGAGTTTAACTGTGCCTAATTAATCAGTTCAATCAAAATAGTTCATGCAACATGTATTTCTTAGTTGACTCAACTATATGTATGTGTGGCCCCTGCAAAAATGCATAGGCAACCACATGCAGCAAACAAAGACCATCCACATCCTACAACAAGTGCCACAATAAACATTTTTATTCTCAGTTTGACTATTTTTTTCAGAGGCTGCACTGTGTACGATGGAACAGCCTATCCGGAGAGTCATATGAATTGAATCGGCAAGTTCCCCACATTTTCGTCAGCCAACCAAAGGCTCTACTTTATATGTATTGTAAACACAACAAAAATCCTTAATGACTCATCACGCCATAATAAATGGGAACATAATATCGAATCAATAAAACCATCACAAAGTTTATTATTATTATCCACACCCTTTTGCCCAACCAATCAGTCAAAATATTGTTTTAAGATCTTTCCAATATTCTTTAATTTTCCGTCTCAATTTCAGGAGGAGTTACATAATATTGAGGACAGGTCTTATAATGCTTCGATATCGTATATCTCAGCATGCCCTATTTAGCATATACCTGATTGCACAAGCTAAACCTTACGAGCTAAAACTACACATAATATTGTCGAAGGGAAAATTTTATGTTTAGCCAATTTTCTTTCATAGGATTTTTTGAAACAAAAATAAATGAGGCCTTATTATTGTCTAATCCCTTAACAACAAGTATACACTACACAGTTTACTATGTGACTAACAAAATTGCAAATTACATTTAAATAGTGATTGTGTCATAACTAATACCTATAGGATTTTTTTGTTATGGTGTAATGACACCATGTGATTTGAAGTTATGCAGAATATATCGTAATATTGCCTTTGTCGTTGCCTACCAACACATGCTTAATTACTGATGTATTCGATTATGCTCTTTAGACTTCCAGTTCGAAAGAGGAGGCTAGAAAAAGAGTAGACACTGGCCTTCTCTTAGATTCACAAGAAACAAGGAAGAGTTTCTGGCAAGAGACGATGCTGCTCTTTCACTGGAGGAGAACGTCATTCTGAAGTATTTTGAGCGCCTTGTCCTGTCCCACCTAAAAACCCTCACTGACCCACTCCTGGAGCCCCTGCAGTTCACCTACAGAGCAAACAGGTATGTAGACGACACAGTCAACTTGGCCCTTCACTTCATCCTCCAGCATCTGGACTCCCCAGGAACCTACGCCAGGATCCTGTTTGTGGACTTCAGCTCTGCTTTCAACACCATCATCCCGTCTCTGCTGCAGGACAAGCTCTCCCAGCTGCACGTGCCCGACTCCATCTGCAAGTGGATAACAGACTTCCTGTCTGACAGGAAGCAGCACGTGAAGCTGGGAAAACACGTCTCAGTCTCCCGGACCATCAGCACCGGTTCCCCCCAAGGCTGCATTCTTACCCCTCTGCTCTTCTCCCTGTACACCAACAGCTGCACCTCCAGTCACCAGTCCCTCAAGCTACCCTCATTGGACTCATCTCTGGTGGAGATGAGTCCGCCTACAGGTGGGAGACTGACCATCTGGTGACCTGGTGCGGTCTGAACAACCTAGAGCTCAACGCTCTAAAGACAGTGGAGATGGTTGTGGATTTCAGGAAGAACGTAGCCCTACCAGCCCCTATCACCCTGTGTGACTCCCCCATCGACGCTGTGGAGTCCTTCCGCTTCCTGGGCTCCATCATAACCCAGGACCTCAAGTGGGAGCTGAACATCCAAGGATGCAGGCTGCAGCACATCATTCGCTCTGCTGAGAGGGTGATTGGCTGCAATCTGACGTCCCTCCAGGACTTGTTCGCTTCAAGGACCCTGAAGCGAGCAAGAAAGAGTGTAGCAGACCCCTCTCAACCTGGACATAAACTGTTCGTGCCCCTTCCATCTGGTAGGAGGCTGCTGTCCATCAGGACCAAGACATCACACCACACAAAGTTTCTTCCCGTCGGCAGTCGGACTCATTAACAGAGTTATCCCCAGGACAATTTCCTACCGGTCACTCCCATGCACATCCCTTCATATTTAAATACACTTGACACTTTTACATTACACTTACATTAAACTTGTTTAAAGTACTGTTATCTGTTTGTCGTGCACTTTATTTTATATTCTTTTATATTCTATTGTAGATTTTAATATTTTTATATTTCTTGCACTGTGTTGATTGTTTAATGTTATGCACTACCCGCCATGACAAATTCCTTGTATGTGAAACATGCATTGGCAACAAACGATTCTGATTCATAAAGCCTCTAGTGGTCCTCGTCAGAAAAACGAAGACATGGGTTTCATTTCAAGATGAACCACTGCTGTAGTTTCTCTCGTGGGGACAGTCAAGATAGTTAGCAGGAGTTTTGCAGATGCCTGCAGATAACAATCGCTTATTATGGACTTATTAGCTGGAAAACACAATGGTACCATAGCATGAAGTCATAGTACCTTAATACAAGTTCAAATTTGATAACTATACATCAGAAAATGTAATTTCATTGGCTATAACGCAGCGTGAGTTTCAGTAAGATCGATTGCAATTGGCTCGAGCATTACCCAAAGAAGACGGGCGGGCATTGTCTTTCAAAGCGGACTCTCGTTGGCTGTTCCAGAATGTGACTGGACTTTAGAAGCTCCCATTGGGTCAAATGAGGTGTCAATCTAACCGGCAGAATGCAGCCGCCATTTTGATACACAGAGACCGGCAATGTTTACATGTTAACGGGAGCTATGACTAAAAATACATAGAAAACTATCAATATCTGCTGGCTAATTTGAAATGATGCAACAATCCTCCGTGTGTATTGATGGACATACTAATGTGTTTTGGACTAAACCTTTTACTGGATTGGATCGTGTGGACCCTTAGCAATCTAGCAAGACCGTTTTTGCCAGAATATCATCGATGAGGGAAACGTAATGAATCATAATCGGTGAGTGACGGCGATATTTGGAGTGTTTGTTTGACAGAGACGTTAACTGTACCTGCTGTTGTGATTGTATCTTGAAATGGTTTTCATGAATCGAATTACAAGAACCGTAGCTTTCTAATGAGATCTGGCATTAGTACTATCTTTACAGAGCAGTTGTGTACATGACAAATGTACACTGAACCCGCGGGCCGTCAGAGTGGTAACAGGTTAAGACACAACGGAAAGAGCACAAATATGACAGCTGGACCATCCATGCATGGCGTGATGATTCGCTTCAAATTGCCAATGCTAGCAATGGAAACGGCGACTGTGTGTGTGGGAGTTTGCCTGTGTATTTGTGTTCAGCTCAGCATGTAAGAACTCTGCTGAAACCAGGACAATTCTAACCTTTCCATTGATGTAATAAAATTGCACCAAAAAATGTCCAATGTATTATATCTGAACACATTAATATTCCAATTCAATGGTTTTTCCTCATTTTATATTTATCCTGTTTCTTGCCTAGCTTGTTTCAGAAAGAAATTACAAGATATATTCATCTTTAAGTGTAGTGTACTGCAAGTGATGTCTAAAGAGCAGTCTGAATAGCAGGTTTGCAGGTTATTAGCCAAACTAATTTGGGTTTAGGGATTTTAGTTTATTTAAAGTTTTTATATTGTAATGAGAAAGTATTGCATTGCTGTATCTAGCAAACCCTCTTCCTAATCATCATCTCTCATGGTCCAAGTTTGCCTGGCTCAATTACCCACATCTTATTCCTGCCCTAAAATGCCCAGATATTCAAAGATGTACAGGAATAAAAGCCAGGTATGTCAGGTAGCCCTCTAAGTTGCAGCTTAATTTCCATAGTGCTCTAATTAGGGTCTAAAGCAACAGAGAATGGGCAGTATTCTGCCTTTGATCTTTCAATGTGTAATGGATTATTCATGTCAAGGTCTTCCAGCAATCATAGCCCAAGGAGTAGAAACCAGCTGGGACCTGATGCTATTTCTGATTCAAAGAGCATGATATTAAAACAGGGTGTTTTTGTCCATAATTGTCACCATTTATAATTAAGAATGAGGTGAATTTATTTCAAATCAAAACTTTAGTAAATGGCTGGACCACAGTCTGCTTAGATAATGTGAAAAGAATGACGATTGAACAATGGCTGAGCCTCTTCGCCACTTCTTCCCAATCAGACACTAATCTTCCATGGGAACCAGACAAATCTGCGAGTTTGTTTTATTTGCAGATTAAATTCAATTTCAATTTATTTAGCATCACCCAAAATCACAAATTTGCCTCAGAGGGCTTTACAATCTGTACACATGACATCCAAAATCCAAATTTTCTGTCTAATTGTAATATTTAACACTGGATTGTCGGCTATTAGTCTCATATTATGCAACGAAGGTTTAATCTAAAGACGGTGTGTAATTGATAACAATAAAGCTTTTTTATACAATACGCATCAAAATGCTCGGAACGAAAAGGAACATGTTTGGTTATCAGCAAATATGAAACTAAACTATCAACATCAATGGCATTATCATCAATAAGTTCATTAGCATTTACTAATAATAACGGGGCACCACTCTGAACAGGGACCGATAACCAAGCTATAAATTGACTCTCAAAATTAGTGTTCACTCAGAATGTCCACAGTCAAAGTACTGTTCTACACTCAGAGCGAACAGTGAAGGTTGAAATCAAGCACAGGCCACTACATCCAGCTGTTATTACACACATACACAAGTAATCACAGAAGACTGCTCTTTAAAATAACAGTTTATTAAATCCAAATAATAAACAATCAAATCAAATATTATCAAAAGCCAACAAACACTATCTTACAATTATGTTTCATACCTAAAGTCAAGTGAACAAACTGGTGTGAGAATATATATGTATATGGGGGAGTGTATGTGTGTAGGGAATAGGGGTGAAACGAATCACAAACCTCACTGTTCGGTTCAGATCACGGTTTGGATCATTTTTCGGATCAACAAAGAAAAGGGGAGGAGTCAAATATAACTTTGCATTCCATTTATTAATTAAAGAACCTCAAGAACACTTAAAGCAAAGAACTTTGGGCTATAGTTTTACATGAAAACAAAAATATTGAAGATGTCCAATTTGAAACAAAATGAAATAAATAAATAAAACATTCAAGAATTCTGTTAAGTTTAAGTGCAACATGAGGTATGTTGATACCCTCGTCCTTTGATCAATACTGAAGGAAAGAAACAGCCAGTGAGCTAGCTTCCACTGTTTACACTGAACTGCTCGGCAACAACTTGGGTATGTTTACTTCCTGTCAGGTTATGTCATTCAAATACACAATAATGGTTAACATTACTGTGACATTTTCAAAAAGATGAGAATATCTCCATTGTCTGGGGAGAGGGTAGACCTTTCTGTGGTGACTGGAATATTATTGGGCCTGTCTAGCTTCCACTCTATTGCTTCTGTCAGCACCTGCACCAGGTGTGTGTATGTGTGACGCTCACAGAGGGGGCGTGTCTGCAGCACCGGACTATGAATCTCCACTCCGCCGTGGTGAAAGCGGTCAGTCTTTTCCTTCTGATAGAGGTCTGGAACAGCTTCACACTGAAGTGGGTGAGTGAGTGGATTTCGTAGCGTGGCTCAAGCATTTTAACCAGATTTTGAAATCCTTTGTTTTCTACAACGGAGTGTCCCCGTCGCTGACAGACGGGATGGTGGCGCTTCATAAGTGTGGACATGCCCGATGTTGCCGTTATCGTGTGTCTCTCTTTAAATAACGCCTACATACCGTAACGGTTTCGTCCACCACCCTCATCAGTCATAAGTTACAGGGAAGACAAAATGTTCCCAAACTTATGACTTAAATGATGCCGGGGCTTCTCAAGTTCCTCCGCTCACGATGACTTTCGCCGTCGGCCTACAAACAAGATGGCGGAGGTAAAAGAATACGACAAAATAGATTGCGGTCGCTACGTACATAACCACGTGGGTCGATGCACAATGTGGGTTGAGACAATAGACTACATACCTACGTGTCTGAGATGGTTAGCTAAATCAGTATGTGTGTCTAACTATGTTTGTGCGTGTTTGTAGGAAGAGAGAGAGAAAGAAAGGAACTCTAAAGCAAGGCACTTAGCACCACCGTAAGATGTAAGAACAGCTTCTCCATCACGTAAAAACTGCGGTCGGATTCGGATCCGGCCAGCCATGTTTATACAGTGGTAGTTACAGTTCTAAAATCCTACTCACGGAGCCGATTCAAAGGAGAAAAAAATAAATCATCCCCAAAACAAAGCAGATCTTTATCAACGCGGTGAAATACAAATATTGCTTTCTTATCACCCTGAAACCCGGCCGGCGAATCGAGGGTCGGCCCACCGTGGTTCTGGTCTTTAAAGTAATGAAACCACAATCTCCAAATCCACTAGCAGTGGCTGATCTAATGAAACAGTTACAGCAGTAAATACACAGTATAGCGGGACTCAGTGGTCCGCAATGCTTGCACAATAACTTAAACAAAACACTAATCGACCTAATTAAGCCCAGACACCAGATACTCTTACTAGGAGAAGGTTTCTTTTAGTCGGATGGTCCTTCGAGTGGGAAACTCCACTCGGTTGCGTAGCTCCAAGCGTGGCGCAAATCAGCCTCAGTCTCGGCAGAGAGGAGGGCTCTTCGGTCAAGAAAAGGGGAATTGTCATCCTTTGGCCATCCTCTCACTGCAGTATCCAAAAACAAAAATATAAAAACAGTCTATGTTCATCCAGAAAATTTAATTTGAGACCTAATAGGTTTTCTTGAGAGGCAAACGTTTCCTAGGAGACCTCCTGGCACCAAGTGAGCTCAGACGGAAAGGGATGATTTGAAACTCGTGCTTGGTTTTATCAGATGCCCGTCAGGTCATATAACCGGTCGGGGGTCCCTTTTGGCCAACGAGGGACCAGTATTAAGTTTGGCTGGATGTACTGTGGCACATTCCTTAGATCCTGAGTGCCCTATCTACCAGGATCAGGCCAGCATATGCTCCTTTGTTTAAAAGTACATGTAAGGGCCTTAGTCAGACTCAAACAAAAGTGTTTCAAAGGCAGACATAAAAAGAACAAAGGATAGCAGACAATGCAGATACACACGTTTCCACATAAATATATATTTACAAACATGTATGAATAAATCCGAACGAGGTCTGTAAACTACAAGTAGCCTACAGATCGGATCAAACAGGAAGTAACTGCTTCGTTGACTTCCGGTTTATTCCTTGAAGGCAGCTGAAAACTGTCCGACTGGGCCGCAGTTCTTTGCCAACGTCCCCTGCTGCTACCGCCTGCTTTAGTCTACTTTCCAGGCGACTCGCAGTTCATCTCCAACGGGCCTAATATTTTGCAACTCCTGTCAACGTTTTAAATTGAAATTGCAATTGCTGTTTTGTGGTGGTGTAGTAGATGGACCCAAACGCAAGCACACAGCAGGTTTACTCCAGCAAAGACTTTATTTAACTTGTTCAGGAGGATTCACAGAATGAACAAACAAAAAACAAAGACTAACTGTCCAGCAAATTAAAGTCACTCCTATAATCTCCACCGGAGTCGGGAGGGAAGCTCAACCGAGGCCGGGACAGGTAGCCTCCAGAGTCGGGAGGGAAACTCGACCGCACTCAAAACTGAAGGAACAGAAAACAAACAGGTAACGATCCTCACTGAATCGGTGTTCAGACTTACGTGACCAGACTGGTAACCGGACAGACTGACGAGGCAGAAGACAATAAGGAGTCGAAGCGGGTGAAAGACGGTACGACCTGACAACCCCAGACTGCAGGACCAGAGCTTATATAGTGACAGGAGACTCATTAGTGGGACCTGAGTCTGGTGTGTCAGGCTGCAGGAGGTGATCGGCTGGAGTGTCCTCAGCTGTGCACAATCAAGGGTGTGGCCATGGGAGGTGTCTGGAGGCAGAGGACAAACAGAGAGCACATGGCACACAATAACAAACGGGGGAATGACAGAACACATGAGGAGAGGAGATCAGGGGAACCACACAACGGGTCAGACAGGGATCCTGGATCCTGCCAATTGCAGTTTTTTTATCCCACTTCACAACAAGTTTCCCACAAATGATAACATAAGCGTACTCTTTTTAGATTTTAGAAGTTATTTCTGACTAGCTCCCAGTTAGCCCTTAACCTGTATTTCCATACAAATGAAAACTGACTCTTGCTTGAGATGAGATGCTTGAGAAACACATTCTCACTCCCAACTCCACTTGGTTGTGGACCTACACTTCCAACTATTACGCTCTACGTAACCCTCAAGTGTCAGTTTGTCAGGGAAGGCTTGTCAGTTTCCACTCGTAATATGATTGATTGATTGATTTACTTTATTTCAGACGCAGGGGCCATAAAAATAAATACATAAAGACAGACATAAACAATAAAAGTACATAGGCCTAGCAATGCCTTACAAAGAGACAGCTGTACCAATGTCGCCACAGCTGGGACTGGTAGCGTGTGGTGCTAAACCTTATGTTGGTTAAAACAAGTATGATCCCATTTACAGAGTCATTCAGTCTACAGATGAATTTGTACATGAAATTTCTTAAAACAGTTTGGAAAGTGTTGACTCGTGCAGCCACACACATTTCACGAGCACTACTCCATCTCGGTCTCTTTAACAGTATTCTCATGGCGTCATTGTACGCTACTTGAAGTCTCTGTAAACTCTTTTTTTTGTAGTTTGACCACAAGTGTGCAGTGTAGAGTGGAGTACAATATGCTCTGAACAGAGACATCTTCACTCCATCTGTACACAGACCAAACTTGCGTGAGAGACTGTTTGCTTGTGCATACATCATACGACATTGCCTGGAAATGTCGTTATCATCGGTCATGTGTTCTGTTAAAAAATGACCAAGATATTTTACTTCACTACAGACACCAAGATTATTGTCAGACAATTTGAAGTCAGGGAAGTTTAGACATTTGTCCTCTTTAGTTGGACAGATCAGGACAGCACTCTTACTGGCGTTGTATTTGATGTCATGTTCCACACCATACACAGTACATATAGTGAGGAGCTGCTGAAGACCAGTGCTAGATGGACTAAAGATCACCAGATCATCTGCTTACATGATATGATTAACCAGAGTATTTCCAAGCATGCACCCAGTATTACAGGCTTTTAATTGCTTGGACAGATCATCAACATACAGATTAAACAGAATTGGGGACAAAATTCCCCCTTGTCGGACACCATTGCTAAACCCAAATGGGGCTGACACACTTTTACCCCATTTTACTTGCATAGTCTGGTGCGCATACCAGTAAGCCAGAATTCTAACAATGTATGTGGGGACACCTCTTTGGCTCAGTTTAAAAAATAATTTACTATGATTAACATGATCAAAAGCTTTGGAGGCATCAATAAAACACATAAGAACTGATGAGTTTTGACCTCTGTATTTATTTACAATTTCCTTTAAGGCATATATACACAAGTCAGTGCCATGTTTGGCTTTGAAGCCGAACTGGTTATCTGTGGAGGTGATAAAATCATGTATTCTGTCCAGCAGAATTCTTTCCAGGACTTTTGACAGGACGCTGGCCAAAGCAATGGGCCTGTAATTCTCTAGGCTACATACTTTACCAGCTTTGTTTTTAATGACTGGCACAAAGAGAACAGACAGCATTGAGTCTGGTAACAAGCCGTGAATCATGAAGCCAGTAAAACAAATAGCGAGGAGAGGAGCTAACCTCGGACTAGCATATTTAAGGTGTTCAGCAGTAATGTGGTCTAGACCACTTGCTTTGCCTTCAGACAGTTTATTTATAGCTTGGTGCACCTCATATGATGTAATTGCCATTGACTCATTACTCTCAGAACTGTCCACATTATACAAATCACTTTTGATGCAGTTAAATAAGGTGCTATAATGCTGTCACCATAACTCAGCAATGTTGTCTGTTCCTGAAATTCCATCTATAGTGCATGGTAAAGATGTTTTACAGTTAAGAGCTCTCACTTCTTTCCAAAAATCAACTACGTTGTTGCTGAGCAGCTTCTTGGCCATGGAGTCAGCCCTCATGGCTTGATCATTCTTGCAAATGAAGCGAATGGCGTACTTATATCTAGCATTGGTGAGCTTCTTGTACTCAAGCACTGGCCCTTGTCTGGGTCTACCAGCTAGAGCCCATGATTTGAAGGCTTCACAGGCTTCAGCACGATACTCAGCTACATACTTGTTCCAGCCAGGTTTGATGTTGTGGGTCTTATTATGATGCTTGTAGTAGGGCTTGCTGTCTTTATACAGAGCACTTATTATATCATTGTACATGAAGCAGAGATCTCTCCTATGCACCACATCCTTACAGTTAACATCAGTACACATAGCTGCATCTCTAGCTAGATGAATATGACTGAAGGACTGGTCTGTACGAGCAGAATACACTAAGACGTCCTCTTCAGTGAGAGTTGACCAGTCAAGTTTTTCTGTGTTGACACTATTTCCATTTCTAGATAGCGCCGGTAGATGTTCAACATTTATCGACATAGCAAAAGGTATATGATCAGTTGTTGCTGCGCCATAAAGAATGCCCATACATCCCAAGCATGAGCATCAGCTGTACGAATACAATGGTCCAGCCATGATGTAGTGTGCCAGGCCTCACTAATGTATGTATAGCTATCTGTAGGTAAAAGCACTTCGCTTGAGAATATAAAATGATTGTCTTTACAAAACTGAGCCATGTGCTTGGCAAATACTGAGCTTGTGTCTGAGCTATCTGCATTCATATCCCCAATGACATAAATACTAGAAGAAGTATTATCTTGAATGAAGGAATTGATGAAGGCAAGCCTATTTAGACATTCATCCTCATTGTGATTGCACTCATAGGGTGTATAGACATTTAGGATAATGAATTCCTTATCATCATGAGTAAACTGTATTGCAACACACCAGTCAACACCAAGCCTGACCATATTTATCAATGAGTCAAGCTTCTTATTCCAGAGAATAGCCACACCCCCTGGAATCCTTCCTCTGACTATTCCCATGCCAAAGTCAGTTGTAGACTCCCCAGCACCATGAAAGTTATCAGTTTTTCTAAGTCTTGCTTCGGTAAGAATGTCACTTGTAAACATAGTATGTCACAATTCTCCAAAAGGTTGTCAACAACCATGCGGCGAGCTTTATCCCCAACGCTCTGGCCCACACGCAGGCCACGAGAGTTGTACGACAAAACCCGGATATACATTTAGCAAGTGAGTGCCATAGCACCAGTAGGCAAACTTATCCCCCCCACAGCAAGGTTAGACCCGATAACTCCTGCCCTGCGGGGCTCAAAATAGCGCCGGACAAATGCCCCTTCTGGCCAGAACTCCGGAATGTACATTTCATCAAACTCATTGCATTCAGCAGATACTTTGAATGAGCTGAATCTTCTGTGGACAGTGTCGATCTTTTGACAGTTGACCTCGCGGCCAAGTTTTTCCTTAAGATACACAGATAACGTTTCAGAATCTAGATCTGGTGAGAACCTGGTAGCAAAGACACTCACCCGCTTGGTCTTGACCGTTTTGATGGTGCATACAGCTCCGGTCCCAACAACAGGTTTAACGTTGCCGGGTCTTTTTTTTCCGCCCGGGGGCGACAGCACGCGATCCCGACTGAGCAGCAGTGTTCCCATGCGCCAGCCGTCTTCCTTTTTTCACGACTTGACTCCATTTTTGGGAGCGTGACACCAAACCATCGGAACTTCTCGCAACCGCAGCCCTCTCCTCGTCCAGATCGCAGGGTCCCGCCTCAGCCCTTTCTCCGGCATCAACGTCCGAGGCCTCCGCCAGCGTAGCCCCAAGCCCTGCATCGTCAGAGCCAGTGGTCCCAGCCTTCGCTATGGATTGTGTATTTTCAAAATTCACAGAAAACGTACCAATTCTACTCAAAGTGCAAATTGATTTGAGATGTCATGCTTTGTTACATATTGATCATTTTGAAAATCAATACAGTTATGTTGAGTATAATGGATAATCATTCTTATTTTATTGAAATTGCAGGTTGCCTGCAGCATACGAAATAAAGGTAACACTTTATTTTCCCAATACATTTCCTGGAAATAAATATTTAATTATATCAAAAATACAATAAGTATATGGGACATATAACATTCTTAAACTGTCTTTCTTTCAAACAGCTCAACAAAAATGCCAATCCTATATTTATCTTTATCTTTCACTTATTGTGTAAACTTTATTTAGATTTTTTGGTGAAGTAGTCTTGCCTGTTGCTAATTCTGATCACATCATGAGGGTTATTTTGCCAGACTCATCATTCACCTTTAAAACAATCATTCACTTCATTAAGTTGTATTATATGTATATATTTTTTATGTTTACAGGATTTGTGGGTTTTAAAATTTAAAAAAATCCAAAAGGCAGTGACCAATCACTGCCATCTAAGGGCACCAACAGCTGTCATTGTCTTGTGCAGCTTTACTTTATGATCAGGTAGGTGCCTGTTCACTTTATCGAAGAAAAAACACAAGGGATGTACTTTACAAACTGTGCATGCTGGCAAATTATTGGCATGCAGATAGTATCCTGGTGGCCACTACCTCCGCATGCCAACTTTGTCCTGAAGTGCTTGTCCACATTTCAGTGGCACAGCTGGTTCAGACGACGTATTTGGACTTTGCCTCTGATGTAGAGGGTGGAAGTATGGAAGGCAACCTGGTACCGCATACTAAAATAACTTTAAACCTACACCATGAGGTAAACAAGTGGAAGTGCCTCAGGGCCCACAGCAGTCCAGGCATATTAGCACATGAGAGAGGAAGATGAAGAGGAGGAGGAGGAGAAGATAAAAGGAGGATGAGAGGGTGGGGTGGACTGCAAGGTTAAGGGGAGGGAAAATGTCAGAGAAACAGATTAAAGAGTGAGAGTTGAACAGAAAGGTGGAAAGAGAAACTGAGAATCCCTGCCTCCGTTAAAACGACACCTCTAATTAAGTGCTCTCTGATAGGTGTTGTAGAGAAAAGGAGGGGAAATAGGAGGTCGGAGAGAAAGTGGTGGGAGGAGGAGGAATGGGAAGGAGAGCAGAGACCAGAATCAGAATCTGTTTGTTTCTGTCATTTTCTAGCAAGGTCAACTAGACAGGGCTGGCACTATATGAATGCTGCACACCTCCTCCTATTTATTTTTACTACTACTCCTCCGTCTATCCCATTCCCTCCTCTTCAACCTCCATCTCCAAACAAAATTGATATTTGTTGTCCTTGCAAGTAAACTGTCATTGCTGGGCAACCTGTATCTTGATGGCTAATTTCAATTCCTTCGCTTCACAGCTCCCCACACCTCACCAGCTTTCACAGTCACTTTACTTTCATGTGACAAAACACAATCTCTCACTCTCTCTCTCAGTTCCAGGAGATGGATGAAAAGAGTGCTTGTCTGAGAACCTCAGTCATCATAACCCTGGGTTAGACCAATATATTGTGCTTGCTCAACTGCTTTTGAAGGTGCTGCAGAGTCAGATATGTAATTTGCACAATAGAAGAAATGTTAATGTTCACCACGTTTAAATGTGTACTTTAATGTGGCATGACAGTACTATGGCCGTGTTAATTAACTACCATTGCCTTACAGACCTCCTGCAGCCAGGCAGTAAGGGTGACGACACAGGTGACGTGACATCACGATGATGGTTTCCGTGCCCACAGTAGGGCCTAGGAGGGGCACTGGAACTGGGCCAGCATCTCTCAATGAAACATTTATGTAATAAATGCATTAGAATATTCTAGAGATAGGGTTAGGATTAGTATGACAGTATGGGCCTTCAATCTGCAAGATCTGCCCGTAAGAGAAGGCATCTCTTCTGTTTAGTAAGCCAAAACAGTCTTTAGCTTTAGCAGCGAGAGAACAGAGTTTTTTTTGTCCATGACTTTGCCCATCAAAAACTCATCAGTCAAATATTTTTCCTGACATTAAGGTCAATTACTGTGAAGTTCTCACTGTGTGTTTGGAAAAAATAAAGTTGTTGGCCTCGATGAAGTGTGGTTTAAAAAAGTCGTTTGAACTTACATCTTCTCTTCATTATACTGGATGAAATGGTGTGTCATGAGTAGATGTCGGTATGTCACGGATACAAGCGGCCTAAATGTAGTGTGTCTCGACTCCGCCTTACAGAGCTCCTGCTCCTTGGCGTCTTGGCTCAGGAAGCATCTGATCAGGATGCCTCCTCAGCGCTCTCCTTTAGAGGTTGTCTGGGCATGTCGAACTGGTAAGAGGCCCGGCCTAGACCCAGAACATGCTAGAGGGATTATATATCTCATCTGGCCTCTGAGCGCCCCCAGGAAGCACCCCCCCAGGACGTTGAAAATGTTGCTGGGGAGAGAGACGTCTGGAATGCTTTGCTAAACCTTCTGCCCACACAACCCGGCCCTGGATTGGCGGAGGATAATGGATGGATGGAAGTAGATATGTTAATGTATGTTAATGACATGGATGGAAGTAACAAAGTACATTTGCTCACATTACTGTAAGATTTTTTTACTTACCGAGTATTTTTTTTCAAAATAATTTGACCTTACATAGGTATTGAGGAAGAGGGTTTGACGTGGTAATCCTCGAACCCTCTGTCTGTCTCTGTCTCCTCTCTCTATACCCAGTCCTTCACACTGCTCTCCTCTGATGTGATTTTGTGTCCGACATCCAGGAATACCGACACTTTCTGGGTGAAAGCAGAGCACTTGTCTCATTTACAGATTGTTTCTTCCCCCATAATGCACTTTGATCTGCTTCGGCCTCAACATAATGGATGAGAAACAAGCCATTATACACCGCGCACTTTGGATATCCTCAAAAAACTACTCGAGAAGCACTCGAAAACACCTCAATGTGAAAGAGCGTCAGAGGGAGAGGGAGGGGGAGATGTAGTGATGAAAAACCGGATGTGTCCAGACCAGGTTATTGGGGGGGCAGGTGTGTCATAGTATCAAAGGCAAAGGCAAGGGTTGAAGCTTGATTCATTTCAGATACTTTTTTTTTAATGTCGAACAGGACGAGTAGCTAAAACAGGCCTGCAAACTCAAACGGGATGAAAGGGGGGCCAGTTCTAAAGCATTATGGCATTTAACTATTCCTCCAAAGCTGTTTTGGTACAGACAGCTGGAGGACTACTTTATATTTGCGGGTTTCAGGGTT
The DNA here is from genome assembly GCF_949748355.1 of Melanostigma gelatinosum. Taxonomy (NCBI): domain Eukaryota; kingdom Metazoa; phylum Chordata; class Actinopteri; order Perciformes; family Zoarcidae; genus Melanostigma; species Melanostigma gelatinosum. Next base: position 2,843,526 of record NC_136637.1, read on the forward strand.
ATACCATGGAGCGAATCTCCTTTGTTTTACCAACTTCTTTTTTAAAGGAGCAATAGAGTCTAGTGTCCTTCTCAGTGAGCTTGTAGCACTGTCGACAAGATGATCATTCTGGGTCGGACTAAAGTTAGCACAGGAGTCCTCCGTCACATCGAAGCATGGTATTGAGTTAAATACAGACGGAATCACTTCTTTAAATTGAGCTACGGCACCATCAGATAGACATCTAGTGTAGTAACTCTTGCTTAACGGTGTACACTCCGTTAGTAAGAATTCAAAGGTTATTAGATAATGGTCCGACAGAAGAGGGTTCTGTGGATAGACTATTAAATCTTCTATGTTAATGCCATAAGTCAGAACCAGGTCGAGAGTGTGGTTAAAACAGTGAGTGGGTTTCTGTACATTCTGACAGAAACCAATCGAATCTAATAATGAGATAAATGCAGTACTGAGGCTATTGTTCTCGACATCCACATGAATATTAAAGTCACCTACAATAATTACTTTATCTGTTTTAAGGACTAGACTTGATAAAAACTGAAAAAATTCCGAATACGGACCTGGGGCCCGGTACACTATAACAAATATAACTGGCTGTATTGTTTTCCAGGTTGGGTGTGAAAGACTAAGAACCAAGCTTTCAAATGAGTTATAGTCTAGTTTAGGTTTAGGGGTCAATAGGCTAGAGTCAAAGATGGCTGCTACTCCACCTCCTCGGCAGGCGCCTCAAGGAATGTGAGTATTGATATGACTTGGAGGAGTTGATTCATTTAGGCTGACATATTCATCATTACTCAGCCAGGTTTCAGTAAGACAAAATAAATCAATATGATGATCTGATATTAGCTCATTTACTAGTAGAGCTTTAGATGACAAAGATCTGATATTTAAGAGTCCACATTTAATCATCCTATTTTGTTGTACTGTTGCGGTCGTTTTAACTTGGATTAAGTTATTTTGTTTAACTCCTCGATCGTTTATTTTTGATTTAATTAATTTAAGTGGCCGTGGGGCAGACACAGTCTCTATGTGGTTTTGCGTGAGTAACTGCTCAAATGGAAGCTCAGAGTGTGTAAGACTGCAACTCTGCTTCCTGGTCTGATCTCTGGGTTGTCATGTACCAGGTCCATACAGAAACTGGGTCAGATTTGCAGAGATGAGATCTGCTCCATCCAAAGTAGGATGAATGCCGTCCCTCCTAAGCAAACCAGGTTTTCCCCAGAAAGTGTCCCAGTTATCTACGAAGCCCACATTGTTTGCTGGGCACCACCAAGACAGCCAGCGGTGAAACGATGACATGCGGCTAAACATTTCATCATTGGTCAGATTCGGGAGGGGGCCAGAGAAAACTACGGAGTCCGACATGGCTTTTGCGTATGTACACACAGATTCCACATTTACTTTAGTGATCTCAGAGAGCCGTAGCCGGCTGTCATTCCCGCCGACGTGAATAACAATCTTACTGTATTTACGGTTATCTTTAGCCAGTACTTTCAGGTAGGACTCAATGTCGCCTGCTCTGTCCCCGGGTATACATGTAAATGTAGCCTCTGGTTTAGCTAGACTCTATTGCTCCTTTAAAAAAGAAGTTGGTAAAACAAAGGAGATTCGCTCCATGGTATAACCCTGAAACCCGCAAATTAAAGCAAACATCGCGAAAACTTGAATGAACATGGCGTTCCACTAACTTGGAAGAATCTCGGTTACTCTGGCGAGACAGTCTTAAGACATATAAGAAGGCCCTCCATAATGCCAGAGCAGCTTATTACTCATCGTTAATAGAGAAAAATAAGAACAACCCCAGGTTCCTCTTCAGCACTGTAGCCAGGCTGACAGAGAGTCACAGCTCTGTTGTGCCGAGTATCCCTATAGACCTCAGTAGCAATGACTTCATGAACTTCTTTAATGATAAAATTATAATTATTAGAGAGAACATTAATAATCTCCTGCCCTCGACCGATCTTTCCACAAATAGAGTAACCTTAGAAACAGCTGTAAACCCTGATATATGTTTAGATGGCTTTACTCCCATTGACCTTGACAAACTGACTTCAACAATTTTTACGTCTAAACCTTCCACCTGTCTCTTAGACCCTATACCGACTAGGCTGCTTAAAGAAGTGCTACCATTAATTAGCACGACTTTATTAGATATGATCAACCTGTCTTTAGTAACAGTTCATGTACCACAGTCCTTCAAAGTAGCTGTAATTAAATCTCTTCTTAAGAAGCCCACTCTGGATCCAGAGGTATTGGCCAACTATAGACCGATCTCTAACCTTCCCTTCCTCTCTAAGATCCTTGAGAAAGCAGATGCAAATTAGTTGTGTGACTTCCTGTGTAACAATAGTTTGAGGATTTTCAGTCAGGATTTAGAAAGCATCATAGCACAGAGACAGCTCTGGTAAAAATAACTAATGACCTTCTAATCGCATCAGACAAAGGACTCGTCTCTGTTCTTGTCCTATTAGACCTTAGTGCCGCGTTCGACACTATAGACCACTACATCCTGTTGCAGAGACTGGAACATTATATTGGCATCAAAGGAACCGCACTGAACTGGTTTGGATCCTATTTATCGGATCGATCTCAGTTTGTTTATGTAAATCATGAAGCCTCGATGAAGACCAACGTCAGTTATGGAGTTCCACAAGGTTCTGTGCTTGGACCAATCTTGTTCACCTTATATATGCTTCCTTTAGGCAATATTATCAGAAAACACTCTATAACCTATGCAAATGATACTCAATTATATATATCGATCAAACCAGACGAAACCAACCAGCTTGCTAAACTGCAAGCGTGTCTTAAGGACATAAAAACCTGGATGACCTGCAACTTCCTGATGTTAAACTCAGACAAAACTGAAGTTATTCTACTAGGCCCAGAACACCTCCGAAATCAGTTATCTAGTGATATAGTTTCTCTAGATGGCATTGCGCTGGCATCCAGCAGCACCGTCAAGAATCTTGGAGTTACCTTTGATCAGGATTTGTCTTTCAACTCTCAGATAAAACTTATTTCTAGGACTGCCTTTTTTCACCTACGTAATATTTAAAAAATCAGGCACATCCTATCTTAAAGCGATGCAGAGAAATTTGTTACCTCGACTAGATTATTGCAATTCCTTATTTTCAGGCTGCTCTAATAAGTCTCTTAAATCTCTCCAGCTGATCCAGAATGCTGCAGCTCATGTACTAACAAGAACTAAGAGGAGAGATCATATTACTCCTGTATTAGCTTCTCTGCACTGGCTCCCTGTAAAATCTAGAATAGAATTTAAAATCCTTTTACTTACCTACAAAGCCCGAATTGGTCAGGCGCCATCATATCTTAAAGAGCTTATAGTACCATACTGCCCTACTAGAGAGCTGCGATCCAGTGATTCAGGGTTACTTGTGGTTCCTAGAGTCTTAAAAAGTAGGACGGGAGCCAGAGCCTTCAGTTATCAAGCTCCTCTTCTGTGGAACCAGCTTCCCGTTTCAGTCCGGGGGGCAGACACACTCACCACATTTAAGAGTAGGCTTAAGACTTTCCTCTTTGATAGTGCTTATAGTTAGGGCTGGCTCTGGCTTGCCTTGGACCGGCCCATGGACAAACTGGTATAGGCAAAAACTACAAGGGGACTTCCTTAGGATACACTGAGCACCTCTCTCCTCCTCTTCTTCACCTCCGTCTGTATGCATTGATGTCCCATTAATGCTCATTACTAACTTTACTTCTTCCCCGGAGTATTTGTGCTTTCTCGCCTCACAGGATGACCGCAGTTTTATCTGGACACTGGTTCTTCAACCAGCCATGGCCCTGCTGACACCTACTACGATCTTCATTATTAACATTAATCCGGGTTTACCTGGACCAGGTGTCGCCTCCTGTCGTGGTTGTGTCATACATTGAATGTGCTGTAATTACATTGAATGTGTAGTAATTCACTATCCTGTTCTACACATGACATCATTGCACTTCTGTCCATCCTGGGAGCGGGATCCCTCCTCTATTGCTCTCCCACAGGTTTCTTCCTCTTTCCTCCCCGTTAAAGGGGTTTTTTGGGGAGTTTTTCCTGTTCTGGTGTGAGGGTTCCGGGACAAGAGGATGTCAAATGTGTACATGTTGTAAAGCCCTCTAAGGCAAATTTGTAATTTGTGATTTTGGGCTATACAAAAATAAATTGAATTGAATTGAATATTGTTTAATGGTCTTGCTCAATTTTAGGTTGTAGAAAGTCGTCTTTACAAAAAAAAGTTTTTTTTTAATGAAGGTTGTGTTTTGTACATGGAGAACAAAATGCTGTATAATGGTTCAACCAGAAATCAGGAGTCATGAGTTTAAAAAATTGGAAGCTCAGCATCTGTCGAGGACGTGTATGCACGGGTCTGGTTAAAAACCTCTATAGCCCGAGTGTGCCCCAAGGTTCTGGTACCGGTTCCGAGGTTCCGAATGGACTTTTCATCAAGAAATTTGAAAATTGGTCCATACGTGTAAAATCTGGAAAAAAAAAAATAGTATGGGCAAAATCGTACACAGTTACACACAAAGTAATTCAATACACTATAAGATTTATCACAATATCAGGATTTTTGGCCAAAAAATCCGCCAGCTATGCACCCGAAATTCATCTTTCATCACAAATCCGGCTACGACCAAGGCGGAAGGATGCATCATTTCGCATGAGCGCTCGAAACGGCTTCGAACCAGCGTGTCCAAACTGACCTCCGACAAAGCATTCAAAACTTACAGCACAAAGCCCAAGAAACCTCACACTGCTCTGCAGAATTACAATTGAAAATCTCCATACCTTTTGCTGATTTTCGTCCGGAAAAAAACAGTTAATCCATTGAAAATTGGTACAGCTCTGAAGTGCATTTCCTGCTCCGTCTGCCTGCATTGGAATCAATGCACCTGTTCCATGTGGAAACGGGGCTGATCTTTCAACTGGATCAACTTGTTTTTCGCATGGGGGTCGAGCCCACTTTATCAAGATTTTTACAAACTAATCGCCCTCAGCGTTCCAAATAACACCCCTGACGGCTTTCAATGGACTATTACCGACCTAACAACGTGTCATACGACTAAATCCACCAATCACAGGCCTTAAAAATCCCACATAGACACTGAGTCAGAGCAGTTTTTTTTCAAGGATGAGCCATATGACATCTGGGAATAACTGAACATGACTGAAAATTATTGCAAACTGCTTTATTACGATGTATTGAACACTCTTAGTGATAAAGAAAGTGAATATATAGTTAATATGTAGTAATATAGTATATACAATTAGAATAGAGCAGCGCAAAATCTGGTTCCGAAAATCTGAATTTTGTTTGAAATTCTGTACTCGGACCTCATTTTATGTTGGCCTGCTAAGTAAAATTAGCTTGGACAGACCATACACCTGTTGTGCTATGACTGTGGAGTGATTTTAGGGTTCATTAGGCATTATTTAAAAAAAGAAAATGTTCAATGCTGGTGCTTTTTTTCAGGCGAACATGACACTTTTTCAGTTTGAGCTGTGCCATAAGTGTATCAGTTATTAACCAGTAACATATACACAATAATTACATAATAATTGAACACATCTCACAAGTGTTACCTGTATTCTGGAATCAAAATTATTAAAATAGACCTTGTAGTTAGAGCTGGGGACTCTCTTGAGTATGGGAATGCAATTTTCGAGCAGAGGCCTAAAAATAGGGCTAGGGCTATAGAGGTTTTAATCACAATTATCAAAAATAGTTGTTAAAACCTCTTGCATCCGAGGGTCCCCTTTAAAGGGGACCCTCGGGAGGACAGACATGTGTACCCCGTTTATAATTCACTGTTGCAAAACGAATAAAAAATAAAAAATAATTTAAAAAAAATACCTGTGTAACAAAGAGATTCTGGGCGAAACAAACATGGGAGCCATTTTACACACTGCAAAACACAATTATACATGAACTAAGATCATATCTGGAAGACTACTACAAGTTTTACCACAAAACCACGTTTTTCTGGGCAACAAACTGCAGTACTATACTCTTTGTTTTGGTCTCTGATGAGAAAGCACGGAGCGATTTTGGCGGATGAGCACATCCAGAGGGCTGTGGTTCGACTCCGCTTCGCGTAGCGTTTTCGAAATTACTCTCTTTCAAAACGTTCAAAAGTTATGGGTATATATGCCAACATCAGCCACAGGTCACGACAAAAACAATTGGGTAAATAAACTTACGTTTTGATGGATTGGAAGATGAAAAATGGATTTATTCCACCGGATTTCAGCGCAGCTGTGACCTCTATCTTCCCCTGCATGTATGTGACTGATATCAATCCACTGGTAGAATGAATGACAAAATGTCAGCCGATTCTGTGAACCAATCCATGTAGGGAGGGGGGTTCGCCCAGCATTTTCCGATTTTTAGTCAGTAAACAGACAAGGAGATTGTCAAACACCCCCGCATGGCTCCCGTTGGACTAGCCCACATCGAAAAAGGTGTTTCTTGTGTAAATCGAGCAAGCACAGCCCATTCTACAATCACACAGACACAAATTATGATTCATATATTTTTATGATTGACAGATATGACACTCATAACTGCTCAAAATTATTCCAAATGGTGTCAAACTGCTTTATTAGGATTATTGAACACTTAGTGATAAGAAAAGTGAATATATAGTTAATATTTAGTATAAATGCATGAATAATGTACATCTAAATAAGTTATTCATCATTTACTAACACTTTATAAATGATCGTATTAATCATCTATAACTCCTTAATAATTGGTTTGTAAAATATTTAATATTTAATTTACAAATGGGGAATCCATCATTTATAAAGTATGAAAACACAATGAAACACATAATAGACGGGCTTATTAATCAAGAATGAAACATTTATAACTGTTGTTATGAACTGCATACTAATAAATTATTAATGTAGGAACAATGCTTTATAAATGATGAATTAAGTGTTTACTCATACTTAACTAATGCTTCATAGTGTGTAGTTATTATAAAGTGCTACCCATAATTGCACTAAAGTTAGTGTAAAACAACATAGTGAGTTGTCTTCTTAACAAGGGACACTGCCTCCCCATCTCCTAACTGCATGGTATATACTATGCTGGCCAGTCCATAGTTGATTGCAGTAGGTTGAAGGCTCCTGACAAAACCCCTGTTGCTGTTGTAGGCACAGTCCAATTCTACTGAGGCAGGTGTGATGCAGCTGCTCAGTCTTTTGCCAGAAGGATGGTCGGCTACAGGACACTGAAAGGAAAGTTCAAACTTCTATCAACCTTAACTTAATATTACTTGATAGCGTGCACTCAATCTAGAAATATAAAGTCAGTGTCTTTATGTCTCCCATCATAATTTAAAGAACAGTGGAACAGCACCTTCACTATGCCTGGTTGATGGCTTGGCTAGTTGCAGCCGCCACAATCTCCATCTATGTTTGAACAGAAAGACAGTTAACATGACTAATGGATCAAAATAAAACCTATTGTCAGACTTGTCCATGCTCTCACAATCCGCAGATATTTGCAAATAATGACAAGCTCTTCTCTCAGTCAATCTCAGCCAAGAGTTGAGAGGATTACAAAAATACCCACTGTGAACACAACAGGCCAATCTGTGTCCATAGATGATGAAATATCAGCAAGGCCACCCTCAGTCCTGGAATAACAATCATTGCAACAGCAAGCAGGGAGAGAGAGAAAAAAAGATGCCTCAACGCATCTGCATGATGAAAGAGGCGGAGAGAACGGGAAGACATGCCATTATCGCTGGGAGACATGTCATTTCTCTATGTTGAAGGTCACACCAGAACTTCGAGACACTGAAGAATAAAAGCACATGAAAGCACTTGGACAAAATGCCCTCCTGCCGTTGACTAAGGTGTAAAACGGTGTCAGTTAATAAAAGTAGTGTTTAAAGGCATTAGACACAGAGACACAATAACACCACAACAAAGCCAATCACCTCTGCCAGAAGTGTGATGAGGTGAAGAAGTGGCCCACCAAAATAGAAAATGAGATAATGTAGAAACAAATATTCAGGTATTTAGAAATATGCACATTATTGTTTGAGAGATGAAAGAGAGACATTTCATGGCAATTCAATTCATTTTATATAGCCCCAAAACACAAATCTGCCTCAGAGGGCTTTACAGTCTGTACACATGTGACATCCTCTGTCCCGGGACCCTCACAGGAAAAAGTTTGGCTAGGGCTTCCTCGCGTCAAACTTCCAATGTGTTTGCTTCATGGCTAAATACCTGCAATCTATTGACCACAGCCGTACTTGATGTTTAGTTGTAATCACCAACATGTCAGCATCGTCATTGTCAGCATGTTAAGTTACATCATCAATGCAGCTGAATCTCAAGAATACTATGGTGCGTTATTCCTCGACTTATCTGAAGCTTATTTTTATCATTGCAGTTTGTATATGAGAAGGTTGGTTTGTCCTCTTTATGCAACCGTAGAATGGATCACTGGGGGAGTTTTCTGTAGAAGGCCATGTTACACAAACTGCCTCCTTATCTATGTTCTCAACTGACGAGTAAAACTGTCAGTATCTCCAACCTTCTGTGGTGTTAACAAATTATGTTCTGAATTCCTAGAACCAGGACCATTTTTTTGTGAAAGTGCTTTTGAAGTTTTTGCACCCTCATGTTGGTGTCAGCTACAGACACTAGATTATTAAATGTTCTTTTTTTTAAAAAGTAATTAATAAATACATGACGAAATGCCTGTACTTTCGTGTAAATGTTTACGTTACGCCGTTAACAGGTTACGCTTGCGCATGCGCGACGGCCATGATCCTTGGCGACTCACATGTGTGGCTTAGTGTTCCAAATGAAGAGACATTTGGCGGGAACAGAAAAGCAACCGCAAGCGATGCATCCGAGACGAACAGCAAGCAGCCAAGAAGAACATATGATGAGGCCTCTCTTGCTCTGGGTTAAACAGTGAACGCGGTAGGAGATGAGGAGAGACCAGTCTGTGTTTTATGTCTGAAAACTAGCTGCGGATAGTATGTAACTTGTTTTGTTTAGTTTTTCACAGGTTGCACTTTATTCTTATCTTGAAAAGATGTTTAGTGCAAAACAGGTTAATTGCAGCTAATTGCAATTAGCTATTTTTTGCCAAATTGTAGTTCTTTTTTGCACAGTGTTGGGGTCTGACTATATGGCTTCTACATGTGCTGTGGGACAAAGAGTCAGGCCTTCCCTTTTGCAAGCAAAGGTTTCATCCTGATTGTGGTTTGAGGAGCACCAAACCTCCTCTGAAGGAATTTTACATTAGGGTGTGAGTTTCCTCCCCCTATGCGTTCCTGAAGTCACCTGAAAGCACCGCTGCAATCTCATTGGCCGAGAGCCAAGACACCCCAGGACCCCTGTAGTTCAGACACTGTTCTACAAAACTACCTGTAGCCCCCACCTCAATGCTTTTTCCCCTCGACCTCCGTCAAGCTAGGGAGCACGCCAACGTTGCTTCTCTTTTTAACCAAAATCCTAGGTTTCACAGTTATATTCGCTGGCCGAATTCACCAAACTGTCTATTTTATCTTTGTTCGCATCTACGAAGCTAACCCATTTAATCCTGCAGAAGTGAAGAAGCAAGACTCCTTCAGAAAGAGCGACAGAGAGCTTCCACTCTTCACTCTCCACCAAGCGCCTCGTCTGCTCCGGCCATAAGGACGCGAAAGTCCTTTATCGAGACGACAGCGATTCTCTCCCACCGGGAGAAACATAATGGTGCCCCGTGTGAGGCTACGTTATACCAGTTTATCACAGTGTTTATGTACATTAGTCCAGAATTGACTTTGAATCATTTTTGAGAAATTAATATTTTTCCAAAATTTTATTTTTTTCAGAATTTTATTTTTTTTCCCTTTCCTCCCTTTGATTTTGCAAGTTAAATTACTTGTTTAATTCCCCCCCCCTTTTTCTCACACACACACACACACACACACACACACACACACACACACACACACACACACACACACACACACCCTCTTTTCAATAGTCTGTTGATTTTAGATTTTAGAGCGTGCTCATGAATGTATAGTTGTTGTTAGTTTAGATATTAGTTGACTAGATCATTAGTATTAGAACTTAATAAACTCTGTTATATTTTAAAGAGCAGCTGTCTGTGATTACTTTGTGCATGCATATTGTGATAATAACTGTATATGTGGTCTGTGCTCGAACTTAACCCTTCACTTTCACTCTGAATGTGTAATAGTACTCAGACTACTGACATTGTGAGTGAACACTAATTATGAGACTTAGTTTTATCGTTTGGTTATTGGTCCCTGTTCGCAGGGTGGTGCCCTGTTATTATTAATAATCATTAATAATTGTTACTGACATTAATAATTCTATTGATGTCAAGAATTTAGTTTCTTCGATGCTGATAACCCAAACACGCTCCTTTACATTCCCAACAACAGATATAACTTTATTTGCATTGCTCTAACAAAGTGATTGCACATTTTATTAGTTTTTGTCTGATGGAGCAATCTGGTTTACTTAAAAGTGATTGCAATTTTCTTTATTGTATTATTTGAAAAAGCACAGATGGAGGAGTCACAAAATGTTGTTTCAATAAAAGTTCAACATCGACCATTTTGTTACAATTTTGTTGAGGCGGTGGGGCATGAACATTTTTCTTCCTCCAAAGTGGGGCGCGACAGAAAAAGTTTGAGAACCACTGCCCTAGCAGAAGAGAGCGTGCAGCGGTGGAGGGGATGTTTAGTTGAACATGTTAGTCCAGTAGACTCATTAATCCTTTATCTGACTGACGTTTGTGTAAGTAGCATCCACTGGTCGTAGTTGCACGATGCGGCCGCCGGAGATGATCGCAGCCACTCTAGACAATGCTTGTGTCACAGTTTAGCTTCACACCCTCCTCACTCTACTTGTCAGTAACTCCCTCCTCGTCAGTCTAAACTCCCTTCACCTGTTCACTCACCTGCCTCTGATCAGTAATCAAGCCCCTATATAGACTCCTGCCTCCCAGATGCACATTTGCCAGATTGTTCTTCGGTTTTCCATGCCAGACTCTCCAGCACGCTCCCACGGATTAATTGCCTGTTACTGACCCTGCCTGCCCCTGTTCTACCCGCCTTGCCTGACTCCCGGTAAACCCACCAGCCTTCTGATCCTGACTCTGATTAACTCTGCCTGCTGTATCTGGAAGTCTGTAATAAAGCCGAAGATCCCTGGAATCTTGTGTGTTGCATTTGGGTCCATATACAACCGGTTACAGCTTGTGATCATAATTTCTGTAGGCAGCTATGAAGTCCACGAGGTCCAGGCCTCTGTAATTATTTCTTTAAAAAAAAAAAAAAACTGTCTCTCTGCATATGAAACTGGCAGTTTTCAATAGGACAGCTATCTGTGGTTTGAAAATGTGCCAGGTGAGGTGAGGAGTTTGCTCTGTAAAGCTGAGAGCACAGTCATTTTCACTGCACACACACACCTCTCGCTCTCCTACACTTTGTCTCATCCAGAAATTGAGAGTCCAAAACGGGATGGGGGGGATACTACTGCATCAGCAGAGCTACAATGCAACTATTATGACTTTATTCTCCAAATATTACTAAAGTCATCATTTTTGTTGACAAAATGAACAGTGGGTCTGGGCAGCTGCACATTGAAACTAAACACGCCTGATTACAGAGTGGATGGACCTTTTATATAAGAGATATAACATAAAGGTGTTCTTCTCTGAGGACTTGTTTTTAAGGAGCCGTGGCAGTGAAACTGTTGTGATCCTCTGGTGCTCTAACTCCCCAGCAGTGTGCTCAGGGAAACACAATGTGACTCACACCAGTATGACACACGGTCTGAGTGTCTGTGGCAGTTGTGCACCAGCAATCAGTAGATTAGCATCATGATAGTTATGTGTGTCACGTTGAAGGGGTAACAGTGAGCGACAGGGAAATGTTGACGCACCGCCCACCCTCATGATGAGAGGCCGGGTCACACATCTACAGCAGTGGTCACCAACCTTTCTAAGCCCAAGATCCACGACCTCTGCCTTGGAGACAGGCAAGATCTACCTATTGAGGCGTTGAGAGAAAAAGACTGTCCAGACCAGGGGCGTCTCTAGGATTCAAAGAAAGGGGGGGCTTTTTTGGGGCCGCGGCTATCCATTGTTTCAGATAGTTTATAGATTGGTTCAATCAGAATGAGTGTGATTTTGCTCTGTAGTTTTGCTTGCATTCAGTATATGATAACACAAGAGATAGAATTTAAGGGTCATAGTGAAATTTGACAACACAAATATGAACTTTTCTCAAATAAAGAGAAATAATTTTCCTGCTTGTAGAGGAAAGACGGATAAACTAGCTTTCATATCCGCATCACTCCTAAATCCTGATTCTTAAAGGGACGCACACAATGGATGGAGAATGGACCTGGCAGTGTCAACTTTTGAGTTGTTTACCTGTTGTATTATGAGCAGAAGGGAATAATATTTTGATCAACATTTACATCCATTTTGTTGTCCGTGTAGTTTTTACATACCAGTGATATTTTATGCGAATTTGGACACTATCACTGAGATAAAGATGAACTAGTTCAGTGTCAAATATACCTTGACTGGAGGAAAAAAACATGAATAACAAAAATAAAAGAACACATTTCAAGTACATCTTAATTATCGAATGATACATATGCTGAAATGGAATGCACCCAATGCATTCACGATAATCAAGTCAAACTAGGATTACAATGTACAGAGAAAAACACTGTAGGACTAGATCCGGACAGGACTTTCCGCTTTGACATGCTTTTAATCAGTCTGAAGTTGCTTTCGCGTTGCCTGTCGATTGTGCACACGTCTCTTCAGTTGCATGCCCTTATAAGGAGCTGGCGGGGAATTTCTGTATGCAAATCCAGGTGCACGCGATTTAAGAATCCTCATTCTGGGGAGCACAGCTGAGAACATGTCGGCTGTGTAAGAACCCATTTTCAGGCGGAGATCTTTTCTGACGTTGGTCTTTTGAAGTTCGTAAGAAAACATTTCAGAAGACACTTCAGAAAATGTTCGACAATGAGGCCCAATGTGTTTCTGAATTTATTTTAATTTTATTTTGGAGAGCGACAGGGAAAGTCTCCGAGATCGACCGGTCGATCGCGATCGACGGGTTGGCAACCACTGCTCTACTGCAACCAGACTGAATCAGATAACCATTTCATATCCAGCTCTATTCTCAAGTGGCCGTAGAGCAAGTCAAAAGCTGATTATGGACTAGAACGTGATTGAGACGTATCTGTGAAGGAGCAGGTTTGGTAACAGGTGGTTAGTTGAGATCCTGTAAACGTTCATGGAAGATGTCACAATAAACTCTTTCATTTCTCCACAATGTAAAGTGGACCATTACCTCATAGTGGGGCCTCTGTTTGTACTAACTCCTCTGGTGTCCTGGTGAGGGTGTAGAGACAGATGTGTGTCAGCTCTGATACATGTGGTGCTGTACTGTGCCAGTTAAATGCCTGATTTTAAACAAAACCCGCTCTCTTTTCTTACAACCTGTTTGGTCAAGAAAGAGACGTTTTGGGGCTTATTCAGAATAAAGAGAACTGAAGAAGTCACGATAACAATAATAATATATGGGATAACTAAGCTGAATGAGACGCACTTGCTTCCCTTTCATCAGAGCAGCAAACAGCAATTCAGAGTGAAACATTTGGCACAGTGAGAGTTTAACCTTCCAGGTCGAGCATTAAAGGTCTTCCAAAAGTTGAACAGTGGCTTTGGGAGGAGCATACATCCCCAGACTTGCCTTTGTGTCATTGTAGAATGTTTTTTGACATCTAGAACTTCTTATCAAAAAGACAGAGGTTGAGAGACGCCAGGCCACCGGGGTCGTTCCGCTTCACGGGTAGATACAGCTGTGTGGCCTGCATATCAATGAAATGCTATTATAGAGCCCAGTTGAGATATGTACACTGAAAATAATGGGAGTCGAGATTAAAGCGGGGACACATCACGGGTGAGACGGTGGAGGAATCTCCTGTTTCATTGAACTGTCTCTTAAAATGTAACTGTTCCTGACCATGGGGTCAGGAGGAAGTGGAGGGATTGTGAGATGGCCACATTAAATTATGTTTATTATTCTGACTGAAATAATGTTGTGGCATTCGTGTGTCCTTTACTTCTTTGGCCCTCAAAATATCATTATTCAAATGAAACGTGTGAGCTGTGAACAATTCAAACAGTGACTTTGACTCATTGAAAACATCCTGTGACAAGTACATGTCGTCAGGAGAATGAGTTGGAGAGAACTGCCGTACTGTAGTTCTGTGTGTGTGTTTTCTTTCTTTTTCAATGTGTAGAGTCTCTTTGGATGTAAATAAAGTGCAAACACTTATTTGTAGTTCAAACATTTGGACATATGGTTCGTCTAAAATAGTTACCGATCAGTTAAGATCTATACTTGTTCGTAGGTGTGCAGCAACAAACGTTTGCAGCCTACAATGTTTATTCATTTTACAGAGAAAATATAATGACAGTAAAGTAGACAAAAGTGAATATATGAAGAAAAGAAAAAGACGAAAACCATCAACAATAATAAAGACAGTAGGCAGTATGATATTGTGAACACATTCATATTCTGTATAGACATCTGAACATACCTTCTGTACAGGGACACAGGGAAATAATCTGCTTCGATCATTTCATTTATTTGATAATGGTTGGTTAAGCAACGTTCTTTTCTTTCCTCTGAAAGTAATTTTTTTGCTTGTATTCGATACAGCTGAATAGGCAGCAAAGCGCTGTGGGTCAGACTCAAACCAGGGCTGCTGCAGTAAACTCACGGTGCTGCTTTTTACTGTTGCTGATGATAAAGTGAATCTCTACGTGCTTGGTATAGCAAATGAGCAACATAAGGCTTTAATAAATTGTAACGGTATTTATTTCATTTATTTTCTCTAACTTCATAGATCAAATGATGAATTGATTACTTAAGAAAAGATTGTCTAATGAATTGATAATGTAAATAGTCATTAGTTGGAGCCCTATATGGGTTTGCAGTGTATTGTTCTACTTCTCCATTGTTCTACTGTGTAACATCTGTTGCTATTCAATTCTTTCTACTGTCTGTACTGTCACTCCTCTTCTGCTTTCTCCCTTTTGTCCGTGTCCCTTTGAGAGGGGGTCATATTTTTCGCAATGTCAGGTCCTTCGAGGCAGATTTCGAATGTCTCCCCAACATGTTAATAATATTTTATATATCTTTTTTTCATACTCTTCATAATTCATTTTGAATATCGATGTTGCGTTTTTATTGCAGCAGTTGTAAAACCAGACTCATATATTTATTCCTTAAAATATTCTATTTTATTATGACCAGTGTAATTTGTCATGCATGGTCCGTCATTTCTCCTCTGGAAGACACACGGGGACAAAGTCTCATCTCCCCGTGTACCTTTAAGAGCGCGGGCTCATGTGGCTGTGGAGTTCCCTTCAAGACCGCTAGGCGCGTCTCTGCTCCATGAAAGCTGCCGAGAGAGACTGAGGGCTGGAGGAGAGGAGGAGGAGGGGGAGGAGGAGAGAGAGGACTGTGTTTTATCAGCCAAGTGCAGCCTGAATCGTGAGGAGCGGACAATAGGGGGACCATTCCCACTCTTGTTTCTTTTGCGCCAACATCACCGTCATTAACATGTAGACCGGTGCGTGTCGAAAGACCTGGAGCGCAATGGTCTTTGCTGTCTAGGAGAATATCATTCTGACCATAGTTGTGAGTAAAACACATTTTGGATTAACAGCGGACTTGTTCTTTGGACTGAAGGGGTTTCCTGAATTTGTTTCGCGCGTGTCAGTGTTGGACCGCATTTAACCTGAGTTTCTTCCCTCTGGAGTGAAAAGTGCGCCAGCCTTATTTCCCAGGCTTCTTCCTAAAGCGCTTGAGCGTCGGTATTTGTTGCGGGGCTATGTGGCTTTTGGAATGCACCTTATCCTGACGGGACGTAACGCGCAGAGGACTATTTTCTGAGGTGGGGAGCAGCAGCGGATGGGATCCTGAACGAACGGTAAATACACATTAGACTTTCCTTCTGCTGAAAGCCATCAGGCTGTAACACGTTCTGTTGAGGGCTTTCACACTTTACCAGTGATACAACGGGCTCCTTTTCGTGGCTCGTGATTGTCTCGGCGGGTGGTGATGATGGTGGAGGACAAGTTCAAGTGGATGTTGAGATAATGTTGGCCGTTTGCTCCAAATGACGTTATTTCTGCTCAGTGGACGGGGTCAGTGTGAGAGGAACTGTGCATTGGAGAGGCTGTTGGAAAACGTCCCCGCGCACAGCATAAAAAGCAGCAACTCCGCTGCTTCTGTCCGCCACTTTGGGTTCTCTCACTCTGTTCCAAGCGCACGGCTGCACGGAGCTGCGCGTTCTCATCCGGAGAGATGTGCAAAATATCCGCGTGAGAAAATAAGGCTTTGGCTGAAATGTCTATGTGCTGAAATATCACCGTGCTGTAGAAACGTGTGAACTATCAGTCTTCTCCGTGCGCGTGTAGATCTTAACTGTCAGCATGTTCGATTAATAACGGGGAACATTTATTTATTTATTTATTCTGAATCAGAATGAACAATCCGAATTAGAAGGTGTTGCATATTGATGCTGGAATTAGATTTAATAAATTGCTCGCGCTGGTTCATCAAATTAACGCAAACCTCCTCTCAGGCTGATTGCCCCGTCGGCCGCTGCGGGTGCACCATCACCATATAAAACTGGATGAATGCGGCGTGTGTGTGTGTGTGTCTGTGTGTATGTGTGTGTGTGTGTGTGTGTGTGTGTGTGTGCGTGCCCCAATGACTTGTCTCACCAAAAAAGAAAGAAGTATGAAAAGAGCCTTTGGGTGCTGTGATGTGGCCCTTTGCCCCATCACCTCTCACAGCCATAGATACACAGAGGACCGGGCTTTGATGGGTGAGAAGTAGATGCAGAGATGTTCGTCATGCCTCATTACAAAGAAAGTGAGTGATCATGAATATATTTGTTTCATAGAGGCTATACTGTCAGGCCGCTCAACTATTAATATGATCTTGTGTGTTTAAATTAACCAGAATATTGTCCGAGGTGATGCTGGAGATTCTACATGTGATCTGCCTGTGACCTTTAATGAAGTTCCTCGGTTCGCCCCCCCCCCTTCTTTTTCTCACTGCGTAATTGTGTTCTCATCACATGGCGTTGGAGGCAGCCTCCATGGTGTTTCTGTGGAGGGGAGGAAGGGAGGGCTGGGTGGGGGGGGGGGGGGGGGGGCAGGCAGGCTCCTGTGGTTCACACCACTCAGTCCCAGGGGCTCTGATCTACATAGCTCAGCCCTCAAGGAGAACATCTCACCGCTGAACCTTGTCTTCTCTCGCTTGTTGTACTCCCCTGGTTTACTCACCTCCTCATCTGCCGTTCATGTACATGAAGGAGCTGCTTCGCAAATCATGGATTCCTTGTTGACTGCAGAACGTGGCCCCCTCATTCTTTGGTTACCTGTTTTATTTTGAAGGGCTCTGTATGCTAAGCTAGCTCTTGAGATTGACGGTATGGTTTGAACTGTTTTAGTGCAGTCACTGGTACATAATGTCAGGCTGTACTCCATCAGTGGTTAATACTGACAAATTAGTCATTTCCTCCTTTCCAGTTCAACAGAGCTCTTATATTCAGTGCTCTAAACACCAAACAAGTCTTCTGGAATAATGCTCAGAAGATAGATGACATTTAACAAGCCACAGGGACACTGAGTGCCTTATTTATGAGAGTGTGTTCCAGTTCAGAGGTTGCCTACTTCCAAGGACATGGTGAAGGTGAAGCCTCATCAAATGACAGTTTTCAGCCCAAGGGTCAACACTAAACTACCATTCAGATGTTCATCAAGTAAGACATGAAGAGGTTGCTCCTGAATGGCTGACAATGTTGTGTAGCAGATTCGTTCCACTAGTTTTAGTTGTAATGTTCCACTCCATTTCTATAGCACATAACATCCACGTGATCATGTGATGTCTACGGACTCCATACAAATGGAGAACTGCATGTTTTTAAAAGTGATGTGCACACGCTGCTTTTACCCTCAACACTTCATTTACCAAATTTACTTGGGAGGACAGGCCTTGATGACACATGAGTGGAATACACCAGAGCACGCTGTACTAACAGTGTCCTCAAAGATAAGCACGCTGTACCAACAGTGTCCACGAAGATAAGCACGCTGTACCAACAGTGTCCACGAAGATAAGCACGCTGTACCAACAGTGTCCTCGAAGATAAGCACGCTGTACCAACAGTGTCCTCGAAGATAAGCACGCTGTACCAACAGTGTCCTCGAAGATAAGCATGCTGTACCAACAGTGTCCTCAATGATAAGCACGCTGTACCAACAGTGTCCTCGAAGATAAGCACGCTGTACCAACAGTGTCCTCAAAGATAAGCACGCTGTACCAACAGTGTCCACGAAGATAAGCATGCTGTACCAACAGTGTCCACGAAGATAAGCACGCTGTACCAACAGTGTCCTCAAAGATAAGCACGCTGTACCAACAGTGTCCACGAAGATAAGCACGCTGTACCAACAGTGTCCACGAAGATAAGCACGCTGTACCAACAGTGTCCACGAAGATAAGCACGCTGTACCAACAGCACTCTCAGCACTACTCCATCCTCCCAGCTCCCCCCTCAGTCCCTTGTCAACTGCCTGTATGAAATAAAAACCTGGATGTCATCAAATCTCCTCAAACTCAACACCAAGAAGACAGAGCTCATGGTTGTGGCACCCAAGGCGCTGCTCCGGAAGGTTGGTGACTTCATCCTCGAGGTTGACGGCTGCTCCATCTCCCCATCTCCTGAAGTCCGCAACCTGGGTGTCATCCTGGACTCCACCCTTTCCTTCGAGTCCCACATCAAGTCCGTCACCAAAACTGCCTTTTTCCATCTCAGGAACATTGCCAGACTCCGACCGTCACTCTCGGAGTCTGTTGCTGAAACCCTGGTCCATGCATTTGTCACCTCCCGCTTGGACTACTGCAATGGTGTCCTGTTCGGGGTACCCAACAAAACCCCGGACAGGCTCCAGTATGTACAAAACTCTGCTGCCAGGGTTCTCACGCACACAAAGCCCTGGCAGCACATCACCCCCACCCTCATCAACCTCCACTGGCTCCCGGTCAAGTCCCGCATCTCATACAAGATCCTCCTCCTCACCTACAAGTCCCTCCATCCCGATGCCCCCCAGTACCTATCGGACCTCCTCCGCCCACATGCCCCTCCCCGGAACTTGCGGTCTTCAGACTCTGGCCTGCTTACCACCGCCCGCACCAAACTGCGAACCTTCGGGGACAGAGCTTTCAGTGTGGCAGCCCCCACCCTCTGGAACTCTCTCCCTGCGGTGATCCGCAACATCTCCACTCTGGACGCCTTCAAAAGGGCCCTCAAGTCCCATCTGTTCGCCAAGGCTTTCGGCCCCTAGTTTACTTGTTTTGTTTTTCTGACTGTTTGTCTAAACTGTTTTTGTTACTCTTGTAAAGCGGCCTTGGGTCCCCTGAAAGGCGCTATATAAATTAAAGTTATTATTATTATTATTATTATTATTAACAGTGTCCACGAAGATAAGCACGCTGTACCAACAGTGTCCTCGAAGATAAGCACGCTGTACCAACAGTGTCCTCGAAGATAAGCACGCTGTACCAACAGTGTCCTCGAAGATAAGCACGCTGTACCAACAGTGTCCTCAAAGATAAGCACGCTGTACCAACAGTGTCCACGAAGATAAGCACGCTGTACCAACAGTGTCCACGAAGATAAGCACGCTGTACCAACAGTGTCCTCAAAGATAAGCACGCTGTACCAACAGTGTCCACGAAGATAAGCACGCTGTACCAACAGTGTCCACGAAGATAAGCACGCTGTACCAACAGTGTCCTCGAAGATAAGCACGCTGTACTAACAGTGTCAAAGATAAGCACGCTGTACCAACAGTGTCCACGAAGATAAGCACGCTGTACCAACAGTGTCCTCAAAGATAAGCACGCTGTACTAACAGTGTCCTCAAAGATAAGCACGCTGTACTAACAGTGTCCTCAAAGATAAGCACGCTGTACCAACAGTGTCCACGAAGATAAGCACGCTGTACCAACGGTGTCCTCGAAGATAAGCACGCTGTACTAACAGTGTCCTCAAAGATAAGCACGCTGTACTAACAGTGTCCTCAAAGATAAGCACGCTGTACCAACAGTGTCCACAAAGATAAGCAAAACAGTAATCTTGCGCATTATCTCTATAAACACTGCAGGTGACTTTTCCAGATAAACACCTCAAGTATGAGGAACTATTAACAGTCAAAATGTATTACTGATGTTTCTGTATGACCTACAGTACGTTAGTGAACGAGACCATCAACGACGAGATTTGCTACTTGTTATAAAGTTATTGTTGGAATGCTGTTAAGCATTCCAACTATTGTTATCCTGTTTATTTATTCCTCTATTTCTTCCGTCCCCCGTTTCGTCGCAACGCTTCGTCTTCTTCATTTTTTAAGCTACACAAACCGTTCAACTATCAAAATGTTCAGCTCCTTCAGCTCATGTCTGCTATGACTTTTTATATTTCCAACCTTTAAACTTTTTGAATTATTAAGCTTTTAGCAACTTTTTTTGAATGGGTTTCTATGGAGAAGATTTTCAAATCCTCTTAAACTTCTTCAACTTTCAAATCCTTCAACTTCCTCATACTTTCAGCTACAGACACCATTTCAACTTTCAAATGTTGAGAAAACCCTCAACTATTGCCAACATGATTCAGCTTTTTGATATCTTTTAAACTTTTTGAACTGCAGCAATTTAACTTTTATGATTTTTCAGCCCTTTTCTGACTTTATAATGGGTGTGTATTGCGCAGCTTAGAGTGCGTGATGTCACCGCTAGAGTGAAGAGCAGCTTGAGATTCTTGTGAAAAAAACATTTGTATTTTGCCACTGTGTCCACAATCTTCACTCTTCATGCATAATTTCTGGATGTAGAAGTAGCTAATATTGTCCTTGTCGTAGAAAAATTAATGTGGAATCCCACAGATTTACACATTTGACACAGAAGCCGTTAATTGAGAGGAAAACCAACTTTCTGCTCCATAGAGACCAATGTTAAAATTTGCTTCAAAAACATCTTCCACAGAACACGGTACCCCATTTCTAGATCGCCAGTTAAGCCACATTTTTTACACTACAGACACAATTTTTACAGGATCTGTTCTTAAACTCATTCTTCCTCTCAATTATTAATATCGGAGCAATAGGAGCTACGGTTATGGGAGTTTTGATGATTTGTTTGAGAGGTGTTTCCATGTTTTATCTCCATGAAATGGCTTCAGGCACACAGGTGTTTGCGATTGAGCCAATTAGTGATGTTGATAAACACACAGACTCACAGACACACGCGCACATACACTCCTCTCCCTCTCTCTGTGTGTCTCTCTCATACAGTCATTCAGGTCTTAGGGATCTTTAGAGGTCTTTCCCCCCCCCCACACACACACACATACACACACACGCCATTTTAAAATAAAAGCCCCACAGAATGAATCCTAACTGAAATGCTTGTGATGAGCCTGTCATTTAATAACCGGTTTGTGTTTATCTAACATTATGATTCTGTCTCCTCTCCCCCACACCCCACACCCCATTTCAAAGTAAAAGCCCCAGAGAGTGAATTCTAACTGAACTGCTTGTGATGAAGCCTGTCATTTAATAACCTCTGTTTATGTGTCAAACATGATGATTATGTCTCCTCTCCCCCTCCCTCCCCCACCCAGTCCCACCCTTTCAAAATAAAAGCCTCATGGATTAACTGTATTTAAACGTTTCGCTCAAAATTAGGCTTTTTGTTGAAATAATGAATGCTCTTACTAATACTGCGACAACTACTACTACTACTGCTAATATTTCTAGTATTACCACTACTACTACAACTTTTGCTGTTGCTACTATTACTACTACTGCTACTGCTATTACTGCTACCATAAATATTATTACTACCACTACTGCTATTACTACCACTACTATTATTACTGATACCACAACTGCTAATACTGCTATTCCTGCTACTACCAGTACTAATAACCAGTACTAATACTACTACAGCTATTAGTACGACTGCTGATACTACTACTTCTACTACTTCTTCTAATTACTAATACTTCGACGACAACTTCTACTACTACTGCTACTACAAATATCACTACTGCTACAACTAGTACTTATTCAAATGCTACTCATACTTATACTGCGAATAATACTTCTACTACTACTACAACAAATATCACTACTGCTGGAATTCTTTTAAGCTACAGAAACCGTTAGAATATCAAAATGTTCAGCTCTTTCAGGAGAGGGGTGATATAACTTCATATTTGTAATCTTTCAACTTTTTGAATTATTCAGCTTTCTGCAATTTTTAAAAAATTGGATATCTATTTTCAGCAATGTTTTTGAGATTCATTTCAGCTTTCAGCATTCCAGCGCATTTTCAGCAGGAAATGCATTTTCTAGTTGTTAATGTTATTGGGTCTGAAAATCAGATGAAACTTCTGGCAGATTCACCAGAAGCTCCATCAGCTCAGACTGCAGCAGCAGCTCATCAGATCAGCGCCTCGCTGCTCAGCTGGGAGCCAACACCACGCTGCTGGAGACCCAGGCCATATTGATGGACCCACTGGAGGGAAGAGAGGCCCGGGAGAACCAGAACCAGGACTAAGTGGAGCAGACTGTGAGACCCTGCTGCAGTAAAATGACTCAAACACTACTGCTTTTGCAGACAGATTGCCAAAATCAACACAAAATGGGATTTCCTCGTAACAGCTTTGAAGCATTTAGAATTGGCATAAATAAAAAAAGTACATACATCGGCTTGAAAGATTTAACCTCTTTTGGATTTTTTTTAACCAATTAATTAAAGTTGCCTCAGCATCTCTTCTCCAGAGAAGAGACGGGTCAGGAATCGCTCAGTCATTTATTTAAATGCTCATATGGGTCGTTTTGGAAGACATGAACAAAGTACATACTGTTCGTTGACATACTCATGCATTGTATTGCTTCTTCATGGGGCAGCAGCTCTGTCTGATAGCTACTGCTTTAATCTCTGACAGTGTGTTCCAGGGTAAATTGTTTAGTGGAGATTGTGCAGTACTGAATAAATAGTGAAGATATACTGCTGAATATACCATATTTTGTTAAGATCTAATTACACTGGAATCATGGCAACAAGGAAGCAATTACAGCATTTTAAATATGCATCTTTCTTTACTGAGACAGCAGAAAATAAATGAGGTATTGACAGGGATACAGAGAGGACACAAGTGGTTTCACCCAGCTAATCTATACTTTATTTGAGAAGGAAGCGCTTCAGTTTCCCACTTTGTTTCCTCTCACGCGTTGTGTTTTACTGCTGGCCGCTGATCAGGATGAGAATCAGAGCAGTGCTGTAGAACATTGCTCTGTTTTTAGAATCGAACACAGACTGCTGTGGTAGAATCCTATATGCATTGCAAATGCGTTTTGCCCCCAAAGAATCAATTAAAACTATACCATTATATAGTTTTGAGTATAATCACAATGTACACAGTGTGCTTCTGAAATGACCCTTTTCCCATCACAGTAACCAAACACACCTGTAGGAGACACAGTACATTATGTCTAAAGACTCACTGCTCTAGTAGTCACAGTATCGTACAGTACATATTGAATTAACAAATGGGGGAAGTAGAGTTTGGTTATCACAATAATGGTGCTGTTCCAAATTAATAACAGAAATGTCTGCTAAGCATCCATTTGGAAAGAATCTGGAGTCAATGCAGTTCAAAAGACATCATGAAGTCCTGGTGCTGTGTTCACATCCCAGTGTTCACCGGGTCCGGTTCAGGCTGGTGAGATTACTGTCATTGGAAACCAGGCTGGTGTTCTTGGTGGTATGGATGATGGGATTCATTTTCTTATTCATTGCCCGATTCCTACCAACCAGTTCTCAGTCCCAACTTGTCAACCGGTTAGTCTCCTTCGGCGTCTGATACCATTGGAGTCTGTTAGAGATGCTTTCAACGAACTCCTATGTATGCATGGAAACCCAACATGAAACCCAGACCTGAGTGGCACAACATGCGTTTTTGTAATTCTAGTGAACTGACCATTTCAAGTGAAACAATAGGATTGCATCTTCTGAGTCGATCGGCCAGGTCTAGCTCATCCAACCACTCAAATCATGACCTAATCCGGAGCTTATTGCAGCTAGAAAAAAAGCTTATATTTCCATGTGGATGCTCTACATGAGAAGTCTAATGTATGTCCCATGAACAACAGCAACAAAAGCAGAAACGGTCCCTTTAGAAACAAACCGCAGCTATTCTACTGCTTTAATAGTCGTGCTGAAATTATGCTTCAACTTTTGGCAGCAGCTGGGCCGCAGTTGGTGCACACGACTGCTGTGCTCAAGCTGTGTCTTTTAATTGCATAGAATTCAAATAGAACAACTTGCTTGTAATTAAAACAAATGTTTTTTTTAAAGGAAAACAAGCTGTGTCACAATGTTTGAAAAAAATGCAAGTCATTCGAGATGATCATGTGCACAGACATCAGGATAAAACGTAACAGGGGAGTCATGGCTCCACTAACAGGCACAGTCAAATAAGTAATTCACAGATGGAGGCTGTTCCTGCTCAAATGAAAGAGGGCGCAGAGCGCACTGATACCTGCATGCTATCAGTGATGACAGACAGAGGGGATAAGGAACACAGCAGGCAGCGGTGAAGATGCTATTTCAGCGTGGGGGCCCTGTCTCAGGTCGATGCTGAAAACAACAATGTGTATTGAGAATGCTATTCGGCCGTGCAACATATCAGGCCAGCTGTTTTTGTTTAACGGTGGGAGGATTTTGTCTCTGTGGACCCACACTTGTTGAGGCTCCTGGTAACTGCACACTTGTCTCCTGCTCTGTGTATAACCACTTCTGTGCTCGCTGATGCAGATTGGTAACCACCAGATACGTGGTTATACTGCCATGCTGTCGATCCCCTGGCAGTGGGAACACCGGAGACATGGCTGCTAGCTGTAGATTATTTTATCAGTTGATTGTACAGTGCAGAGGTTTAGTGTCACAACGCATTAATGCTCCTTAGAATGACATCAGTATTGGCTGAGCACAGAATTGATTGGTCATCGCTGTACTGTATTTGAGAGTTTCATCAGGACTGGTTTCAGTGGAGAGTTGCTGTGTTAAGTTGAAAACCAACAAGCCTTTACACACCAGGGAAGTCTTTTCCATGCAGTTAATTTGCATGTCAAAATGTCTCTTTCAACTTTTTGTTTTTATCATGTATAATTACACACAGAACACTAGTATTATGCTGTGAAAAAGCGGCATACGATTTTTCTGAGCTTTGGCGCCACAACAAAAAGCATAGACCAATCATGAACAGACATATTCAAAACGTAGCCTATAGTGTACAACAACACAGAGGCTCTGTAGTCCGTACCAAGACCACAGACCGTATCACTCCGTTCTACCGTGAGAAAGGCATCACAGACCAGATCCACCTGATTTATTTGCTGGCCAGTATTTTGCATTTTCTTGTCATTTATCCGTCATATCCCGATGTGTTAAGGTCTTTAATCTGCAGTCTTCAACATATCAGCATACAGCTTTTTTACAGAGTCCTTCAAGAAACTATCATATGTTAACTGTCACTGCATTATTGAAACAATGAATCGGATATCTTCTGATGTTGTTGAAAGCAAGAACTCCTAAAAGTCTTTGTATTTTAGAGGGTTGCGTTCTAGTCAAAGAGGTTAAAACTCTGATACATTAAAACAGACAGACAATTGTGGTTCCTCATTGTTTTAATGATGCTCAGTTATGGGTCAGTGAGAGCCGAATAGAGCCGCCTCACTGTGCTGAACCAGGGACTACGTTCACATTAGATGATGCCTCAAAACATGCATTCCAGTGCTAAAATGAAGTGGCAGTGTGTGTTGAGAGGTTGACTCTGTATAAAATATGTAGTGCTTACTTTCATGGAGAACGTCTGAGTTTCTCTGCTGGGTAAAAGTTTGTCATTTGTCTACTTAAATACCAGGATTACTGCACGCAAACACTTCAGGCCTTTACACAATGAGGAATAAACAACGTGAAATTGCATCAAAACTATTCAGAAATGCAGCGATGCAAATTTGTGACAGTTGCAACACTTTCTCAATAAAATATTGAAATAAAGGCTTTTATTGTGAAAGGTACGATTATTTGTAATATAAGCTTGTGGTCAAATCGTGTGGCCTGTAGAGGATCAGATCACCTTCATATAAACACGACGTGTTCAGTGTGGGGCTGACAATCCAAGGTCAAGTCAAGGTGTAATTGAGCTTTTACAAACATCAGCAGCCGTGGTGAGCGGCGGCACACCTTTGGCGTGTGACCTGTTGGACTGTATTTTGGTTTTGCTTATGATTAGCTCATTTGCACCAAGTTAGTCTGCTGTGGGTGGGTTCAGAGATAATAATAATAATAATAATACATTTTATTTATATAGCGCTTTTCATGACACTCAAAGACACTTTACATTAAAATCATCATATATAAAAACAATACACTAAAAACAAAGTACACAATAAAAGTCACGCATTAAAAGCAGTTTTGAACAGGTGAGTTTTGATTTGTGATTTGAATGTGGAAAGGTCAGTGCAATCTCGGATGTTTTTGGGGAGAGAGTTCCAGAGGGAGGGGGCAGATATGGAGAAGGCTCTGTCGCCCCATGTCCGGTGCTTGGTCCTGAGTGGAAGGGACAGGAGGTTGGCATCAGAGGAGCGGAGCCGGCGGGATGGAGTGTGGTGGTGAAGCAGGTCGGTGAGGTAGGAGGGGGCCTGATTGTGGAGGGCTTTGTGAGTGAGGAGAAGGATTTTGTATTGGATCCGTTGTGGGACGGGGAGCCAGTGGAGGTTCTGGAGAACAGGGTGATGTGGTCACGGGAGCGGGTGTGGGTGAGCAGGCGAGCAGCAGAGTTCTGGATGTACTGGAGTTTATTTAGGATTTTGGATGATGTGCCGTAAAGAATGCTGTTGCAGTCGTCAATTCTGGAGGTGATGAAGGCGTGGATCAGAGTTTCAGCAGCAGATGAGGAGAGTGATGGGCGGAGACGGGCGATGTTTTTTAAGTGGAAAAAAGCAGTTCTGGTGATTTGTTTGACGTGGAGATGATTTGGCTGTCATGCTGTCTTCACAGAATGCAGTGACACGGTGAAGGTTATCAATCACTTGAGTTCAATAAGTGTTTTGTGTTTTTTCCTTTCCAAATGTAATCACTATGATTGCATCGCTTTTCAAGGCTTCAAATCTTTTCACACATCGGTGTCAGCTGAATGCTCAGCTGAGGATCATGGAGCTGAGAAGAAGAGACTGCTGGCAGTCTGATAGGGCTGTTAATGTTACATAGCCAGAGAGTGAGACTGTATGTGTGTGTGTGTAGGTTAGGGCTGGGCGATATGGCCTAAAAAAAAAATCTCCGATTTTTTTACAAAAAATCCGATTCACGATTTAAATCGATTTTTTCCCCCAAAATGTTTGCAGATGACAGAAGCTGTTGAAAACAATTTTTTATTTTATTTTGTGATGATTTTCCCAAGTAGGTTAATAAAAATAAAGTGCAAACAAAACCTGAACATTGTAGAAATGTGCCTGTAGTATACAAAAAGTATTTGGTCACTCTTTTGTTTCCCTGAATCATTTAAATATAAAATTAAATTAAACATAACATTAAATGGCATTAAATAGTAGCCTTCCATTGTAAACAACTGTGCAAATGTAACTTTTTACAGAAAGCTTTTCTAACTGAATACACTGATACAAACACAGCATGAAATAAAATGTATGTGACCCTTTAACATTCACATTTTCAAAAGTGCAACATCTGATCTAACATCAACATAACATATTTTGCACAGTAAATAAGTGCATGTAAACAAAATCAAGTGCATTCACAACATAACCAACAGTATTAAACAGTAGTGCATGTTTTTTCTAAATATTTTTTGCCAGGAAGACAAGCCTGTCTACTACCTCTGGCTTCAGGCATGCACGGTGGCATGTAACAATGCCCCCCCACACACTGAAAAGCCTCTCAGAGGGGGCACTTGTAGCTGGCACAGAGAGGTATTTCTTTGCTAAAGTACTTAGCCTTGGAAAGTTAAGTTGGTGACGCTTCCACCAGTCAAGTGGATCGGTGTCTGGGTCAACCTGCTGGACCACAGGTCAGTTGTTGCGGAGTAGAATGACATCCCCTCCAGCTCCGCAGAGATCCTTTGGCGTGTACTATTGTACAGCCGAGGCAAGGCAACGTCAGAAAAATGTTTACGGCTTGGTAGCATGTACCTGGGGTCCAAAGCTTTGAGAAGGTGAATAAACCCCGGCTTTTCCACGGTGTATATGGGCACCATATCTTTTGCGATATACATCGCGACTGCATCCGTGATGGCTTTCCACCGGGCACTCTTCTTCTCATGCGGAGTACAGTTGGTGAATGTCTCCAAAATGCTGGGTTGTTGTTGTTACGTGGCGGCGGCGTCGCTTGTGCTCCCGCGGTCCTGCTCCCTCCTCAGGGCAACAACACCTCTCCCACTCGGCGGCATGCCTCTGTTTGAGGTGCTGCATTCAATTTGTTGTGCTGCTTGATTTTGTAGCAATAGCTTTTAGACAGACCTTACATCGTGGTGCTGTTTGTTCTGTGTCAGATGACACGAACCCGAACCATTTCCAGACCACCAAAGACACATTCTTCCCTCTCTTAAGAACGAGAGCTTCACTGCTGGCCGCCATTGTTTTCGTTTGTAAACAATGCGCGCGCACTCTACTACGGGAACCCAACGGGGGGGAGGGGTGGGGGCGATTTTCTCGATTTTCAATAAAACACATCGCCTTAAAGCACACATTCGAATTAATCGATTGAATCGATTTATCGCCCAGCCCTAGTGTAGGTGTTTACATGGCCGGGTCGTGCGTCTGCATATGTGTGTTGATGTGTCTTTCTGCAGGCAAGCATCGGTAGGACAAGGGGTTCCTGAAAAACCAGAGTACAAGTGGAGCAGCTAGACTGCTCCGAGACGAAGCTGCCGAGTATTCTCTTCTATATTCATAGCCCATATTGCATCAACATTTGTGATGTCTGGTGAAGATAAAGAAACATCTGAAACCAGATGTTTCATCAGCAACCACACGTGATACTATTTGAACTGTAAAAAACAGTCGTGAAAATTTCAAAAGAATCCCGTTTGATGTTTTTAAGACATAATGAGCAGGAAAATCACCACAAATTGTATTTTACTATTATGATGTACTCACATTTCTTCTGTTTATTTTGTTTCTGTGTGACTTACTGAAGAACAGATTTTATTTGTGGTTTGGTTTGATTTCTCAGACCATGAACACTCTTTCTGAGCCAAATTGGACACCTTTTTCAGACACACACTGCCAAAAACTATATTTTTAAGGGGCCAAACTCTGCTTGCTTGTTAAGCAGCAGACCGCTTTAAGGGCCATAATGTTAACCTCTAATCTCTTTCTAAGGCTGTTGGCCAAATTGCCTGAGCATTCAAACCTCACTAACTTCTGGTTTAGGGACAACTGAGGCCCATCCTGGTCTCTTGACACAATACAACTTCAAAGTTCTGAGAGAGGCAATTGGGAATTCACACCTTTAAGCAGTTATATAAAATGAAGAAAAGTCATGAAAACAAAATCCAGAGCGGCATCAGAGTTCCACCATAGCCTCTGGCCTCTTTCGGCTGGTTTTCAGATATGTTCCTCAAACCAACTGGCTAATTATGTCTTTGAAGCAGACTTGAACCCTCACGGGGCGTAACAGTGGGAAAGACAGGTCAGGAACAAGAAGCGATGATGCGGCCTGCTCAGGTTTCCTGAGATTTGAGTGTATGAATAAGTGTATTTTTAGCTGTGATTGTGTGAACACTTGAATGTGTGTGAGATGGAAGCAGCTCTGTACTGGCCTGTGCCTCTGTCCTGGCTGAGCCAGTGTGGTGGTGAGGAAAGCCGTTTTCACGCCAACCCACCCCTTCCCCATTGACCCTCCTGGCAGCCGGGCGCACTCTGTCTGCCAGGTGAACCAAACGGTCAAGGGAAAGCTCGGCTCTGCCGCCACCCACGCGGCCAGATGATGGAATTGAATATAGTGCAGGCGGATTGGCGCTTAATGCACTCATCCTTCGTGTGAGGTTATAAGGCTGCTCCTGTTGATGTAGCACACACCACATTGTATAGCAGAGGTGTGTGTGTGTGTGTGTGCAGGACAGATGTCCACTCTCGTGCTTCTATGACAGTTATATAAGCATGTTTTGATGATTTCTGTGTGTTGGTTTTATTACTAAATGTTGATTCTACCCGAGAAACTTCTCATACTGTGAGCCGGCAGAGAAAGAAAAGCAAGAGAGGAGGTTTTGTTTCAACATTGGGGGGTACACAAAGTGGGGGGTCGGGTCTCCTCCGAGGAAGTCGAACACTTACTTCCCTGCATTCTGGTGAATTTGTACGCAACACATTATGGTGGAAATGTCTTCATTTAAATGTCAGGCTCTCAGTCATTCCGCTTTCATGAATAAATGAATGAAATTTATTTATAGAGCGCTTTTCACAGACATAACATCACAAAGTGCTGAACAGAGCAGACATTTAAAAGCATAAAAAACACAATGTGACCCTAGGGTCAATAAATTACATACACAGAAAAATAAATTTAAAAAATTAAATTAAAAAAAATAAAAAATTTAATAAAAATAAAAATGTAAAACATATTTTAAGAGCAGGTCTAGGACATGGGTTTTTACTCAAATGCCAGCCTAAAAAGGTGGGTTTTGAGCTGGTTCTTAAAAGTATTCACAGTATCTGCGAGGCGTAGAGTTGCAGGCAGAGCATTCCAGAGCCTCGGGGCCACTGCCTCAAAGGCTCGGTCACCACGGGTCTTAAATCGTGTGCGTGGGACTGACAGAAGACCTAGAGCGTTTGACCTGAGAGTGCGGGCGGGTGAATAGGGGCGAAGTAGATAAGCTCGATAAGTCGGAGCCTGACCGTGAAGTGCTCTGTAAGTGATGGTGAGAATTTTGAAGAGTATCCTAAATGCTACAGGGAGCCAGTAGAGAGATTGGAGTACGGGGGTGATGTGAGACCGTCGATTTGTCCTGGTGAGTAATCTGGCGGCAGCGGTTTGGATGACCTGCAGACAGTTAAGAGCAGATACACTGAGTGATGTGAAAAGTGAGTTCCAGTAATCAATGCGAGAAGAGATAAATGTGTGTATGATCATCTCTAATTCAGGTGTTGATACTACAGATCTCAGTTTACTGATATTTCTTAGATGGAAGAAACATGACCTGGACAGCTGCTTAACATGGGGGTCAAACGACATGGATCGATCAAAGAAAATCCCAAGATTGCGCAGGTTGCAATGGGCAGCAGAGGAGAGTGGACCAATACGCTGCCTGATCATGGGGACAAACTCATCTGGAGCAATAACTAGGACCTCCGTCTTAGTCATTGAGTTGTAAGCAGTTTTCTGCCATCCAGTCTCTGATGGCATTGACACAGTCCAGGAGCCTAGTTAATGTGAAGGCCTCGCTGGGTTTGAATGACAGATGGAGTTGGAAATCATCTGCATATAAATGATAGGACACATTATAACTTTTTATAATCGGCCCCAAAGGTAACAGATAAAGGGAAAATAACAGAGGCCCCAGAACCGAGTCCTGCGGTACACCACAAGACAGTGGAGAGGTAACAGACACAAAATCACCCACAGAGACATTGAAACTTCTGTCATTGAGGTAAGACATGAACCAGTCTAACGCTATGCCAGATATGCCCACCCAATCACGTAGCCTCTTAATCGGGATGTTATGGTCTACAGTGTTAAATGCAGAACTGAGGTCCAGAAGAACTAACACAGAGCAGTCACCTGCATCAGCACACATGAGTGTCATTTGAAACCCTCAGGAGAGCGGTTTCAGTAGAGTGTTGCTTACGAAACCCAGACTGGAACTTGTCGTACATGTTGTGCCTCTCCAGTGCCGCAGTAAGTTGGTTGGCCACCACTTTCTCTCACATTTTGGACAGGAAAGGCAGTTTTGATATGGGCCTGTAGTTCATGGGCAAAGCTGGATCTAAGTTTGGTTTCTTTTATATGGGCTGGATAGTGGCATGTTTGAAATAGGAAGGGACAGTTCCTGTAGACAATGAGGAATTGACAATAGATGTTACTGCAGGGCCAATAATTAGCAGAACTTTCTTAAATAGAGAGGATGGTATTATATCCAGAGGGCAAGATGATGGCTTTGTTTTGTTAATTAAGTCCATCAGGTCTTGAAGGCTGATAGGCTGGAAAGAGTCCAGAACAGTAGGAGATTTCGAGGAGCTACATGTAGATCAACAAATCCCAGGCTGAATGCCAGACCTAATACCTGTTACCTTATCATTAAAATAGATAAGGAATTTGTTGCAATTGTCAACAGAACAGCATGGTAATGTAGAGACGGACGGTGAAACAATTCTCTTAATTGTGTCAAACAGAATCTTGGGATTTCTCTTTGAGGAAGAGATTAGGTTGGCAAAATAAGCAGTTCTCGCTTCCTTTACTCCAGTATTAAAGGAAAGTCTGAGGTATTTGAGATATGAGCCATGCACTTCTAGCCCAGTAGCTTTCCAGAGCGCTCTGTCCTGCGACACTTCCGTCTCAGGCTGCAGACAGCGTCTGTCATCCACGGAGAAGTGTTGTAGGCTGCCCTGGTCCTTTCCTTAAGAGGTGCTACTTCATCCAGCAAAGTGGTGCAATGTTCATTAAAAGACTGTATCAAGAGTTCACCATCATTGAGATTTGTGTTAATATCACAGCAGAAGTGCATAGAGAACTGATCAGCTGTACTCTGAGTAATAATGCGGGAGTGGAATGTTTGTTTCAGACACAAGGGGTCAGCATTGACAGAAAGATCAAAGAAAATACATTTATGGTCACTGATCAGTAGGTCCTCACAACGGGTATTATCAATATCAAGACCCAGAGAGAACACAAGGTCCAAGGTGTGACCACCCCTGTGAGTGGCGCCAGAAACATGTTGCGTGAAATTGAAAGATTCAGAAATATTGAGAAACTCAGTGGCTATACAGTCTGTGGTATCATTGATATGCAGATTAAAATCACCAACCAGAAGGACTTTGTCGAGCTTGATAATAGAGGTCAGAAAGTCTGTGAACTGATAAAAACTGACCTGCAGGACCTGGAGGTCGGTAAATTAAAAAACAGTAAAACGGCTTTAGTCGGCCCACTTTAGTGAGCTGCAGTTCAAAAGTAGCATAGGATTCTGTACTCCCCAATTGGCAGCAAAACTGATTATTCTAGACCACGGCGAGGCCTCCACCGTGGCCTGTCAGACGCGGTGTCCCAACATAAGAACAGTCCACAGGGCAGAGTTCATTGAAATGGATGCATTCCATATTCCGTTGCCAGGTCTCGGTCAGAAATAAAAAAGCCAAATTATGACTTGTGAACAAGTCATTTAAAATGTGAGCCTTGTTTGTTACAGAGCGTGCATTAATCAGACACATTTTGATGGGGGAAGACACTGTCGTCATCAGCACAGGAAGCTTTGGGGGTATGTGCAATAGGACGGATCACTCGTGCAACACCTCGCACCCGACCATAACTAGGGCGTGAGCGCGAGTCTGTGATTCTCACGGGAATGTTCATGGGTTGTGGAGTGGAAGTTACGGTAGAGGCTGGGGAGAGAGTAGTAGGAGACACTCCATGCCGCCAGGTAGAGTAGTGTTGCTTGTAGGGGATGAATGTGGCTGATGAATGATCGTAGAGGAGTGACAGAGGACAGGGGATCCAGGATCATGTGTGCCAGGTGTAAACAGTCAATCATGTGAATGGGAGTGAACAGCATGCTGTAAATTAGCCGCTAGCAGGTGGCTACCCAGCTTGTTAAAATTAATACCATTGTTCTTAAAAGCGGAAGAGCGGCCCCAAAACAGAATAAAATTGTCAATGAAGCTCACGTTGTTGGTCCTGCAGGCGGCCTGGAGCCAAGTGTGGAGGCTGAGGACTCTGCTGAACCGCTGTGATCCACGGCCGAGTTTTGGACTTGGACCACTGATAAAAGCAGACAGTCCACAGCTGTTTAAAAAGTTTAAAAGATTTGTAAAATCAATCTTGGTCAACTCAGACTGCTGGAGGGCTGTATCGTTGATTCCCACATGGAACGATAATTTGCCGAATGGAAGACGGGAGGGCGTGCAGCAGGCCAGGCAGTTTCAGCAGGATGTCTTGAGCCGTTGCGCCGGGGAAACAGTGTGTCTCCGTGTTGAAGAAACGGGTATTCCTGATTATCGAGTCCCCGACTATCAGCGTCATCGGGGCGAAGAGGGGACGAGGCGGCAACACTGTGCGTGTAATACGCATGGATGGAGGCGAGGATTTAACCAGTGGTGGCGGAGTAGCTGAGCAAGGACTGAGAGAACGGGGGACCGAAGCTCGCCGCGGTGCGGGTGTAAAGCACGGTATGGTGCGGCGTGTCCTGGGGCGAGAGGAGTGCTCAGTAATGACTGCCGTAGGGATGTCGGGGGACCCGGGGCTGTGGGTCCCTTGAGGCGGCATATCCATTCTTCAGCTGGACATCGAAGTTATGGGGTGTAGGAGAGTGATGTCTCCCTCTCCGGCTGCTGCAAGCACAGAGCTGACCAGGGCTTTAGGCTTAGCTCCGAGCCGTAGCCAGGAAGCCTCAGGAGCTGTGACCGGAGGAGGGGCCGCGGCAGCAGGACTGGAAGCGATGGAATCATGTACACGGTCGCTGGCTGTGTCGGTTTGTGATGGACCGAAGATGATGGTGTCCATGAGGTTCTCGGTATACTGGATCCTGTAGAGTGTGGATATTCTTCCTTCCAGCTCTGTGATTTTATCCACCAGCTGCGGGCGCAGCTGACACAGTCGGATCGAGAGGTGAGTGAAGCCATAGCAGATGTGGTGGACAATTGGGCTCCAGCCCGTAGTCCACAGCCTTGTCCAGGTATTAGCAAAGGTGGAAGCTGATTCACAGACGGTCCCGTTTTCAGTTTGACGTGTGTAGACCCTTGTCAAGAAGAGTTGAGATCACAGGGAAGCTGCCTTGAATAAATGCATACACGATCAGGGGAAGGGTCAGGTTAAAAAGACATGAAGAGTATACTCAAAGATTGAAATTTAAAGTTTATAATCATTTTATAACAAGTGTGTAATACATAGAGTGATTTAACAAATGTAAAGCTGATTATAATGATAGTCTGTGTATCAGAGTTGAAATGTGAAGAGTGTGTGTGTAGGAGGAGAACTTAGATTTTAGTGAGAAAGAGGGGGCCGAGAGGAGTGAGATCATAACAGATGTTTTGGGCGGAGGTCCAGTAATCGGACACGCGGCCTAAGACGCTGCCGAAAGCTGATTGCACAAGCGGCCAAAAGCGCTGAGGGCCCAAAAACAAGGCACAGAGGGAAAAAAGGTACTTTCCATAGCATACACACTCACACATAATGGTGGGATGGAGATCATATGTCCAGAAGGGGAGGGGGGGAAACAGATAGCCCGAATCGACAATAAAAAGAGATGCTTGCGAGCTGCAAGCTGGGATTTCATCTAGGGAGCCATCCAAGTGCTCCAAGAAGATACGGGACATCGCGCAACAGAAGTATCGGAGGACTCTGTCTCTGCTCACGAAAAGAAGATTGCCATTCGTGGACAAAGATTGAAAGACGGAGTTTCCCTCTCCCCACTGCTTGACTTTAACAACTGAACAACGGATTGACACGGCAGCCCTAAAGACTTTGTACTGAGCCTGAAGGATCGCTGAACGGACTCCGTCGTGCGAGCAGGAGGAGCCGGAGGGTCTGGCCAGACCTTCGCTCCTAACAACTCCAAAATAACTCTTTCATTTCACCTTTGAAATCCAGCTCCAACCGAGCCGACTCGGCATCGAAACATGAGTATAACCAAGGAATTAAAAGTAACGAATCAAGTGTAGTAACATTTTATGTGAGCTGTAGCTTTGCCCCTGCTAAATATAACCTGCAATAAATATATAATCTGCATTTAAAGTAAATTTCTCAAGTGCATTCATTTGCTGAAGTAGTAAATGTTCCTCGTGGCAGTAAAAGGTTAAATCTATTGTATGTCTAACAACTGAGTTCTGAATGGTTATCCTAGAGACCGATCCACTTAACAATCCCTTACGGTTTTCGAAGTAATCCTAGCCGTTAAAACTTAACCTGGCAATTTACCAAGAGCCCGGATCCAGAAGAGGAAAGCTGCCATAACTGACGCGACTGGTAGAAGTGCCCGGCCAGGGTGGCCCCTCGGCCGAGTGCACGTTTACCGGAGGAAGCAGGGTAGACGTCGGGAGTAACGGCAGTTAGCAGAGCCAGGCGAGTTTCCTCGCAAGAACACCAGCTCGCCAATCTTTGAATAGAGAGCTGAGTCAGTAAGTAGCCCCGTATCGGGCCAAAGAAACCCCGGATCTAACACGTGGCGCCCAACGTGGGGCTCGACGGAAAAGGATTGTACGTTGAGTCCAAGAAGAAGAACCCTGGTGGCCGAGAGAGGTGGCCGAGAGAGGCTGCCGTTCGTGTACGAAAGACCCGAGGAGAAGAGACTTGGGTAGAAAGTAAGGCTGCCCAAGCCTATATCTGTAGTCTCCTTGGCGTTAGTTAGATTCAGAGCCCAGGGCTAACAAACGAGCCAGTAGTAGCCCAGCAGGCTAACTGATCTGGGGAACGCAAAAACCTAAGAGGTCTAGTACGTGTTGGCTGACATCGTACTACTAGTTCAATTGACACAGATCAGAACAGCTAGGATCTCAAACGTATAATGTAAAAAATGTGGCCAAAACTGGAGAAAAAAATGCCAATTTGTAAAAAAAGGGTGTGCGGAGAAACAGACACGACGCACAAGTGAGCTGGATCAGGTGACAGGCAAATTGGAGGGAAAACAGCAGCACAGCATTTATCCTTCTGTGGTTCAACTTCTCTCATTTATACAATCTCTGCTGAGCCAACACACATGGATGCATGATTTACTTTTCATCCTATTGCGTCTGGGGAAGTAACCTCTTTAAATGTGCATGTGGCACCTATTCACATCAGTGATACATGACTTCATTATAAATCATTTATAAAACCCTCGACTTAAGTAGCTCATATGTGTTTCAGTAAGATTTCTGCTCATGTTCAAAATTTTCTACACATTCAAAATATATCCAACATGAATGTCCCAATCTGAAGTTTTAATATTTTGAGAGAAAAGTAAGGACGAGAATAAAGTCATATTATTTCAATTACAACAACAAAGTAGTAATTGAATAAGAAGGAAGTGATCTGGGATCTTTTCTTGCCCCAGTGCTTGCTCATGGGGGAATGTTGGGTCTCTTTAAATGAAAGGGTCTCGTTCTCCTCTACATGATAACAGTGTCTTGAGATAACTTATGTTTTAGTTTGAAGTTGTATAAATACATTTAATTGATTGGAATAATAATTAAAGGAAAACATTATGTTATTACGGTGATAAAGATGTAATTGAATGAGTCATGAATCTCTTTTGAAAGCATCTGCCTGCCTTATAGTCTGCTGTGGATGGTGTTATTGCTCTGCGCTCTGCTGCTGTGATCGTTTCCCCTTCGGTCCGTCTGACAGACAGAACTCTGGCTGGGATGATGGTGATGTGACCATGTTCAGAACTGTGTGCTGCACTTTATTGGAGAAAACCAAAACTTAATAAATCAACACTCGAGGTGATTTTTGTGCTCAGGACTGTAAGTAGAAGGATGGTGTCGTCCTGATATTTAAATGTTTAGATCAGAATTGTTGCTAGGGACAACTCTGCAATCGCTGGACATCGGTGGACGTGACCAAACTCTATGACCTCGAAGGAAAGGTCAGGAAGGGAAAGAGGTGGAGGATGAGGAGCAGAAGGAAAGTGATCTGACGTGTCCTCCCTCTACCCATAGACCCTACTGCTCCCTGTGTGTGTTTGTGTGTGAGAGGCTCTATGCTGGACTGGAACTCGTTGGAGCCAAGGGCACACAGCACATGATCCACTCTGACAGGCCAGAACACAGGCTGCATCTCCGGTCAACAGCCCCAACAACAGTCAGCCGGCCTCACGACAGACAGCTAACGGTCAGCAAACAGAGAAAATGAATGGAGACGATGTGAAAATATACATATTTACTTACTTATAAGTAAATTGGTATAATAAGTGTAACCTCCACCAAGGGCATATATATATATATATATATATATAATGTATTATTATCTTCAGTCCACAAATAAAGCCCTCAAAGGGACAGACGTCTGATCTGATGCCCTGCATCAGCAGGATGACATCATTTGTCAGGGCATTACAAAACCATTGCAATTAACTGTAAGCCAAGAATGTGTATTATCATAACCGACCCACAGAAAAACATATGGTACATCAGTCTGTTTTGCTCTGTTGACTGTGTGTGGTGGTGGGATGTGGATGGCTGCCGTATATCACATTACGCTTGTGTTTGAGAGAGAGAGCCAGATGAACAGACACCTCACTTTAACGTGGTCTTATCATTCCTTTTTCTTTTATGTCACATCTATAGTTTTGACCTGGAGCGGTGTAGTTCCATTCCTCTCAGCACATCTGAACAGTAAATAATTAGTGAAGTAGCACAATGCGAATCATCTATGTCCCTTAATGTTGTTTCAGTCTGCTCGGTTAACCTCTTTTACACGAAATGTTTCCCTCTACATGTCATATAATATTCAGAGATGTATTCAGCGTGTTTCCTTTCCTTGATCAGAATGGTAACATTAGCAGACAGCTGTTAGTTTTTCATGAGAGGAAGACCTAGATAACTACTTTTATTGGACAATATACCAGATGTAATTGCGATAAACAATACTATTGTCATTTTAGGAACATTTCATTTCACTGACACAATGATGATATAATAGCACAGTACACCCTTTAAAAGAAAAATGGACTTTTAATACTGACAATAATCTTGGTAGAGGTTGGAAATCTAATATATAAAACATTTGAATGTCGTAAATAAACGGAACATAGATAAAATTAAACCACACAACCAAAGCAATAAATATGATGTGCAATGGCTTCCCAATGCCAAAGTCTTCTTATGGAATTGTGTTGGCTAAAATGTAAAACGAATTATGGAATCATGTCCATGTTTCTTGCAATAAGTCAATAACCTAAAATGAACTGAAGTCATGTCTATGTATCATACAACAAGTCGACTTCATTATCGTGGCAGGCCCACTGCATGCACTTTAATGTTTGATCCCAGTTCTGATTCTGATCTTTGGAGACCTAGATCTGGCAATGTGACATGACGGTGTGATCAAGGACCTACGATAATATCGAAGAGTGTTTGAACAGACATATGTCTCTCTCTCACATACATTCTTTGAATTACATGATAGCTTCTAGTAGGTGACCATTGTTCAGAACACAGGGACACAAAAGGCAAATTCAGCACAACATAGGCAAAGTACTAAGCCCTGACCATGCAGGCTGATTTCAGTTTGAATTCATTCATTACCTGAAAGAAAGAGTTGCAATCACAGACAACATTTGTTTGCTTTTGGGCACTTATCTAAAGCAGCTGGGAAGAATGCTTAACACACTGTTGAAAATCATGAAGGAACGAACCAGTACATTCACTGTCACTCATATCCACTCACCGATATATGATGGCTTGATATGATGATTCACGGTGGAGTTTGGCTATATTATACCGTATTACGCAATAATTATACAGCTACAAATACACACACAGACACACACACGAAAGCACTTACAATGTACAAGCTTAATAAGGTACAATTTACAAGGTAATTGTTGTTGAGCACAAATGATCAATTTCAAAGCAATGTAAATAACAATAGTTTCTTATCTTTATGATAAAAATGTATTCCAAAGCAGATGCAATACCTTGTCATATGTAATTGACAGACTTGCTTATTTCAACTTATTCAAGCAGATTTGTTGACAGTCACTGAACACATCCAGAGGTTTGGCAGAAACGTCTAATAACAATGTTCTGGTCTGGCGATGGGGCTCGGTTGGTCTACATACAAAACATATGCAGGTCTACATAAAGACTGATGGTAACTGATGATTGAAGTGTGCAGGAGTCTGCAGCATCATGCACATTGAGGAGATTCTAGCTGGATTATTTAGGCATTGAAATCTTCCTTTTAAGGACAAAGAGGTAATTGTACAACAAAGATGTGAAACTATATATAGTGGTCTTTGTCCGTGCAGTTCATCCTTACTCTCACTCTCATGTCTCTCGCAGGCTGACTGACTGGTTCTCTCACACTAGTGAGAGGTTGAAGCTGGACTGACCTGCAAGCTAAGCACATCCCTCAAATAGTCATAAGCACCTATTCAATAAATCCCTTCCACCATCCCAGTGTGAGTGTATCACAGAGGTGAGATGAGATGCTTAAAGTAGGACAGACAAAGGGATGGAGGGACGGATAAAATGCTGTGATGTTGTGAGGATTTATCACACAACAGTGGCGAGTGGAGAGATGGATGGATGGATGATGGGAAATAGAAGGAGGATATGGATGAGACTGACTAAAGCGCGGGGTGATGGAGTGTTTAGCTGGGTGACTGACTAAGCCATAAGTCTCCTGTGAGCTGTTATGCTCTCTCTCGCTCTCGCTCTGTCTTTAAAATAACACTATGTTCCATGTGGTGACAGGCCAGGATGAAATGATTGG
Organism: Melanostigma gelatinosum; assembly: GCF_949748355.1. Taxonomy (NCBI): domain Eukaryota; kingdom Metazoa; phylum Chordata; class Actinopteri; order Perciformes; family Zoarcidae; genus Melanostigma; species Melanostigma gelatinosum. The sequence goes on from NC_136637.1 coordinate 2,884,350, forward strand.
CCCTTAGTTTTTCCCCGACTGCCCTCTCAGATAATCACCTCACCTACTGGCTGCCTCCACATGCTGACGCTAAAGTAATCATCACATTATGTTACCGTGGTTAACTTCCACTGATGTGACTGGGATGGGTTTGAAAACTGAAACAAGGTAGTTCGTTAATAGATGTATACATCAGGTCAGACAATGAAGTCATCCATACCCGGACACTATTTTACCATCAAATGTGTGTCCGGAGTTAGGCTGACGTCCCATGAGCGAGGGACCTTGAGGAAACACTCAAAGAAACATTTAGACAAAAATGCTGTCGCTTTCATGCTGTCATTCTCACAACAAATTCATTTGACCGCCACTTTAAAAATACAATTAAAATGAATGAATAAATACATTTTATGACCTTCAAAAACCAAAATCTGCAAAAAGAGTTTTGAAAGTGCAACATCTGCATTCATTTGGAGTCATGTGTGTTTCCACCTGACGAATGTGAGTCCAATATACGATGTCCGTTAACATCTGGTTTCATCTCGACCAACTCCTGAGGAAAATAAAATCTGTCTTTCGTGGCTAAATGCTCCATTATGTTTCCCAACCAGTCACTAACTGTGTCTGTCAGCAGGCAGAGAAGCATCAGGGCCTTTACCTTTAAATATGCTGCCCTATGCAAGTAAGAGCAGAGATCACTATAAGCATCTCTTTTCACATACAGTCATCTGATTCATTTGAGCATGAAAGTTCATTCTTGACCTCGGGAATGAAAGATCAAATACATTTACCATTCCGTCAAATGTGAGCCTTTGTATTTGTAAAACTAGAAACGTGCACTTGTTTAATGCCACTTGAGAACAGTGAGGAGTCAGCAGTCAATAACCATGAGAGGTCCTTGGGCATACAGTCATTAATGAGCACAGAAAATATCTGGCTGAAGTATGTGAGATTAGCTGTGGACAGACACAGACACACACACACACACACGAGCGTATGCATGTTTACCCCACAGGCTTTAACATGCTGATATCTTTTGACTTCAGTTTAAAGATCATCAAACACACATGGTCATTTTCATGTTTGTACATAGCAGATGTGTAAAAAAATGGAATTTATTTTTGTAGAATTTCCAAAGCGGTTGGAATACTGAGCTGCCAGTGACTCAAAAGACAAAAAAAAATAAAATTCTTGCATCTGTTGTACTACAGGAGTATCGCAAACCTGGAGATGTTGTAGTTGCACAGAAGTTTGCCCGCTCAGAACCTGTACGCAGATCTCCCACATGTCTCCCCATGGGTTTGACTTCTCGATGAGCTACATTTGTTTTGTGTCTCTAAGTGTGTTTCTGAATATATGATGAGGATTGCTGTCACTGACTCGACATGCACCATCTGGCTGCTTGTTACTGAGCTGTGAGTCAGGTCTGAGTAAATGCATGTGGATGCTGCAGTGTTTAACTTCCATATGTCATCAGTACCAACCCTGCTAACGGCTACGTGTGAACACCGACCTTTTAAACTTCTGCAACAAGACCTAATTCCAAACCATCTGAAGGATCTTATCTTATCTTAAGTCTATGCTTTTTTTTTTACATTACAATGTCCAGCAAATCATTTCAAAAAGCATCATTTTGAAGGTCCTCTCGTACAGCTTTAAAGTTATAAAATGTATCGGCTCCACTGCAAAAGCTCCAGAAGCAGAGCAGTAGTTATTCAGCAACCATTCATATTATAGTTTGGAAATGTTTTGTTGTAATTGTTCCCGTTTTACAAACATAATTTTACAGCTCATCTAGAGATGTTAACTGATGCAAATTCTCATCTTTTCAACTGCTAATGAACAGACATTTGAATACATGTAACAACACTTTACACTCATCATTTCATTTGACTGTATTTCATTGATGAATAGAGTAATCGGATAAAAAATACTTCACTTCATTAGGAAGCAAAAGTAAATATACAAAAGAGATTGTTATTGCAAATTGCATACAGAACAAAAGCCACCTAGTGCATTAGAGCGTCTACATCAGGGGTGCCCAATGCGTCGATCGCAGAGGAGGTGTGGGTAGATCGTGAAGGAAGTGCAGGTAGATCTCATGCCATTCAAAAAAAATTTGATGTTAGCCTCTTGTGTATGAGGGGCACTTATAAGACAGACATGACAAAGTCTATCATCGTCCATCCTCCCTATGGCATTTGACACTTGATTGACGTACAGGGCAGCCAGTCTGAGATCACGTCTTTTCTAACCACACATGAGCAGTCAACCGCAGAAGCTACTGCAAAACTCCGGCGAGCTAATTTGTTAGCCTTCCAATGTATTTATACTGAAGAAAGGGTATAAAAATGAGTGGGGTAACTGGACCAAGTAAGAAACCAAAAAATTACCACTTCCATGCGGAATGGGAGGAGGACTTTTTTTTCACGATGTCTTTTTCGAAGTCCGTTTGTCTGATCTGCAAAACTACCATCGCTATTCCAAAGAAGGGAAATGTGGAGCGGCACTTTCGGACTGTTCATAAAAACTACGACACTGACTTCCCGCCGAAAAGCGAGTTGAGAAAGAGAAAGGTGAAGGAACTAAAATCACAGTTGTCCGGACAGCAGTCACTTTTCTCACAGCTGACTTCAAAATCGAAGGCTGCCACCGAAGCATCGTTCCGGGTGAGTCACTCCATCGTTAAGCACAATAAGTCCTTCCAAGATGGAGAGATGATAAAAGAGGCATTCGTTGACGCAGCTGACTCGTTGTTTCGGGACTTTAAAAACAAACCGGAAATATTATCGTCAATCAAAGCTCTCCAGCTATCAAGAAGTACAGTTACACGGCGCTGTGAAGTCATGGCCGAGGATTTGACACAGCAGCTTTGGAAGGACATCGCGGGCTGCGAGTGTTTCTCCCTGCAATGGTTTGAATGGTAGACGAGTCTACGGACGTAAGTGATACAGCCCAGTTGTGCATTTTTATTCAGATGGTGTTTACAGATATGACTGCAAAAGAAGAGCTGTTAACAATACTGCCCATGAAAGAACACACTCGGGGAGAGGACATTTTTCAGTCTTTCAAAAACTTTATTGACAAAACCCAGCTCCCAGTGTGCAAATTGATGTCAATCACCACGGATGGTGCGCCCGCAATGGTTGGCCGCTCGAATGGATTTATTGCCAAGTGTAGAGAGGACGATGCTTTCCATAACTTCCTTAATTACCACTGCATAATACACCAACAAGCATTATGCGCTAAAATGCTAAACATGAAAGAGATAATGGATGTGGCAACGAAGATTGCCTGTTCTATTCGAGCGAGAGCTCTGCAAAGACAGCTGTTCCGTGCACATCTGGAGAAGGCTGACTGCGACCACTCTGACTTCTTGCTACACACTGATGTGAGATGGCTGAGCAGGGGGAAGTTCCTGCAGAGATTCCGAGAGCTCTGTCCGGAGATAAAGGAGTTGCTCCTTGTCGTTAAACATGCAGAATACAGCCAACTAAATGACGATCAGTGGCTGCTAGACTTGGCATTTTTAACCGATCTGACCAACATGTTGAATGAGCTTAATTTAGAGCTGCAAGGAAAAGACAAAACTGTGGTCAATATGATCAGCTCAGTTAATGCTTTCAAACGGAAGATGCAACATCAGTCCTCAAAGCTGTAGCGCCATGATTTGGGGAACTTCCAAAACCTCGCGTCAGAGCTGGAGACTCAGCGGAAGGCGTGTGCGCAACTTGACAGTGCGCGCTACACAGAGCAGACTGACAAGTGTCTGTCAGAGTTTGACAAACGCTTTCAAGACTTTGCTTTACTCGAGCCAGTTGCTACATTTATGTGCTGCCCATTTCAGGAAGATATTGAGGTTGATTCACTCGCATCAAAAATGTCAACGCTGTTTCACCTGAACTCGTCTGGAGTGGAGGATGAGATGTTGACACTGCAAGCTGACATTCAGCTGAAGTCCAGGGCTCATGGACAGTTTTGGAACTTACTCACAGAGGAAAAGTACACAAACATGAGGAAATGTGCTACCTTCCTGACTGCATTATTCGGCTCTACATATTTATGTGAGTCAGCCTTTTCCCACATGAAGAACATTAAGTCCATACACCGTTCCACCATGACTGATGATCATTTGAAGTGTGCTTGAGGCGGATACCAGCAGCTACTGTCCGGACTATGCAACTCTGGCCAATTCCATTCAGTGCAAGTCATCAGAGTAAGGTAATGACCAAAAATGTACAGAATTGTATTGTGCCATAAGGGTTCATGCATAAATAGATATTTAGCATTTTTAATGTAGGTAGATCATTTTGACTTGGTCATTTTAAAAGTAGCTCGCAAGCTGAAAAAGTGTGAGCATCCCTGGTCTACATGCTGGGTTCAAGGCTTAGTTCACCAGAGTCCTGCAACAATCCCGCAATAATTCTAAATATTACTAGTTATTGTTATCTACAGTGGGTATTTGCATAAAAAACACACAATTCAAATGATTAGAAAATAAAAGATAGTATTTAAAAAAATAAAAAACAGGTCATAATTTACTTTTGCTCCTTCAAACAACTGGATTTATTCAAGTTTCTCGCCAATAACTACATTTAAAAGATTATATTTGTACACATCTTGATACACAGTAAATTTGTCTGAGTAAATTTTACTCAATAAAATACAACATTTGGTCCCAGTCTATACAGAGTAAAATCTACTCTTGCCTCAGAGTTAATGATTCAGAGTATTTTTTACTCTATTCAGTGTTTGTATTTAACTCTAGATGATGATAATTTACTCTATGTAGCATGAAATGAAAACAACTCTACTGCCATTTTACTCAACTTAGAACTATATTCCACTCCATATAGAACTATATTCCACTCCATATAGAACTAAATTACACTCCATATAGAACTAAATTATGATTAAAACCTGTGAGAACTTACTCTGGAAGGTTATCATTAAACCCAACAAGTTAAATAAATCAGATATCGGCATTTACCAAAGCACAATTTATTATTTTTTATAACAAATGTGCAATGTATCCATACACATTTTACAGAATACATTTTGGACCTTTGGAACACTTTGGCCTTTTCACTATGACATCATAGGAAACAGTATGGCACAATAAACAAACTTGAGTCATCACACCTGTATGACATTTGTACATCAAATGCTTTATAACAGAAAATCTCTTTCACATCAACTACATGAGGTCCGTCTTTTGTGCACACAACTTTATATGCATTAAAATGCTCATCAAGACACACTGTTTGCAGGGCAAATGTAACAAACAATAACCTCTCATCTTTCAGAACTACATGGTGGATTTTGTGAAAAACTGGCATCTCACAATGAACCTTCAGACAAATGACTAAACCTGTCCGATACATATTTCCATGGTGTTTGGCCCATCTAATATTTAAAACCTTGGTGTCAATTGGTACCTGAATAGTCTCAGCTATCTCATAGCCCCAGTCTAGCACATTTAAAGCTACCACATTACCTGGACCAATTATCACTCCGTTGGGATCAAATGTCTGCCACCTGTATGCTATTTGATTTTGGTGTTTCTTAGCCAAAGTTTTAGTGATATTTCTGAAGCTTATTAATTGTTTCTTAAAGAAATGATGCTTTGCTTCATAGCGCATGCACCAACTATGCATTTAGATGCTTTCGAAACCCATAAAAAGTGCCATAAACTAGTGAACAACCAGCCTGACCACATTTAAGACGAAGGGTCTTTCCTGAACAAAGTCCGTGGATCAACTTCAAGTGTTTTGTCAGGGAATTGGTGTTTGCCTGGGGGATTTTGCAAATAAAACAAAACATCTTCGTATCAACTCAATGCAGCATCCGAGCCCTCAACTCTGCAACCCTTGGATTCACCTTAGTGGTATCAACATCGATTTCAAAGATCGTGGTTTGCAAAAAGTTGTACATATTTACCAGATCCTGGTTGTACGAAGTACCAAAGACAAAATGAGCTTTGAAAAGTTCATCAAAACAGGCAAGTGTGTCTGGTGACTTACAAGGTATTGCATGCTTGTCAATCACAATGAAGTATTTGTGAATCTGACTCTTCTGGGTCCCCACAGCTAGCAGGTATGGTTGAAGGCTTTCCACGATGCCGTCCAGATGCTCCTGGATGCTTGTCCCAGTCTGTGACAGAAAAAATAATGAATTAGTCAGCTATAAAATTAGTCATTTTAAGGAAATGTCTTAATTGACCATCATCTTAAAAAGAGGATTGAAAGGTTTAGAAAAGGGGACAGAACAGTGACGTTTTTCCAGTTTAATTGAACTGTAACCTCACCTTAATGAATTTCACAAGACGGTCACTGGCTTGTCTGGCTGAGAGTTTTCCTGGTCTCTTGCGGCCATGTGGTGATGGTGGTAGAAGGTGGACAAGAACCAAAATGGATGACATGTCACTGTCCCATCCTGGCAGTAAAAATTCATAAACAAGCATTTACTACAAGCGAACAGTCAATCCATTTTTCATTCAAAAACTATTCTCTCTTCCATAACTATGATCCTTTACTTTTAGCATACCATTTTCCACGTCTGTTGTGCATCCAGCATTTTGAACCAGGTCTTGAAGATCAGCTGTCTGTGTGAGGCCACGGCTTTGTTCGAAGACTTTCTGTTTGTAGATAGTAGGCCATCTCTCCAGGAACTTTGTAGTAGCAGCATCCCCAAACATCAGACCAAAGTCTTGGTCAATCTGCAGACAAGATAGAATTGGTCAGAACAGTAAACATTATGGTGTAGCACCATGGTCATGACAGATCTTACAACCCTACCCAGGCTATTGTAGAACAGAAATAATATTGTCATGACAGTGGCAGTAGAATGTTCACATACCAGTCCTGCCATGTCCAGGAATCTTGGAAACGCTGTGAATAGTTCAGAGGACTTCACTGGGTCATGAACCATGTCTTGGCGATAGGTAAAGGTCTGCTTCATCTTCTCCTTCACAGTTGCTTCATCAGCTGTATGCTTCATAAGCGCAATGGCCTCGCAGCACAGGTGTTCTGTGGTTAGCCCGTTTTCCACTCTGAATGCGTCTCTTTCAGCTTTTGGACCACCTGTAATAGTGGTGGCACATTTATCAATTACTGGGTTAGTATATGATATTGTGTCCTAAGATATAAGAAATAAGGCTTGGAAAACTCTGCAAGGATGGCCATGCAGGCACTTACGTCTCCAGCATAAAAATAGGATATATATATTATTTGATTATTCCCTCATCATGCATTATGAATTAGACTTCACACATACCTGTTAGTGTTTGTGACTGACTGCAGGTCTTCTTTTTTCCCTCCGATGCTTCCTTCTGAACAAATTTCAGTCTCCATGCCAGATACCCACTCCCATCTTCTGCATTGTAATAATGCTCCGAAAGTAAAAAGGGTTATTCAGTTTGATTGAACAAGTTGAAATAGTTTAATCTTTCCCCTAAAACTATCATATTTCCTAGTATTGTGATGAGGCCTTTCTTTCTCATGAGTTATTTTGAAAAACAGAGGTTATTGTATTACACGGTTAGTGTTGTGTCTTGTTAATGGGCTAACCCTTAGGGTGCGAAAGTAAACTGAGCTTTAACACCGCCACAGTTCAACTTACGGGGGAAGGCAGAGATGGTGGCCATTAGGGCTGTCACCTTTTCCAAAAATAACACTCGAACAAATATTAAATGACACACAATACGTTAGAGCGCCCTCTGTTGGGTGACAAAGTAAACTACGTTAAACAGTCAGCTGTGGATATAGACTGTACATTTTTAATTCAAATGAGTCATTAGAGTTTGAATGTTAATTACATTCAAATGAATGTTCAAAAAGTGACAGCCCTTGTTGCCATGCAGTAATGTTTACAGATCTTTATTTGAAATAAAAACACTACCCATCTGTAAAACAGCAGTTGAAATATTTACATTCCAAGCAAGTGAAAAGTAAATAGGTTAGACGTTTTAATGTACTGACATAGCCAAACTTGCTCCTAGGATCGGCCAGGTATGGGTACAAGGTAGTGTTGCCCCTTGCGTAGTCCTCTTTAACGCACCTTGAAGGACTTGTCCTACACACAAACACACAGACTTTACTATATGTGCTCCAATCAAAAGTATTTATGTGTAAATTCCACCTGCTAAAAGAGGGGTGTTTTACTGTGTCAATTCAAGACACACGTGTATTATGAGTGCAGGTATGTAATAATAACATGACAACATACCCATGTTCACTTGTCATATGTGCGACCAATATCTTGACCATATCACATCTTCTGGCATCCGTTAGGCTTTTTGTTCGGGCATACTCATTCATGATCCTCTCTCCTCCAGGTTTGTTCTTCAGGATGTCTTCAATCATCTAAGTGGGAAGAACAAAAATGAACACAATGAAACGTTTAAAACAAAAATGACATCAAGTATTATAAAACAGAATGGCCATCATTTTACAACTTCAGTTATTCAGCCATTTACCATTCAACCTTGGCATTTTTTTAAACCTTCAGAAAGGATGCAAGGGAAACTGCAGAGCTTACCTGAGCTAGATGACTTCCCTCATCTCTTTGTCTTGTAGCAGGACTATGCTGCAATATAGTGGTGTCGTCCGTGTCCCTCTCATTGTCTCCACTGAAGCTTGCAAAGGAGGAGCATGAAGGAATCTAGAAATCATATTAACATTTAACTAATGTGATTAACAATGTGACTATAAGACAATATAAGTGCACACATCCATTATTAGAGGAATGCAAATATTTCACATTGTATCATGCCCACAACAGTTCCAGAAATGGTGGAAAGGTTGAGCAGAGATGATTTCAAAAATATCTAAATAAGTTTAAAAAAAAACCCAACTCAGCTATATTAAATTGTCTTGCATATTCAAAACATGTTAGATTGACCAAGCCGTACAGATAAATATGAAGTTATAAGCTAATAAGTAACTAACCCTCAAGATTTGGGTCTTGGGGTAGACAAATCTCCAGCACACCAATGTCTTGTTTCTTTAGTAGAAACTCAAACACCTCCTCATCAACTTCGGTCTTTGATTCATCATAGACTTTTAAGTCCAAGGTTGGAAGGTCAAACTTCTTGGCAACTGTGAAGACAAAATACCAAGGGACAAGCTTAGTGATGAATCGGTTGTGTATTTGCAGAAAAACATAACAGACAGAAATCAGAAGGCCATCTTTACTTGAACATTGTAATCCCAAAACTGACTTAGTGTTCCATGCAGACCTTTGCTATTCCAGGGAAAAGACTTTCAGTTATGCAAAACATAGTGACATCCCAAGTGTATTGTTCCACAGGTTAGTGTGTGCAATATTTTTCACTCACCACAATCCAAAAATGATTTGAAGGTTAGTTGCCCCTCACAACAAATGTACTTCTGACGATCTCTGTACTTCACTCTTACAGCTTGCATCCTTCATGACAAAAACAATTAAATTAGTTTCATTATCAGAAACAGCTGACTGCCAACATTAGTAATACCATAGTAAGCCAACATTAGAAAGACATGATGCATGGACTAATAGTATGTCTCCACAAGGGAAAACTATTTCATTATGAAAACGAGGAACATTTTAAGCACGTCTTTATTACGCTGTACTAAAGGGACCTGTTCATTTGCTTGAATCGCCAATTTGCGTCACTCCAGTCTCATAGTGTCTGTGCATAGACTTTGTATGTAATCTACTGCGTTTAGTGTGAACACAGCATCAGAAACGTAACGAGTTGTCTCATCTTGAACAATGTCTACTTCACCTGGTTGTCTCCGACTTGGCCGTCTCTAGCATGCCACAGTGCAACAGATCAATCAGCTTATGCTGCGGAATTCTCGTGCAGGGCTGAGATCCTTCTTGTGTCACTCAGCGTCAGTCTGTGTCACTCGGCGTCAGTCTGTGTCACTCAGCGTCAGTCTGTGTCACTCAGCGTCAGTCTGTGTCACTCAGCGTCACTCAGCGGCAGTCTGTGGCAGTTCAGCGGAAAGAGTCAGCTGTGGCAGGTGAGCATAGTTCGGGACCCGTCAAGAATTTAGTTGAGTCGCCGGAGCCCCCTGTTCTCTGTATGCATCCTTAGAGGAAGTACGTTGTACTTTTTTGTTTCTCCTTCATTTTATTTTAGTATGATTTTGCTGGTTTTGCAACAAAATGGAACATAATACACTCTTTCCAAATTATTACTTTTATAGTCATTTACAACATCGGCTAAAATGATGAAAATAAATCATCCGTTTTATTGTCATTTGAAAGTGTATATATATATATAAAAAATTTAAATTAAAACGTCCAAAATGTCCAATCCAAAAATACATGTTTGAAAATATCTTCACTCTTCCTCTGCTTATATGTATATGTATGTCAGTAGGTGCCAGAGAGTGACAGAGAGTGACACAGGGTACACAATGTACCTTACACACATGAAGTTAACCAGAACAAATGACCTTACCTGACATGTTATTTCAAATGCCGTCTTCTGTTCCTCACTTCAGCTCTTCCGTACCATAAAACGTCAGCTCATTCCAGTGTAGCGAGAGGTGTCATGGCGGCAGAAACGAAACTTAAGGAACCGTTGTGGGCGTGGTCACGCTGTTTTACTCCAACAGATTTTATTCTGAATATTTACTCACACTCTACTGGCTACTGGAAGTAATTACACTCCAAAATGATTAAATATGACTCCGTCAGTGGAAAATAATTGTAACTCCGGAAAAATTACTCTCCCGTTTTTCCTGTGTAATGTCATGATTTACCTGATTAGCCTGATACTCATTTGTACTGAGTGGAGCATGAACACATCATAATGAAACTCAATGTAACCTCCTTTAATGTTAGCTCTTAGCTGGGCTGCTAACAGCTAACGTTCACTCGCTCTCCTCCTGACAATTTCAATCGTTGTTTTTTTACAATTTGGTAATTTTTGTCTTTCAGATTAAACATTATTTTCTGAAGTGTCTGTTAAATTGTGTTTTTATTTGATTTGGTCTCCATTTCTGTACGAAGTTAGTCAACATCCTCAAAACCGTCTACACACATGCAGATGTGCATTCTATTTTTTTTATGCAAACACACTTCAAACTCCTTCAATACACACACACACACACACATGTCGCTTTAATGGCTGTCACTGAGCGTCAGTGGAATGGCAGCAGCGTGGCTCATCTGACCTCATGAGGCTGAGGGGATTCAGCACGCCGCCACAACACTCCTGCCCCGGCAAGGAGGTGAAATAGGGGGAGATGAAGTGAAGGATGAAGAAAGGGTAAGAAAAAATAGATGTGGTTAGGGTTGGGGAGCAGAGTGGAGAAACTGAGGAAAAAGCAAAGTGCAAGAAGGGAGGAAAGAAGGGGACAACGGATGGAGAAGTGAATGAAAAGAGGAGGAGAGGAGGCTTGTACAGAAATGTGCTGATAAGAGACAAAGACGATAAGGATGGGAGTTGATACAATACAAAAAAAGAGAAAAGGAAATAGATATGTATGTCATGAAGAGCCAAAATAGGAAAGGAGCACAGTAAATACGTGGGGAGGAGGTGCAGGGTGGATGATCTGATTAAAGGTGTAAAATGACTGAGGAGAGGAGATGTAGGAGGTGAGTGGAAAGCAGGAATGTGCAAAAAGATAAGATGTAAACTGTATTGATCCCTGCGGGGCACAGCACCTACAGAGCTGAGTAAGAAACAGCAGAATACAAGGAGGAGAGGAAATATGAGGTTTGTAAACCCTTACAAAGCACAGCTCCAAAAGCTGCTCCTGTTGAGCTGAAATGAATACTATACTAATGATACTAACAGCAGAAAATGATGGAAATGTCAAAATTACAAGAATGAATATCACTCTGTGTGCAGCAGAGAGGAATATGAGAGCAAAGCAATTCAAAATGTTCTGGTATCCACATTAGAAGGTCGACGGAGGTTCAAGCGAGGAGGAAGAAGGGAAATGACACGGAGCAAGGGAAGAAATGAAGAAGTGCGATTGAGCGAAGGATGGAATAAGAGGACGGGGAGGAAATGGAATGAAGACGCAAGGTGAAAATTGAAGAGGGATTTTCCAGTTGGTTAGCCGGTCCCGACCACGTGTGAAATTTGCTCTGAACACCCGGTGGCGTTCAATCACCAGTCAAGTGAAGCAATAAGGAAATGAATGGCAAAGTAGAGAGGGAGGAATGGAGGAAACGGAAGCGAGAGAAGGAGAAGGCAGACACCAACACTTTTGACATTTTACGGCAGCGTTCTTTAGGTTCTGTGTCTGAAGCATTGGGAATGAACACAGACACAGTGCTGCAAAAATGGCTGAATAAAAAGTCATTAAGTCCATTTTTAAGAAGTGCTGGCAGTATTGGCAAGAATCTGGAGATAGGATATGTGTCATGGTGTTATCAGTTAGTATATTGTGATATATTGCGCTAATTATAGAAAAACTGTCAAGAACGCACCACCATATTCATAAAATCAGAGTAAAAACTATACCTTTTATGCAGTGGGATCTGCATTTTCATTTATCATAGTCCCTTTAATAGAATATTAATAAGGATTTATAATAATATGAAGAAGTATTCAAAATATGAATTAATAATGGGTACAGATGGTGGTATTCAATATTTTCTCACACTCCTACTATTGATAGTAAAATTGTACTTTTAAGAATACAAATGCAATTATTTTCTCATATTCAAATGAACTTGTTTCTTTTTATTGGATCAAGTCTCATATTTTTCTGCCTGGTTTCCATAAATCCATGCTAGTTTCTGTTCATCACTAGAACCAGAGGAGCTGCAGTGAACAGCTGGAACTCTTTATTCTCTTCTCGCCCCGTTTGAATTGCTTCAAGACGCTCTCCAAGTGTTAATCCCCAGATCACGTCTTTTGGTGCATTTGAGGACATCTGTGGCAACTGGTGACATGTAATGTGTCTTCATAAAACATGACCTATAATTTCATTTGAAACACTGTGGGGGTAGAAAGCTCTTTTGCATAATTAGGCTGATTGGACTTCATTAAAGGAGGAAGCTTGTGGTATTTGATCTTATTCTTGCTTTTTATGATCAGGAAACCATCCCCTGAAGACTCTTCAACCAACCATGCATGTATCCCTCTAACAGGTCTGGTGTATCGCTCACCTCTGTTGTCCAAACACCACTGAATATACCTACAAGAGCTGTGGTGATTCACTGCATACTATATTATTTCACTACCATGCACATGGCGAGCCATCACTCCTTGTATGAGCAAAAACATGCCAATCTGTCAAGACACCAAACTATTTGGTTAAAACTTTTGCAAAAATACAAGTTGTAAAGAAAGTGCAAGACTTTCCATTCAGTTTTACATGATGGTCTCATTCCAAATCAGAATCATGTTTTGTCCCATGAACTTTGACCCTCTAGCTCAGCGGTTCTCAAACTTTTTAGGCCACGCACCCCCTTCTACATCCAGACCGGGTTCACGCACCCCCAATCCCCCCCCCCCCCCACACACACACCTTTAAAAAAAAAAAGCAACAGAGCCGCATAAAAATTGGACTAATGAGAGAACAGTTTGCTCGCGTGTGGCGTTTGTTTACAAGATAAAAAACACAAAAACTCTTCCTGCACCGTGCCTTCGAAAAGGTAACGGACGTAACGTTACGAAGGTAACGGACGATTGGCCAGATTGGCCACATCTGTAGACTCGTCTACTTGCAGAGAGTAAAACTCACTCTTCTTCATGCGACCGACTAATGTAGCCAGGATGTCTTCGGACAAAGCATCGATGCGCGCGACACTGTTGTTGGACGCGGGATCACGTCCAACTTGTTCGCTTCTCTCTCTCCAATCATACATTCCACCATCTCTTTAACATTTTTCCCTCTCCACCACCGCCTCTCCTTCTCCCTATTACGCGGTCAGAATACTACCACAACACGCCGCCTGTCTCCGGCAGAAATGCGCTCATACACACACGCACCTCCCCAGCAACGAGGCACATCACCCGGTCACAATACCTCCAGAATGTCCCCGGGTGAAATCCGGGACTTGGTTTTATGGTTCCGAGTGGCCGGCGCTCACCCGTTGGCGCCGGGACGCGAGGTCTCCAGCCGTCCCCGCCGCGAGGCACCCGATCGTCAGGTCTGTCAGCCCTCGGAACAGGCCGCGGGTCAATAACTCGTGGGTGGCGGGGTAGAGGCGAGGCAGATCACAGAAACATCATAAAGACTAGAGTACAGCAAAGATATGTTGATGAGAAGCGTATTTGTACGTCAAACACAAATGTAATCAGGGAGAAAATACGTTTGTGGTCAAACGTAATTGAGAATGCATTTTAGTTTTGGGGGAACGTCATTTTTAGGAGACGGGACTGCACCGCCATTACATTTTTTCTCTCGCGCACCCCCTAGAGGCAGCTCGCGCACCCCCAGGGGTGCGCGCACCCCACTTTGGGAATCCCTGCTCTAGCTCATGTATTTGACATGTGGTATCAGTCATGAGCTGTCATCAGACGGTCATCTGTCAGTGCTCTCTCTGTGGCTCAGTCGCTGAGGGTTGTGGGTCAGAATGGCCAGATAGACATGCTGGCTTGCATACTGCACAATGTGACCGCTTGCAGTCGGACATCCTGGCATGTTTGGCATATTAAATCTTTTTTCTGGCACACTAAATATTATGGTAGTACTGTGCTTGTTGCAACACATTTCAGTTTGTGAAGAACACCATTTTTGTTTGATTTTCCTCTGACCAATCAGTTGTGAGCATCAATGCCACCGACATCAATTTCAGTTGACACAGATGTGACTGTGGTTGCAAGAAGCAGGTACAAGAGGAAAAAAATAACTGCTGTTATCTGTGTTGGGTGTAACTGAATCCTTTATCATGGTATCACGTGGATCATTCAAAGTTTTGACACTATGAAGCTTCTGGACTCCTAAGTTTCTCAGTTTTTTAGGGTTTTTTTAACTTCGTAAAGGCCAGCTCTTCATTTTATGCTCATTTTCTTTTGCTTCACAATAACAGTGACAGAAATAAGCCGAGCAGGTCAGTGAGATGAGACCAGATCTGAAATGCTTTTGTTTCAGTGCGCTGACACAGAGAGAGAGGAACTTTCAGAGAAGAGGTAGTCATGCTGTTAAAGCCTTCTAGCAGGCCTGTTTATCAGACAACATTGTCAGACGAGAATCATAGACTGTGTAGAAGAAATGGATGGACTCACCGCAACGTCACCCATTGGTTTGTGGACTACCATTTTAAAGCCTCGAGTTCGCTTGTGGCCTTCGCCTTCCTTGGTTTTATACAACCAGAAATGACACAAGCTAAGTACAACCAAACGCTGAATAAGACATTTTTAGGCGACCAATATGTTACCAAATGTTGCAATTAACCTTCATGAAGTGAAAACACACAATGAAAGGGTTAAAGTTAAGTAAAGTAAAGTAAAACACAGACAACTCCCAGAGTGGACAACGCCGTGGTAGAGACATGTCAATCATAGTGTAGCCCCGCCCTAAAGCATCCCCTGCTTTATGGTCTGTGTGACTCTAATGGACCATAATGTACTAAATGAACATCATGCTGTATTGAAGAAGACTTGAAACTAGAGATTGAGACATAAACTCATGTTTACAATGTTTGCTGAGGTAATAAATCAAGAGAGAAGTAGAGTCATTTTCTCATAGACTTCTATACAACCAGAGGAGTCGCCCCCTGGTGGCCACTAGAGAGAATGCAGGTTGGCACCTCGCGAGAATACAAAATGTGTAATTTCCCAAACCAACACCAATACATCAACATGAGAATAACTATATATGCTCAAGTAAATAATAATGCAACATGAACACAAATTACAACACTTCAATAAATAAAAAAACATGGGACTAACATGACAGGAAACAGGAAGGCAGTGGGAATGTGGTACCACAAAGCTAGATTTAGATGAACATAGACGAAGAGATGTGAGAGACAGAAATAGATGGACAGTGGGTTTGATCCGATGACAGGCAGAGAGGGAACGATAAAAGCTATTGGCAGCAGCACACACACAACAGGATGTGAGAGCACGCTGTGTCTGTTGACAGCTAATGACTGAAGCTGCACCTCAACCCTGACTGATGCATCTTCTGCAGATGGAATCACAGTCCTGAACATTGGATTTCAATTTTGGCAGAGGAGGTGCAATATTATTGTAGTGCCAGTACTTTTAACAAATGGTTAACGTTTGTTTTTGTTCACATTGTCAGACACATGTAAAGTCAGTCATGTTTTTATATTTTTGGACATAATTAATTGTATTGTATTGAGAGGGGTCACCCCCATGTCCTCAATGCTAAATATACATGAAATAAACATTAAAAAGAACATTTACGTTTACTCAAGAAATGTTCTTAAGTACAAATTTGAGGTACTTTACTCGAATATTTCCATTTTCTGCTACTTTATACTTACTCTATACGTACTCTACTATACGTACTCTATTACATCTCATAGGTTAATATCGAGCGTTTTACTCCATTTGTCTGCCAGCTGAAGTCACCAGTTACTTAAATGATTGCAGCTTTAGTTTTCCCCTTCCTGTACACTGAGGACACTGTATGGACCTCCATACTTTGTGATGTTGAATGCTTGTGATAAACTGAGCTGAAGTGTTCCTTTATGTGTTGAGATACGTCTCCTACTTCTTAAGATGAATACACTTTTTAAAAAGCCTCTTGGATCAGCTGGAAAATGCATCGTCACAAAGCTGAAAACAGGCTGTTTGTTTGGGAGAGATACGAGGTTCTCACAGGACACTGTTCCGCACAGCTGTCCCATCACCATGTGGCATCACCATGTGGTCCTCAACCACCCAGTCTTGTTGTACCGGCATGGATCTGAATGTGTTGAATGGACCGTGTTAAATGCGTGCGACCTGGAGATTGTGCCTCGATGTTCTGACAGCCCAGCCATGTAAGGGAGGGCCTCTGGGATGCGCCGTTAATTTGGCAGCGTCCGCCGCGGTCTGATGTTGACTGGGATTTTCATCAACCCCTCTTTGTAACCATTGGCCCCCAGCAATACATACTCTACAATGCAAAGCAGTTTTAAACAGCGCTTCACAAGGTGATTGAGTTGGTTAACTTGTAGGGTATAACCTGTCTGTCCAACCCCATCTCCTTCTTCTCTGTAAAGGAAAAATATCCGACAGTTCTTCTGCATGGGGCCATCTGTTTTTAGTTTTTTCCATATGCTCACATAATAAGAATAAACTCTTAAAGAAAGATTGTTTAGCCAACAACTTCAGTGATCTGATTATGTCACCTCATCCCTGATCCATAAAAAACACACAACCCCCCCGTGAGTACATGGGTACTAGCTACAATGTGCAGAAAGGCTCTTGTTTCAGACAGAGTTTTGTTCCTACAGCCACACACACACTTTCAACAAGTAACCTGCTCTTAAATTACAAGAAACACAATCTGTGCTGTGCAGAGTTAATCCTGGTCTCTGTCTTTATGTCTTTATTTCTTTTTTTTCGGACTTGTTTGTGCTTTATATGCACCTACAGTGGGAAAGGATTTCCTACTTGAGAACAAATAATAAACTATCCAGGTTTACTACTTTGGCCTGGCTTTAAACCTTCTTCGTCAGTCACTCTTCAAAATCCACATGAACAACTCTTCACATTGACATGAATTCGATCGACTGCACAGCATCTGTTTAAAAAGAAAAGACTTGACTTTCACAGCTGGTCCACCTGTTACTCCTGCTGTTTCTCCTTTAAAAACAGTGGTAAACAACACCAGGGGCCAATTTCAGGAGTGGAGTTCTTATTAAAATAAAATTCTGACAATAATCAGAGTATCTTACTATATAAGCAAACAGTCTGGTGCAGTGCTCACTCTACATAGAACACACCGGGTTAACATTGCATCACTTCCAGCAAACTTGACAGAGAACACTGAGGATCCGTTTGAACTGAAGATTCTCTGGAAGATTCTCAACGGAAAACAACAAAACACAGAATCTGTCAGCACGTTAACGTGACGTTTACTATGAGTATGTTTTTTAACGGGTTTACTTCACTTGTTTAGTTAAGAGCAGTGTCGACAACCAGCACTCCGCTATCCTCCTCTTATTACAGACGTGAACTAAGCGCAGACACTTGCCTCCTTCGTGGACTCAGCGGTGCTCTGCAGCAGTTCGTGACTGTGCGCTGCAGCATATGAATATATTTAGCTTTCACTTTAAAACAGGTTTATTTCTCAGTTACACAGGATTCAATTAAAGCAAATAGGAACATTTAGCAGGACCGATGTGAAGAGTGAGAAGCACCTTTCCTCCATGTGTTGTGGAATCTATTCAGTGGTTTTCTGCCCATGCGGCTGTCTTCGTTCCACATGCAGGATGTCAAAGACAGCACATGCAGTGCCATCATGGGGCTGCATTGGGCAAATCATGCAAATCAGATTTGAAGCAACCTGCTTGATCAGACGTGTAACAATGAGAGAAGGGTTGAATTGGGGTGTTACCTGCTGGTGTAGACTGTGAAGAGCTGTCAGGCGTCTAAATGACCAGCCTTCGGTTTGTTGACTTGTTTATGTCCGTCTCAGCAGCTCATGCGTCCCTGATGACTATAACATCAGTTTATTTCTTACACTGTTTCTTTAATTGTTTTTAAATCTCCTTTTCTTTTGCCTTATGTTTTGATGCTTTTAATGGTTTTATGTGAAGCACTTTGAATTACCTTGTTGTTGAAATGTGCTATACAAATAAACTTGCCTTGCCTTGATGACAAAGAGCAGCATGTCATTTCTTTCTCCTGAGCCTCGCTGTAAAAACACTCGCAGCCACTTTTATGGACTCATTAACAAAACCGCCGAACAATCAATGAGAACAGCTTCCTGTTCAGCCCCCTCACTGCCTCTCTCTCTTGTCTGTTGTATCTCTGCTATTATTCTGCGAGCACTGGCTCCCTGTTCTGCATTTGTTTGTGCACATGTCATTTTTTGTTCGCCGTGGTCGACGAGCTGCGGTTTGTTTAGGAATCCGGTTTCTGGGAGGAGCGGGTGGGAGGGCGGTGTGGCTGTCAGTGTGGCTGCCTGGGCCGGGAGGATGGCAGAGACGATTGTCATCAACACCTGTGCTTTGAGTTCACACCTGTTGCTCCTCTGCATGGTTCGATTGGAGAGAGGCACAGCGTCTAGCATTACTTAGCCCGACTCAACAGATGCTTTACATGGAGAAAAATGGGGATTTATGTCCCAGTTTCTGAGCTGATAGATGGAAAACTTAAATAGTTTGTTCCCTTAATGCTTCACCGTCTCTCCCACGC
Organism: Melanostigma gelatinosum; assembly: GCF_949748355.1. Lineage (NCBI taxonomy): Eukaryota > Metazoa > Chordata > Actinopteri > Perciformes > Zoarcidae > Melanostigma > Melanostigma gelatinosum. Next base: position 2,903,608 of record NC_136637.1, read on the forward strand.
TGTTGCCACTTGACTGACTGCTGCCTGCATCCCAAGAGGCATCCGGGAAAATATAACATCAGCAGATGCAAACTGTCACATCCGCGGGCTTAAACTGAAAAAAATTGTCCACCTGAGAAAGACATTAACTCTCATATTCTGTGTCACATTCATTTTTTATTTATTAACCCTAACCCTATCTGACATGACAAAAAAGGGCTACCTATGTAAATAATATGTCTTCCCCGGTTTATAATGTAGTTTCACACATTTTAGGGTTACACAACTTTATTGCAAGCCACTTGGTCAACAATGTCTAGTGTCTTCTGGGTGTAAATTAGCATATCAGGGAAGATATTTACTTCTTGATGTGCTAATTTATCAGTTTTACGTGTTTATAGCTCTATAACTTTACATCAAAGTCTGTTTTCAGGTGTAAAGTAACACTGCATATGTGTTAAAAAAACGTTGAGCCTTTTTATGACTTCAGGGGAAAATGAGTGAAGTGTGATAACTGTCCTCAAATGATGTCACTTGAGTCAGTGTCAGCTGTGGCTGAGGACTACAAGTCTGATAAAGACCCGCTGCCCATCTCTGCTGCAGGCTAGAGGCCCACGGCTGCTCAGCTGCTGCTGGCAGAACTCCCCCAAATCACTGAAACAACTGTTGGCAGTCGAGTTGCATTGTGGGTAAAGTGGGTGCTATGTTTTGATAAGGTAGAAGAATGCAGGTAATATAAAAGATGATATCTCTGGTTCTGTTACATGTTTCTCTTTTTTAAGACTGTCCATCGTGAGTCCCACAATGTTGTGGAAATGAAACGCTGAATCACTGAAGTAGTATTTCAATCCTCTGTTTAATGCCTGGGAAACATGCGTTCAAAGATTGAGTAATTCATAACATTACATTCAATTTGCATGACTAAATAAGCAGCAATCAAAATCTCCAAATATTGCCAAACATGATTGTTGCCACATATCCATCTACAACTGAGTCTTGTCCACAGCAAAAACACAAATCAATAAATCTCTGTAAAATAACTCAAAACAAAAATCTGAGTTGACGCCCATTGCAAGAAGCTGATTGAGAAAATAAGGTTGCAGCCATTGAAATGAGATGCTGGAGATCGTCGTGATCTAAAGCATGACTGTGATTTCCACTTCCAACAGCCTGCTGCATTTGAATCTGTTGTAATTTTCCATCGTCTGCAGAGAATGTGGGTATTTTCCATGGTTTCCTCATTTGACATGATCCAAAGGGACCATTTAGCATGCTTCAGTTTGCTAAAAGTAAAATAGGTTTCGTAGGCAATTCTTCTGTGTCCCTGAACAAATAAGAAAAACTGCTGACTTTTAAAGGCCGACCAAGCAGTTCATCCTCTGGCATCAACATGGCAGCTAACATGATTTCACACGATGAATATGGATTGTAATGCTTTCAAATACACAATTAAAGTGCTTTTGAATGTTGCTGTAAGCTCTTCTTTTTGGATATATATGTTAATCATTTTTACACGTGATCAATGGTCACAATATTAAAAGTCAAACTATATATATTAAATGTATTCATTTTTTGTAAAATGATTCCTTTTACCCAAGAGCACAGATGTACAGATTCACGTCAGCAAGATATTTGTGTCTGTTCATGTGTCAGCAGGTATGAAACCTTCTACACCCATTTCTCTTTCTTTTTTAAAACATCTTGGATGTTTGAGGATTTAAATATTTAAATTTTTGAACCAATTCTTCATCACTCCCAGCTACCAACATGACAGCTTTGGCTCAGTAGGTAGAGCGGGTGGTTTTTTAAACACAAGGTTGGTTGTTCAGTCCCGATCCCGATCGATGTCAAAGTCTCCTTGAGATACCGAAACACTGAAGCCCAAGTAGTTCACGGGCACTTTACAGCAGTCCACTGCTCCTACCATGCAGAGGCCATACTTCATGTATGTACCTGTTTGTGTATGGTGATTGAAAGTACAATTAAAAAACACAGGAGACCAGACACAGGCCTGCCACAGCTCAGCTGGCACCAGACCAGAAGCAAACAGTGATTGTGTTGCACACTGACTCGCTACACCTGGACGACCCAGCAAGCTGGTGACAATCCAGCCAGACTCAGCTGAGAGCATCACAGTCAGACACGGTGAGAGGGGCGTGGCAATACACACAGTGCAATAGTATAAAGACATAATTTCAAAATAAAGATGTAAAAGTATACGATAAACAAGGAGGTTTACAGCATCACTTGATGGTGTTTATGGTGTCTTTAAGAGGAAAACAAGAGTTTCAAGGTGACACTTCAAAACATAGTGGAGTAAAATGTAGTCATTTATTCAATTAAATTATTTTATAACCTCGAGTTTTATAGCTCCTAAGTGTTTCAGCATGATTTCAGATATTAGAATGAGATCGATTAGTGAAGCAGCTGTGCACTGCTCTGTGCTAGAGATGGAAAACCGCAACTAACCAGCAGCACTTCTGATCAGGCAAACATCTCACCACCGTGGAGCTTATTGTCCACAACTTCACCACCACCGATAAAGTTTGCCGAGCATCAGAGGAAAGACCAGCGAAATACACTGCAGACTTTTACAAGTCAAAACAACTGGAGGCTACAATAGCTTATAGACTAGCTATAGTCTATAATATATAGCTATAACATATATGACTCCAAGCAACCTATTCTATTTTGACCTAATTCTCTACATCCACATATCTTATTATGTTTTTCTAACAGTGGTCCTAATTCCCCATGGTAGTTGACAGACTTTGGTTTCATTTATTTTCTGGCTAATTTGCGGCTGCATTACAGTAGCGCTCGCCGTGTTTACTCCAGTCCTCCTCCAGCTCTCTGCACTGCCGCTATCTGCTTCTTCTTCTGTTTTATTGCAAACATTGGCCCCTACTTTAACGGAGGCACTGTTGCTTTTATGAGGTCACGTTCTAGCTGTTCTTCAAAATAAACGTCCTCTGGCACTTTCATGTTTGGCTGTTACATCAGAGTTCACCCGACGAGGACAGCTGCGTCTGGTATTGGAGTGAATTGTTTTCTTTAAATTTCTATCTGTTCAAATTTCTTCTAACATATTCTATTTTACTGTACAGTCTGATGGTGCAGCCATGTTCCTCATTAAAACCTCCACTCCCCTGACTTCAAACAGGAATAGAGCACATGAGCATCACTCGTGAATTTAGGTCCATGCTGGCAGAATTGGACACAGAGCAGCCAAACAGGGCCAGGCAGGGAGGAATCAGAACACACATAGAGCAGCCAAACATTGCCAGGCAGGGAGGAATCAGAACACACATAGAGCAGCCAAACATTGCCAGGCAGGGAGGAATCAGAACACACATAGAGCAGCCAAACATTGCCAGGCAGGGAGGAATCAGAACACACATAGAGCAGCCAAACATTGCCAGGCAGGGAGGAATCAGAACACACATAGAGCAGCCAAACAGGGCCAGGCAGGGAGGAATCAGAACACACATAGAGCAGCCAAACATTGCCAGGCAGGGAGGAATCAGAACACACATAGAGCAGCCAAACAGGGCCAGGCAGGGAGGAATCAGAACACACTGATACATACAGTGGAGAGCAAGGATGTGGTTTAGTTCCAGAAGTGAGACAGGGGAGGGGTTGGGGGGGTTATTACAATGCAGCACAAAAATATAAATGTTCTGTTAATAATCTTTGTAATTTAATAATATATCTACATGACCAGATTTCTGTGAATCACTCATAGGGGTCTTCGACTCTGTGTACACCTGGCATCAACATGTGGACAGATCGAATCACTTCACTTCACATCTGGCATTAGAATGCGTCAACACATGCGTCTACAGGGACCACTTGTGATTGGCTCTCACTTTTCCACTCTATATTCATGCAAACACAAACATCACTTCCGTTTGAGACCAAACGCCTTGTTGTTTTTAACCCGCAGCAAATCTCCCGTGTCTGATCTGCCGGGAATGAAAGGAACAAGATAAAAGCACTCTATGGGCTTTTCAAAATGTCCAGGCATGGTGGACGAAGCCAGCTTGCTGTACGCGATTTCTGAACCAACTGGAGATGAGAAAAAGGAGGAACAAACGGAGAGCTGCGGCTTTGATGACGTATTTTACAGCTACGTCCTTGTTCTGGACGCCTTAGGATGCATAAGCACTACAAAATATTCGTGGTCAAATGTTTTCCAGAACACCTCGGCCAGTGATTTCAGTGATTCAATTCCTAAACGTCTCACTGCTTGTTCACCCTTTGAATCGCCTAAGACGCATGTTCCTACCAGGTGTTCATAATTGATAAAGTTTGGAAAGATTTGAAGTGAATCCAACTGTAGAAGATTTTGAAATACTCTCAGAAAACCGATCTTTTGTTACATGCAAATATACTGCAAACAGGAGAACTCTGCAATAACACCCACCAGTTAGTCCTTTTGTATTATTTAAAATGTGTGTGTGTGTGTGTGTGTGTGAGAGATAGATTAACGCTACTTAGTTTCATGTTCTCCTGTTCCTGTCATGGTTCTCTAATTACCTCCTTATATCATATGCTGTGGTATAGCTAAATGACCCATGATCAAACACTGTCATGCACTCAGTGTTAGGTTCTTGTCTGTGTATCACACACACACACACGATCTATATCTCCGGTCTATTTCCTCCTTTTCTGCCCATTATTTCCTGCTGCTGATGTTGTAAACGTCTGTACTCCCACCTCTCTGTCTGGGATGTGTGTGTGTGTGTGTGTGTTCATTACTGTGAAGACAATAGGGCGTGTGCTCTCATATATAAGCATCATATCTCCCTCGTCTCTTGGTGTGTGTGTGTGTGTGTAAATAGTGTGTTTTTTTATCAACAAAACTTGTCATGTCAGCGTGTGTGTGTGTTGTGTGTGTGTATGTGTATGTGTGTAGCTGAATAGGATTTCCTCAGAGTATGAAATCTGAAGCTCATCCAGGTGGAACATTGACTCTTAAGCAGTGTAGAAAAAAAAGACATCCTGCAGATGAAGAAACTACAACTGTTCTACATACACACACACACACACACACACACACACACACACACACACACACACACACACACACACACACACACACACACACACACACACACACACAGACTCTTACAAAACACATTCATTGTATAAAGACAAGTGTTTCTTGTCTACCGGCAGTAGCAACATTGATTAAATGTAACCGGGGCAGTGTTGCATCATATGGGAGCCATGTCTCTCACCAGACGAGATACATGTCAACACTGGGAAATTGGACAAAGGAAAAGGCTGACATGTGCGGCTTCACATTGAAACCAACAGGTGTGGCTGATTTCAGGTGCAGCAGATACCACAGGAGTGAGTTTCCCTTAAGACCTCTGGCCCCAATCTTTTAGAAGCAAGAAAAACTGTTGACAAGCAGCTAACCAGAAAACTTTGCATTCAAAGTTGAGATTGAAGTGTCAACCATATTCAACTTTGATTTTGAATGCAGAAATCATTGTGTCATTTCATCAAAATACCTCATCCTCATACTTTCTTGTATTTAAGCCTCACTGTAAAACATCAACACCGATATGTTTTTATAAATTCTTACTCAAACCACAATATTTGCAGGTAGAAACGATTGTATGGTTTTGATAGGATTAAGTAGTTTATACCGTCGTATTGCTGCTGGAGTATGCATCCAAGTCTATGGCTCTCTCCCAAAACCATCCCCACCCACTAGCACCGGGTGTCTCCCCCATTACCTGCAAACATCTGTCGCCAAGCATACTGACAATCACCTTGCTTGTTACACTGACTGCCATGTGCTATAAATATATGTTATGTTCCTCTTAAACTGATTGATGCTTTGTGCATCGGGGTGGAACACAAATCAAATGGCCCTCCTACTAATTGCCGATATTTTACTGTCTAGCAGCAGGCAAGACAATGAAGGGGATTGAATTGAGAATAGCATTCGCTGTCTTTGTGGGAATGCTGATTGTAATGTTGTTTCTGTGTTGTAGGGGACGGACTACAAATTGACCCACTGCACGACTACTCCGACACAGCAGTCACCTCTAAATGATGGAAACCCTCATCACTGATTGGCTTGTCTACCTTCTGACAAGCGGAGCTTAAAGACGACATCCTTGCTGTCCTCTTCTTCATCGCAGTGCTCGTTGGCAGGACCTTCTTGAGGAATATTGTCCGTATCGTGAGGAATAGTTCTCAGATTTCCCTTCAACTGACCTGTAGGTAACTGATGGCTGCTACATTTCCACCAGGTGGTTTGCACTGCCTGGATTTTAAAAAGGATCATTAGCAACCACGACCTCTTCTGCCCCAGAGTTGTCCCTACTTATGCTTGTGTGCGAATGTGGTTTTAGTGTGATTGTCTGTTTGTGTTTGCATCTGCATGGCGTAAGTGAGGGATAGAAAATAAGGATTATTTTTCACTCAAAGAGCACAAAAGAAGACACAGCAAACAAGTAGAAAACAAGGAGTCGCAACTATGTCCCAGTGGAGGCACCATTCAAGGACTGGCTGTCAGCTACTCCAGGCTGCCAAGAGTAAGAGCAGCGTGATGGGATACGTGAGGCTTGAAGGTTCCTCAAGCAGCGGCCGGTGGGTGTCCTCTCTAATAGGGCTGGGACTGATGCTGCTGCTGCAGGCATCTCCTACTGCTGTGTCGGCTCAGAAACTCGACGAGAACGACCCGGTGGTCACCACCACGTATGGCAAGCTGCGTGGCGTTAAGAAGGAGCTCAACAACGAGATCCTGGGTCCCGTCGTGCAGTTCCTGGGCGTCCCGTACGCTGCCCCGCCCACCGGCGAGCGCCGCTTTCAGCCACCGGAGTCACCGGCGTCGTGGCCGGAGATCCGCAACGCCACGCACTTTGCCCCGGTGTGCCCTCAGAGCATCGTGGAGGGCCGCCTGCCGGACGTGATGCTGCCGGTGTGGTTCACCAACAGCATCGACGTTGTGTCCACATACGTCCAGGACCAGAGCGAGGACTGCCTCTATATCAACATCTACGTCCCCACTGAGGATGGTGAGTTAGCCTGCGGGCCCGAGGCAGGATGATTGTGGGGCTGGTGGGCGGAGGGTATTGAACCCATCACATCCTGGTAGAATGAAGGGTGTGTTGTTTCTGTATCTGTCTGTCTGTCTGTCCGTCCGTCAGTAGAGGGAAAGCATGACATTGTGCACGTTTAATGTGCATGACACTGCTTATAGAACACGAGTGTGTGAAAGAGTGGTTGTGTGTGTGACATCCATGAGGACCAGTTAATCCTTTCATTCCACTCCACAGCTGCCTCCATCTTCTTCCTTCCGTTTCCCATCTTTCCCTCCTCCTCTACCTTCCTGTTGCTTCTCCTCATTGCCTTGTTTGCTCTCCTATGCAGACTCCCTCCTCTCCTCTCCTCATTACTGTAGCTCATCATAGCATATTGTGACAAGCCACAATGGCTGCAGTTCATTAAACAAGACAGTCGTTGTCATGACCATCACCGATTGATTTGGCTGAATGACTGGCTGAATGACTGGCTGAATGACTGGCTGAATGACTGGCTGGCCAACTGGTCTGTTTCATTCTTTCCCTCCGTCTTTATTTCTCCCTTTCCTTCCTCTTTGCTATGTGTGTGCGTGTGTGTGTGCGTGTGCATGCCAGCTCCTGTGTGCGTTGCGCGTCCAGGGGCTCCATGTTATTCTTTAGTCTTTTATTCATTTTACAGTCAAAAGAATATCCAAGGATTGTGCCAGGAAACCGGGCAAGAAAATATGTAGACAAGGAGGTATGTATGATGTGAACGCAACCTGTACCATGCCACAGAAAGCAGAAACTAGGAGGGGAAAAAAGAAGAAACTTCTGGTGCAGCTGAGAGCAATCATGAGATCAAGGTCTACAAAATATTCAGGTTTCGACTCGAGGCATCTGCAGGTTTTTAGAATGCTAAATTGAAGAGACGGGGCCGTTTTTCAACGATACCTGGAGGTAAATTTAAGGGCAATTTTAAAAAGCATAAGTGGAAGTCTTCCTCTGACTGAACATTTGCAGGTATTAGCAAAAACATATGTGCTACTACAGCCCTGAATGAGCCCTGTGATTTGTAGACCTTGTGACGTCGATGCCGAGGTAGTGTTGCTCCACACTCCATGGTCCATCCATGTGCTCTCATTGGTCAGCAAGATTTGGTGATGTGATCGGCTGCCAGGTCTGGGGTCAGAAGCTGTGCGGTAACGAGGCTTGATGTGTCAGGAGATAGGAGCATATTAGATCAGACATGCTGTCACAAACACACACACACACACACACGCTCACAGTGATGCAGTGTTAAACAAGATGAGCTCAAGCTAGACCATGACTGTGTAATCTCCATTAAAAGAAGGCGGAGCTGTGTTCAGGTTGGCCCGGGCTGCTGTATCAAGCACTGTTTCATCAAGATAATGCCCTCCTCCTCCCCTCTGTCTCTCTCCCTGTCTCCCAGCCTCTCCCTCCCTGGATGTGTGCACGCTTTTCAGTGTCTATACATGTTTGTATGAGATTGTGTGTGTGTGTGTGTGTGTGTGTGTGTGAGAGCGTGAGAGACAGTTGACAGTGTCCTTGATAAGGTCTGGGTGTTAATGTCATTTTCTTGGCAGCAGGCTGCATTATCACTTAGTGTACATTCCTCCTCTACTTACTACACGTATACACGTGCACTCTAACCTCTAACGTGCACTCTAACCTCTCCTTTCCTCAGACTGTAGCATGCACAGAGACACAATGGGGGAGTGCTTTTAAATTGGGAGATTACAGAAGCTTACATGTTAGTCATACAGCATGGAGTCATGGAGAATCACCAATATAAAACCAACACCCAGACAATCTGGAGCTTTGGTTAAGACAACAACGAAAAGAAAAGCAAGATGGTGGATCTGTGGCCCTCTTAAGGTAGAAAGTGTTACCCACTTACCCACTTACCCACTGTCTGTGCATCACTTTATTAACCTGTACATGAATGCATGGAGGCCACATGTTGTTAACAGGCTTACTCAGGCAAAAGACAAAGTCTAACAACACAGTATGTATTCACGCTGCATCATAACGAGACAGAAGGTAATACATTTGAACTTCCTTATGTAATAACTGCCACACTTTGCAGATATCTCCTGCATTTGTCATCAACAGCTTGAATGCAATATGTTATACATTTCCCCACATTTTGTTGTTTGCAGAGGATGTTTCAAGAGCTAAGGAATACAGTGGCACTTGTGGTGTTGGTCAATAATAATAATAATAATGATAATAATGTAAATAATTAATTGTATCTTTTTTAATTCATTTGTTATGATTGAAGACATCCATGTTGGTTGGTTAATACATAATGCATAATGTACTATTACATTTTCATGAAAAATTCAACACCCACATTTTTTAATAATCACTGCAATATCTAATAATGTATTAACAAATGCAGCAGATCATTACAAAATGTTGGTTCATTCCGTCCAGGTGTTGTTATATATTTACAGTGTTCATTCTACCTCATTTGTGAACAAATAAGAAGCTTACTACAATTATTACAGACAGTAGGGCTGCATAATAAATATAAATATGGCCAACTGCAATTTTCAAATCATAATCAATATCAGTCAAAAACTTTTTTTCAAAATGTGTTTAACCGGAACAGACAGATGACACATTAAAGGACCTGAGGCAGATTTAAATCTGAGAGATATTCCTCACAATATGGAAAATATTGGACTTTTTAAATCAATAAAAATAAAGAAAAATAACAAATTTGGCTTCTATTTGCAGACTTAAAAGTAAAATACTATACCCTCGCATGTATGTTAGGCTGGTTGAGTGTACAGCAGCTTGGATGGCTGACATGTTTCTGAATGACTGTACAATACAGCTCTGGTCGTTATAAACAAACATTATCTGAAGCCGTAATCTCAGAACACAAGCTGTTAAACAATGGACCTGCTTTGATTGGAGCTATGTTCCACCAGGAACATGGGAGCTTCCACACCTGCTCAGAACCAGCTGATGAAGCTGAGCATGATCACTGAGGAGCCGGCCAGATGAATACTTCCGAGCAGATGGTCAAATGATATGACATCTAGTCAAAACAAATAAGGTGGTATAAAAAAATGAAGTTGATTTTCATACTTTCACTCTGCCCTGATGTGTGCCAGCCTGTGATAACATTGCTCTGAATGTTATCATTTGTTATCACTTCCATTGTAATGCTTTAGATCGAGCAAAATAGGAAAGCTGCACTTTCCAAAGAAAAGGTTGCAGCTTTAGACGTGATTAATATTTTGATCTGAAACAAAACTACATGTTAGGTTTACATTGCTTACGCACACAACTTCAATATGTTTGCTGCTCTTTATATCACGTCGCCTGATTTCCTCCTTTCCTCACGTCATAATTACAACGGACAATAGAGGTTGCTGCCTGACAACTTTGAACCTCCCTGATCCAGTTTACCAATCGAGGGCAACAGCTCACTGACCCAGTTATAGGTACAGTAGGACAGTCACCCCTCAAATCTATGCTCCTGATGACAACTTATGAAGACCACTTAATAGGCTGATAACATTCGAAGCAGGCGGTCATACCTGAGAATTACACGTTAATTGGATCTTTCCATCATGATTGACTTCCAATGCTTACCTTCAATGCTAATGCAGGAAGTAGTGTGCCCTCTGCAGTCTGTAGGGAGGTCCAGGTTGCAGCAGTGGATGTCTGTGCACTGCGTCAGCTTTCAGGCGTTTCTGTTAAACCTTTAATTAACCTTTTATTAAATGTACCAAGATTCTTTCCCTTACCTTCATCAAGTTAGTTTATTTGCCTATATTCATGTTTCCCGACTGTAAAATGAATGCTTGAGTACAATTGTTAATTACAATCTTCCAATAATATTAACCATATTACAGTTGCTTTGCAGTAATATTTTAGATTTTGAAAATGTATAGTCGGCATTGGATTTAAAAATAAAAAAAGAATCATCTCGACATTGTTGTCTGGCAATGCAGTTGTCAACAGGATGTGAAGTGTACCTAAATACTGAGGCCGGCAACAGATACATATTTCCATGATGTTTGATGTTACTAGGATTCTTAGGGAGACAAAGTCAGTTCATTCGTTCATTCTCTTATTGACGCGAGTCGTGTCTAGTAGCAGCTGTACAGCGTCACACAGAGGCCCTACTGTAATCATACAGTCTTTGGGGAATCTACAGTCAGTTCTGAGCATTCTGGAGGTTTCCTTTACAGTGGCAAAGCCTATTTCTGTGGATTGGTTCAGTTGGGTCATTATCAGTAACAGTGTTGGTCAGTGGTGCATGGTGTAAGTGGACAGATCATGGTGAGTGACAGGGTCATTTCATGGCTAGGTGTGTGCAGCCACAGTGATGGAACCGGGTTGGATTGGAAGAGTTAAAGTGTGGGAGGGACTCAAATCAGTCATGATCAATCAAATCAACTGTGTTCTGCTTTGTTTTTTCTTCTTTTTTTATGTAACACACTCTACAATTACTACTGTTTTGTTGTCTAACAGTTTCAAAATGATGTGAAATGACTGGAAAGGGAAACGGACATCCTGCAGCTGCAGGTGCAAAATCACCATGAGTGAATATTTGGAACCTTAGATTTCATTTCTGGAGAGATATTCACAACTTATGCTGACAACGCTCCCAAAGATCTCGAATTGATTGATTCTCGTCAATGTTGAGCAGTTATTTCGACAGTGCAACAGAGAACTGGAAGAGGACCACTTTCATCAGGCTGTTCTCACACACTGCTGTTAGCTATACCTACACAAATGATGAGCTTTCATTTGAATTTCAATTTGCATGTAATTGTGAGCCCCAACAGGTGACGAAGGATAAAGAGTGACCCGGTCCATGTAGGGAGGGTTGCTGGCTCACCCACAGGATGTCCTGTGGGAAACCAAAAGTCAACATTGACTCATGCTACGTTGCCTTTTCCAAATCCTAACCAAGTGGTGTTGTTGCCGGACATTCATTGAACAACTAAATAAATGAATAAAGAGTAACTTTAAGATATCTGACTAACCGTTGTGTGAGGAGACATTGCTTACATTATACATTTGTATTCAGGAATCTTAATGTTGCTAGTCCCACTGCATACTAACGATAGCAACATGAACAAAGCGAACCGAGGTTAAAAGGGGCAACATGTAGAGAGGCAGAGAATGGGCAGTGATGAAGAGCAGCATGAAAAGGCCGACATGGAGTAATAATGGAGTCAAGAAGGACAAAAACAAAGTGAGACCAGCACACAGAGAGAGACAGTGAAAGTGAGTGACGCACAGTGTAATTGCTGTGGGACTCATCTTCGTGTCCTCATGAGGACTAGCGTCCGGTGCCATGCTGGTTCAAAGCAGCCTTCTGTGGTTAAAGTGGTGTTTTTGATGTGCCCGGATGGAGTGCGGTCATTTAGTCATCACATGCTGAGAGAGCGGTCTCTGTAATGAGATCAGTGGCAGCAGCACTACGGTTGGTCTTCTTTCTCCTTGCAGCATGCATTCATGTTTTAGGATTGAAGTAAATGCAATAGAAGCTCACGTTGATGACGGCTAACTGAACAAAAAGTTTAAAAAAAGAGAAAAGAAAAGTGACAGAAACTTGCTTGAAAGGAGAACAAGGACGTTTCTGTTTTGAGATCAGACACAATTTCATATGACATGCATATTAGTACAAATCATTGCTACACATCTGTGATGGCTTTCAATGGATTTCAATGTTTTATGTAAGGTCGATATTGGAAATGCAAAATGATGTAGTTTGTTGTTTGGTAGAGAAAAAGAACTGAGGAAGCAGCAGCTTGTTAACTTGAACTTTGAATGACATTCTGTCGCAATGCAGTTCTGTAATGTAATGCTAATATAATGTCATTTACATTTTTAAAAATACATGAAAAACAGGGAGCAAAATAAACAGTGGTTCTAAATAGCTATCTGTATCTTCAGACCATCTTTTCTCGTTCTGTACTTGCTGGTTCTGTACTTTTACTACCAACGTCTTCACTAAACCAACAGCTAGATGCTGGCATGGCAGGTTGGTGCCTCAACCCTACGGGCTGTCAAAAGGCATTATGGGTAACAGAGGAACACAAGCTGATGCAGAAGTACATGCAAGAGGGCAGTTCATACAGCACAAATCCAAACACTGAATAATAATAGCAAACGCATTAAGATTATTTAATATATGAAGACAAATATATGTATCTGACTCTGACATCAGGACAGAACATGGTGAGAATATCAGTTGTTTTGTCTTTAATATTTCATCGGTTTGGAGCTGGCATAGCAGCTTGTCATGAGGCTGTTCTATATTTAAGCATGCTAGATTTTGTTGTTTCAGTGTCTACGCACTTCTATGATATTTTAGCAGCTAGCGGCAAAAGTCAGTGCAACGAAAGATGGACTGCTTTCTGGAAACAAGCCGTCGGCTGTGTTGATGCAGCAGAGCTGCAGCTCGGAGAGGAAACCGTAAACATGTAATATACATCAGGACTGGCAGCGCTGAATACGGCCTCGGCAAGACTGAAAAATAAAGTACGTTTACTTGGAATCTGTGTGGAGCAGTTGACCAGCCTGTAAAAAACTGCAATATCATTAGAATGTGATGATGACATTTTTTATAATTAATGTAAATTACATACAGAGCATTCCTGCTGCTAAATGTAAAATAAATGCCGTTAAAAATCTTCTGGTATTTAACTGGAACACATTGTAGGATCATCTAACCCTAGTACACAGCTCACCAGTGTTTATTTTACGAGTGAACACTTTGACAAAATATCTCTTCAATAAATAAGACGAGATGAGGACATCGACGTCATTAAACACTAACTATGACGATATGAACATACAATATTGTTGACAAAAAAAAAAGATGTGACCAAAATGCAGTTTTTCAAATAAACGTTTACCCACGTCTAAAAAAGGAGAGGACATGAAATCTTGTACTTTTTTTGGTTTGGAGTAGATCGACTGACATTTTCAATATAACACGTTGACTAAAACTAGACTGAAAAAGGTTCGGTTTTCTTTGACAAGAAAGTACAACTGCAGCCAGGATATGTTTATTAACTATAAAACGGGATACGGTTAGCTTGGCTAGTTTGTCTTTGTCCAAATGAAAAAATGTAACTTGTGTTTAAAATGTAAAAATGACAAGTTATATGTAAAATAAAGAAAACGTGCTTTTTGCTGCACACTTACTGACTGAGTGCTTCGTCTCACAGCACACTGCTCGTGTGCTTCATGAAATCAACTGCTCACCCTCTACGCTGTCAGACCTTGAACAACAAAGAATGAAAAACGACTCTAAGGTGTCTCTGTGGGGGGTTGGAACTCCCTTTATGTTTACTTCATGTTGAATTAAGCATTTGGCTTTTAAGACCTGATCTAGGGCACTTAACTGCAAACTAGGCCATTTCCCAGCGCTTGTACAAGTTTAATATCTCAAATAGTTCTGGAAATATTTCAACATGTTGCATTGTCTCCATTCCGGAGGGGTTTAGAATAGAAGTTCCATTGTTAATGTGAATTTCATCATGATGGAGGCAACTTTATAGAAGGTGAATTTCTCACTGTTTGCCTTCACGACTCCCTGTCTCCCTCACCTCTGTCTCTTTCTCTCCGCCTGCACAGGTTGGCTGTTTCCGTCACGTCTGTCTCCGTCTTTCTATCTGTCCTGTCCTTTTCACCCTCCCACATCTCACTGTCCTTCTCTCCTGCTCCCGTCTTTTTCTCTCCTATTCCTCGGGCTTTGACCCAGTTTTGTAGTTGTTGAAGGAGGATCCTGCGGGACGGGTCGCACACACAAAGACACACAAACAGAGCGGAGGAAATAGAAGGCAAGAAGAGGCAGGAACAGTCTTGTTCATGGGTCTCAGTCACCTCCACTCACAACTTCTACATGCTGGTGTTTCCTCTCCAGGTATTGTGCTGTGATTGGAGTGTGAATGTCTGTGCAGTAATCATGTTCAGTAAAACGTTGTAGGCAGGTGCTGGACCAGAAGTTAAAGGTATAAATATAAATGAATAAAGGTCCGCACACACCAGCCCTCGGACAAAACAACGCATACAATGGCATACACAAAATGAATCAGGAATAGCTTCTCAACCATAAGGCTTATGCATATTTCTGGTCTCCTTTGAAAGGTATGAAGCTAAGGAATATGAATCCATAAAGTAAACCAATTTTTATTATAATTCCAGAGTTAAGGGGGATGCAATGGAGGAAAAATTTAGATATTTATATTTATATAGATATTTATATTTATATTTATTTGTCCAGTATACAATCTAAATGTCAAGGGCAATATCACTATGATAATTAAGAGCTATAGATAATGATGCAACTCAATGTCTTCTACTACAAGTGGGACTGTACATTGAATGAAAATACAATAGAATACAACATTTGTGATACAATTTATAAAAATACACTCCTACCGTCGCCATGTTTTTGCCATGTTTACTGCTTCCATGTTGGTTGTTTACTTTCACTTCAAAACACTTTCCAAATGGCCATGTAATAACATAAACAAAAACAGTAGTAAACAACAGTAATAAACGCAATATATGACCAAAGAGCTCCATGCTATGAAACCGTTAAATGGCGAAAGCAAAGGCAAAGTATCAAATATCATAAGAATCCGCAGAATCACGAGAATATAATCAAAACAAACTTGTTGCTGTATTATCTGCTGGCTGCATTCACGAACTAAGAGCGAGAACTCCCTCGCATGTGAAGTTTGACTGCTTTGCCAGTGTGTGTTGATGTGAGGTGCGTTCAGGAGCAATACAGGAAGCTTGGGATTTCTACTTTCCAGCATGATATTCTCGACTGATGTGAAAATGATCCTGGATCTTTTGAACACAACTTGCTTGTATATTTACGAAGGTTGCATTTCTATCAGTTTTCTTGTTGAAATACTTCGTAATAAGATGCAAATAGGACAACATAGAGTTTACGGATTCTGACAGCTGAATAATCCACGTTTTCAAAGCTGTATAACATGCATATCTTCTATGAATAGATCATCTTTCATCACAACGTATTGCAACTAGGCCACAGGGGTTGAGCCGGTACCAGGGCTGTTGGGTTAAACAGGTTGAGTGAAATGTATTAACACATCCAGTTACATTTTGAGCTGATGCTATTCTTCAATTGAAGAATATTAGCTTGAAATGTCACTTGTGGATCTGTCTGATGTATCCATGGACTTGGGTATGTGTGTATGTGTCAGGATCATTTGAAGTTCTGTCCTCTGTGACATAAGACGGATAAAAGAAACCATGTAAATCTTAAAGCACCTGCAAAGGGTGAAATATATTATCGAAACATATATTTGGTGCAAAACTGCCCCTTTCTATGCAACTGAGCCTCATTAGGCAAAACAGACAAACTGACAAATATCAGTGCTAATATACAAACACAGTTACAGTGAAACTATTAATATCTTTAGAGTTGGAGGTAACTGAGCCACATTGACTGGGACATTACATCTCCAACATGTCTTCTCTCATCACTTTAACTGACCTGCATTAAGCTTTGAATACCTCAGCACCTCGTTGGTAACTACCTCTAGACTACAGTCTGAACATTTAATTGTTGTTTTTCTCTCTGTGTTCTTGGCACAAAGACAACATTAATACTTTCTTATTGATAATTGCAATCAGACACAAAATATGTATCGCACTCAGAGGCAGAACTTGATCGGTGTGTTTGTGTTGCAACATCATAAGGGCAATATCTTTAGTGAGTCGGACCGTGAGACGGGGCCGATAGAACACCAATGATCCGCAATTCAGGGTGCTGTTACAACCCTCTGCCTAACAACTATGATCCTTTTACAACTATGATCCTTTTACAACTATGATCCTTTTACAACTATGATCCTTTTACAACTATGATCCTTTTACAAGGCTGTCGGAGGGTTTCATCTGACTTGATGGTAGAAAACACTCACTGTTGATCATACCTCGAAGCACAATCTGCAGTTCATTTTTCCGAACAACTGCAGTAATGTACGTTAGTGTGTACCCTGTTTGCAATATCCGCAGTTATTCGAATGCGGCAGTAATTACTAGCAGGATGGTGATGACACATACCAGTTGCTGGTTAGTGGAAGAGTTTTCCCTGTCTCTCTCTGTGATGAAAATAATTATAAAATGACAGTACAGTAAACACAATAAGTAAAATCAAGCCTTGTTCATTTATATTCCAAATGCTGGAGTTAAAAAACTGTCCCATTGTTCAGAGTTACTACTCCTGGCAAGGATGATTGTTATATAAGGACAAAACCCTGCTATAGGCCATAATGTTTATCTCACCAAACAATATTAAACAACATTCCTAAAGTGGCCTCATGACTTTAACCTGAACCACCAGATGGTTTGTCACAGAACCATCTGAAAAGCTGTCACTGGAAATTGCTTGTAAAAAGTGATTGGATGAACTAAAAAAGCCTTCAGTGCCATTTTTGGATCTCCTTTCAGGAAAGAAATACCCTCCAGTTGTGATATAAGTGATGATGTTGCCATCTTCAGGATTTGTTTTGGTCTGGCTAGTTTGCCGCAAACACAACATTACTTGAAGCCTGACAAGATGGAATTTTGCGTGATATCTGATTTCGTCATATTGCAATAATTCAGCTGCCATGGAAAGTAATAAAGACTACAAAACATGTAACCTCTGTCCTGAAAGTAGTAGTAGAGGACATGTCATGGGATCTTTCAAATCAAATGTTGTCATCCTCATGGGAGCATGGGAATATAAAAGGAGAGTGTGGTCATGGAGACCATGACTGTGCTCCACATGGACACACTACCTTGTGACAGAATGCACTGGAGTTGTATTTCCAGCCTCAACACCAGTTAATATTCCTGGAAGGAACAAATGTTTTACCCACATCGATTGGCACCTCCCGGCTGCTGTACCTTGATGGGTGACATGTGGTCAAGCTGGCACAGTGGACGAGGACAAATGTTATTTATCTTGTCATCTGTGACTAACAGTACTGACTACAAAGAAAATGCAGACATTTCCTGGTGGGCTGTAGTTGGAGAGACGTAACACACACATTGTACTGTATGCTTTGTAGTAGAGCTTCACTTTCTACATCAACCGATAGATGTGTGTCACATGTTGCATGCTGCTTACCTCTGTGTTTTGAAATGTACATTTCAATGATACCACAGCTTTCAAAGCCATCGGTAAAAAGGCTTTTACTCCTCAGTCTCACTGGCCTGTACCGTCTGGATGAATCCTCCAGTGTTGTGTGTGCTTCAGAAATAACTACTGAACAATGGCATTACAGTAAACCAAAATCATTACGCAAAGAAAAGAGACATTTAAAGCATTTGAAGGGGAAAAAGGAACAAAACTAAAATCCAAAGTAGACCCAACTGTGATCTCATGAATGATAGTGAGATGGGGAAATGGTAGAATCTGCACTGAGCAAGAACAGAGAGCCGGACCAGATATTTTGAAGCAAAGTGATTAGTGTGCCAACATTGTTTTATTCGGCTCTCATAGTCAGCTTACTACCTCCAAACAACATTCACCTTTTTAAAGTCCAGTGTTCCCTTGAGTCTCTATTATGGTGTGCATGGCAACAGAATCACAACATGCATCAGTTGATCCTGAAGTGTTTGGAGATCCGAGACATCGGTTTCCCCTCTACTGTGCTCTTAGTCTCCAGCTGAATCAGCCTGTCAGTGCACAGCAAGACGAGAACAATCCGTTGTGTCCGTTATGACGCATTATTTAGAGTCTGCGGGATGCAAAACTCACCAAATGTATCTATTGTATTGATTGCAGTCGGCCTGCCCTGTTCAGAAAATGACTAAGTTGATTTGCACTTTGCATGTTGCACCCAAAGTTTCAATGAATTGACTGATCACTAACATGTACAAAGAAACAACATATATCAACTCACTCTACCCTGCATAATAATACAACACACAGCATGTCCAAGATCACTCAGAGGGGGAGGGATATTGTGACTTGAACAATTGACTCACTTTCACGTTCCATGATGAATTGGTCGAGAGCCTTTTGGATATCTGTGTCTTACCTGCTCAGGGAGGATGAGCTTGGCTGGCTGTATAAACTCTTCCACAACCGATTGTTTTTACAAATAGTTACACACACAGCAGCATCCACCCACCTACACTCAGATCTCACACACTCACACACATACACACAAACACATGCAACCCTGCTCAAGGTGACAGCATTGATAGTTGCTTATACATATTCACGACACTTGCATTACAATAAATAAATAAATAAGCAGCTTCTTCTTTTTCTTTCCTGAATATTAAATGAAGGGCATTTGAACCTTCGGCACACCGCCAATAACAGCCATTGTGTTTCCACAGATTACAGCAACGGCAAGTGCACAAAGAGGCAGGAGTACAAATATCATCACATTGCCCCATTTTAAAGATTCATCTCGCCAAAAAAAATCAATCTTATATTTCCCGCTCCTGCTTTTCTAGCGCTCTGTCGCTGCAGCCATAGCGGGGACACATTTTGCCTCATGTATATGTCAGACGCAGCACATTGTGAACAGCGCAGATAGACACGGCCTGGTGAAAAGTAACAACTTTCCTCAGTTTACATTTCATTCCCAGTCATTATTTATGGGGGCCCCTTTCCAAAACGGCCGTACAAACTATGTAATGCATGAAGCTATTTGCCTCAATGATGATGGCGAGGCAGCTGGAAACAAACTGTAAACAATATTAGCTTCAGCACACCAACGGAAATGCAGGTTGTTGAATGAATTACAACATTATTTGTCTTGTACCACATCCTTGGTTGTGATCAGCATGAGTGTGACGTATCCGTTTGTTGCAGTCAGAGTAAACAATGTGCTGGAGTGGCAAGAAAGGTGAACCTTGAATTGAAAAAGAGACAAAGAGAGAAGTGTGAATAAGAGTCAATGAATTGTTCCATAGAAATGAACATGGTATAAATGACAACATCACCAGTGGCTATTACAGGTCAAAATGACCATGGAACTCTGCTTTTGTTTAGATTTTTTATCGATGACGAGCATTAGGAATAATTCAATTTAATTTATTTTGTATTGCCCAAAATCACAAATTCTCCTCAGAGGGCTTTACAATCTGTACACATGAGACATCCTCTGACCTTTGACCCTCACATCAGAACAGGAAGAACTCCCCAAAAGCCCCTTTAACAGGAAGATACCTTAGAGAGAGCAACAGAGGAGGATCCTCTATCAGCATGGACAGAAGGGTGATAGATGTCATGTGTACAGAACATCACACCATTAATATTATACGATAAATTGTATGAACAATCAATGGAAATATTGTTTGTGGATATGTAAACCTATGAAAGTATATGATTTACTGTTCGACCTCCTACCAGACACAGTAGGAATACATGGAGAAGCACCTAGAAGTTGTGCCACAACTCTGTGATAAATACGTCACAGCACTGGGAGGCTGAGTAGACAGTGGTGACCCTTTAGCAGCAAATAACAAGGAATCCCTCTCAAATGACAGAAGCAGAATAATTACTTCCACAATTAAACTCACTGTCTTTTGATCAAGCTATTTTGGGAGGCAAGAGAACATTTTGTTGAACATTCTCTTCTGTAGTTGTTAATTATTTAGCTGGCAGCGTTGTGGGTTTGCCGCATTCATGTAGAAGCAAGTTTTGCATCATCTCAGCAGCACTGAAGTGCACTTAACACTGAATAAACACAGCAGAAACAGCCGCCGATGTTCTGACCATTACATGGTTACTACACCAAAGAGCTAACTGCAGAGTCTGCATATTTCCTCACGATTTACTCCGAGAATGTCGGCAAAGCTTTGAGCACGCTGCAACAAACCCTGACGTGCAGTGGTGCAATCACTGGCAAACATAGAATCATCTTCTCTACCTCTTTACTCTGTCTTTGCTCAGGACATGTGACTGTTGTGATCAATTAGCATAGCATGTCAAATCATGTTGAGATCTTTGGAAACCAGGTCAAGATCCTTTCTCCTACATCCAATAGTTATTCTGTTTATTTATGGGAACAGGAAGCCATCCTCCCATGTCGGTGTGATGTTCTGTGCTACATGGAACCCAACAACATATTCTGGTGCAGAAGACTATGAACTCTGCTGTTAGGGGGCTGCCAAGTTCCTTTAATTATGCTGCGATGTTAAATTGGGTATGGAGGCATAGAGCAGGCTGCACGCTGTAACACTGGCATCATTGCCAGGTCCAATGGACCCATAGAAACATACACTCACTGCTACCCAGCTCTTTACAGGGCTTGTTGGCTCAGTGAAGTCATGTGAACACAAAATGTCCCAACTGACACCAGCGTGTTGCAAAGGGAGCATTATTACAGGTTAGCAACAAATACATCGATAGTAATGAGTGTACATCTGTAATCTGCTCAGAGGTAGACAGCTACTGTGCACGTGTGTATTCATACATATGTAGAAGTGTCGACCTTTCCGTGCACGTTCACAGTGCAGCGTGCGTTTGCCTCCTGTGACTTCCCAGACTCATGGAGGAGCAATGCTGAATCACTGGAATAACCATTAAGTAACCAAGACAAATAGGAGCTTTCAACATGTGCTTCTGTAAATGTGGCTCAATATCACTTCGACCGAATTTGACTTTAAACTCCAAAGAGATTCCTTTCAGACAAGAGCATTATTCTGTCTGTCATCAAAGTACTAGTCTGGTTTTTGTGTATTGTGCAAAAAAAGGTGTGAAATGAACCTCTGAATATTTGCCTAAGCATGAGTGAAGTTCTGTAAGTGCTATGTCTCATGTTCATGATGTTTATAGAGCAAGGCTGTCCCATATAGTATAAATCTTCAGTTTGTAGAGAGCACGAATGAGCTGTAATGCTGTCAAAATGTCCTTCATTAGTTATAATCATATTATATCATATTATCATTGCATTATAAAAAAGCCCTTTTGAAAACAGATTAGTTTTGCTGCAGGAGGCTCAGCAGCACACTCGCACAGAACCGCAGTTCGTCACGTCTCACTGTCTAATTATCTTGATTTTTTATCCAAAATATGTAAGACTATTTTATTTTGAAATGCACGATTCCTCCTGTCCACCTTCAGCCTCCGATATCTGTTTGCGGTTCACTCACACATGAGCAGATGAAAAGTCATTAGCTCGCTCCCAAATTGCTACCTCGTGTCTCATCTGTAATATTTATGTGCAGCACTAACAAATACAGAAGAGTGACGGAACAGCTTATTGCCACAATGAGAAGTAATGAGAAATGTAATTTGCTGTTGCACAACTACATAAATCACTTAAAGGCCTGCAGTCATATTCACTCCAAAGGTGCTCAGCAACAGACCAGCCCTGGCATTGATCAAGGCCTCTGTGTCTGCCTCTCTGTCGCTCTCTGTCCGTGTGCTTTATGTTTCCAAACTCACTTTTAGTTCAAGTTTGTGTTTTTGATGTATCGCTGGATGTCAAGTTCTAAATGACTGAAACAGCGTTGTTATCAGCTTGACTATGAAGGATAACTGAGTTCATTAATGAATGACATGCGTCTCTTTTCAAGTTTTAGAAAAACACATTTCTATATATATGACAAGAGATGAAGTTATCAAATCAGTGTGACAAAATAAAATGCTTGAATGTTCCAGAACAAGTAGAGACCAGTGCTGAACAAAGACACATGAATTACAATGTTGAATAATGCAATCATTGAACAAGGGCATGAAGTGAGTCACGGAGTGTTAATTGCCAATCATCTCTACATATTAAAGAAAGAATAAATAGAAATTGCAAAAACATCGTTTTGTAATGCACTGGTCAATGTATAGATGTTGGGCTGTCTTAAGACTAGTGGACAGGAAACATCCAAAATAAATGGGTTTTTCATCCCTTCTTTTTGAGTTTATAGAGTTCTAGATTTTATTCACCAAAAGTTATTATTAGATAATGCCTCATTTACAAATTCAAACAAAACATTTGTCTTAAGGTAAGTAATCAGCTGGGCTTCATGAGTGAAAGATTGTCCACCTATTCCTCTGATTTGTCCAGTGGATGTAATTTAACAATACATATGAAGGCGTTTCTTCTCAGACTCAGAAATCTCCACTTCAGTGCACTTACATACAATGAAAACAATAAAATAAAATGGTTTCTTCTTTCTTCAGAAAGGTAATGAGTGTGACCATTCCACTCTGTTCCAAGCTTGAAACTGCTCTCTCAATAACACTGTCTGCAGCCAGCAGCTGGATGATGGTGGGCTTATTGCAGTATATAGTGAATACAAGTTACTGTTCCACTGGCTCCTAATGTGCTCAACTTCTCTGATATAGAATTCCCAACAGTGATTGGTTCAGCCTATTGCACTCAAATTGCATCACTGGGCAACATGAGGCCACTTTGTAAACAGAAAATAGAATCACTGAGATGACGATTGTATAATTAAAAACCATGCCCACTGGCCCTTTGTGATGGCCAGTAAAACGATACAATAAAGAAAGAATCCATTCATTGGTATTCCAGGTCACACAGCCAGTCTTCTCAAGTTTGTTTCTTCACACTATCTATAGTTGTGCTCCAGTAATCTACAGAAACATTGTTATATTGTTCTGTACAGCGGACCTTCATTATTCATGATGAAAGTTGAGACCGTGTCTCGATACGGACGCACAAGGAGCAGCAGGTTTACCTCCAACGTGAACCCATCACACACTCATGTCCGTTCGGAGCAGGCCGATCGCATGCCCCCCAGAAGGACACTCCTGAGGTATGCACACGCTCTCTCAGAGAGAGATCCACTGCGCTATCGTTAGATGGCTGAGAAAATGGTTGCAGATGTGGGATTTGAATTGTATGTTTGAATCCAGTCTGACCAGAAGGGCTGCCTGAGATTGCAAACTCAGTCTGTTGTGAAGCATTGATCCCCACTAGATCCTCCAGAGGTGAGAGACGCTGAGACACTGTGGGTCCTCTATTGTTCAGGGTTTCAATCATCATGCCCAGCCTCTGCATATTATAATACACTGACTCTGCTTCCTCTGTTGACCTGTCTCTCTGTCTTTATCTATTTCTCCGGAGAAATTTATTTGGAAGTCGACATCATTAAGCACCTTGACTCATGTGCTGCCAGGCTTTAATGTTTGATTTCACACCAAACGAGGGGAGGAGGACAGGGAAGAGGAGACGAGGGGGAGGTGCAGGAAGGAGAGGATGGAGGGGAGAGGATCACAGGGGTGGATATGTTTCTTAATTTGATGTGTATGTGGGTGTGTATGCATGGAGTCATCACAAAGTAAACCATAAATCCTTCACGACCCGTTCTCTCCAGCCACATGTGTGCGTGGGCTGTTATTTGTGTACATATGCTGATTATTGGAAATACAGTAATCAGCCCACCCAGTGCATCGACTCAGGGGCTCTAATTGGACCCTTAAACCTACTGCCACTCAAATGTCTCACTGCGCAACACATAAAGATGCTGAACCAATCACAGCATACAGACACAGACTGAAGGCATGGACGCTTTCAGGGTGTGTGTAGCGGTGTGTACTCCCCCCAAACACACACACATACATTGAAAGGCTCTCCCTAAGATAAATAGCCTTTGTGCTCAAGGATGATGTACTCAATATTCATTCATATCCAATAACAACGCTCTCACTCTCTCACACACACACAATGAGACATCACCATCTTGCTTGAAATGCTGTATCGAACATTCGATCTAGATTCCAGGGCCACCTTTGTGTGCGTGTGTGTGTCAGCATCAGACACCTCAGCAGCTTCAGACACTTAGCAGCTGTCAATAACTCATCACTTCTTTCATTAAGAGTATTGAGAGCTTGTCGAATAGGCTGTGTGAGTGTTTGATTCCCAGCTTGTTCAGTGACTGTGCAGTTTTTAGTTAATTCAAGGTCCATTTAGCCTCTATTCTACTTTGTGTGTGTGTCTGTGTGTGTTGTAAAGGCCCACGCAGATGTAAATGTAACACCTAGGAAGGAGTCTCAGAATGCAGTTTTTGCATCTCCGTGCTGACGGTAGAAGCAAGGCTAACGGATAATGTTTAGTAGTGTGTGTGTGTGTGTAGAGGGGAGATCGACTTGGGCCTATGATGGCGTATTAAGAGACTATCGGTAAACATGCTAACTCCTCAGAGAGAGAGAGGAAGAGGCGTGGGTGGAGATGGAACACGAGCTAACAGCAGTGAACAAGAGATGAGCCAGTAATAAATGAATGAGCTCATTGGGGGGGATTATCAAAAGAAAGACTCCTTCTTGTCTAAAATGCATGTATTGTGTGTATATTCGGAGGGAGGAGAGGGGCAACAGGTGGGTGCATAGACTGCAGACGAGAGGGGGTTGATATGTATTATGAATAGAAGCCTAAATTGTACTACTTGGGAGGAAATGTTGTGAAATGATGGAAAAGAGCTTAAAAATGATAAGAAAATTATGCATTTAGATTAGCATCAAAACACATTGGTTACCGAGGATCATTGAAAGAGTTGTCTGCAATAAGTTAAACATGAATATGAAAGATGTTTACAGTACATGCTGTGTCTCCCAGAGAAGCTTCTCCTTCAGTTCATTTGAACAATGGTTCAGTGTTTCAGAGCTGTGAGACCAGTGGAGTGAAGATGGGAGTGTCTTCATCAATCAGCCAACCTCCAGACCTATTGTCCACTTCACTTATGCACTTAGGTTCATGTATGTCCAGTTGCACTAATACGCAGGTGCACTTGCAGTGCCACACAGCATGTGAGCCCACCTACCTCTACCTCCACTGTGTGGTCTTGCTTGCACCATTAGAATAGAACCCAGACTAGCTCTGCACAAAATATTGGCATTGTATGTTTAAAAGAAAGACCCTCACTTAAGACCACTTGAGCTTCTCCTCGTCGCTGAAATACTGATGCTAGACAGAAGAGGCTTGATGTCATTGTTTTCATTAAAGAAAGCATTTGAGGTTAAGTGAGGAAGGATTACAGTGAGGAAATAATGACAGTATGCTGAGGAAACAAAGGACTTAATGACTGCTCTCAAATCTACATTGCTTGCAATGAACTTCAATATACAATATGTATCAGTTCCCTGTGTTCAACTGCAGAATGTGCAGTCGTGGCTTCTCTTCCTGCTGGTATGTGTTCTGGATGTTAAATAGTGTGGTTGTGTTTCCCATGTGTCTTACAGGTACAGCACTCTGTGCTCATTCCCAAGAGGATGAGAGACATGCTTACTTCAGGTCTGATTCTGTTACCTATGTCTGCTCTGCTTCCCATGAGACGGCTCATACCGTACCTTCATTGAGTAAATGCACTGATGACAGTGAAGTGTTGTTGAGCATACTTTTGTTCACAGCAATGGTTCCTGGTGTTACAGCAGAGACCGACAGACGGACAGCAGTCTGAGTTGGGATGAAAGACTCTAAATGTGTTGCTCTCCATCGGGGAAGCTTGCTGACTTCTCATCCATGCGTCTTGTGTTGGTGCATGTGCTCTCATGGCCTCTCCCATGAGCCGCCTCTTTCTGGTTTTCCCTAATGTGTTCCCAGATTAGGTGCTTCCACCAATTTATGTACCACATAAATAATTCTATATGGGTGGAGGCAGGGAGCAAAGGTAGTGGAAGAAGGGGAAATTGCATCCAAGTCACCAGGGATGTTGGCATTGTATGTTTCTAAAAATCAGTTTGTGGACGTGATGTAGTGTATTGAGCGTCCATTATCGAAAGTTACATGTTATAATAATGAGTATAAGAAAACAAGTCCACGAACAAACAGGATTTGTACGCGGTAGACCGCTGTTCATGTCAAACATCCTCGCGTTACCTCTTCATGTTACGCCCTCACGTATTGTCCTCACGTTACCTTCTCACGTATTGTCCTCATGTTACCTTCTCACGTATTGTCCTCACGTTACCTTCTCACGTATTGTCCTCACGTTACCTTCTCACGTATTGTCCTCACGTTACGCCCTCACGTTTTGTCCACACCTTCTCACGTATTGTCCTCACGTTACCGTCTCACGTATTGTCCTCACGTTACCGTCTCACGTATTGTCCTCACGTTACCTTCTCACGTATTGTCCTCACGTTACCTTCTCACGTATTGTCCTCACGTTACGCCCTCACGTTTTGTCCACACCTTCTCACGTATTGTCCTCACGTTACCTTCTCACGTATTGTCCTCACGTTACGCCCTCACGTTTTGTCCACACCTTCTCACATATTGTCCTCGCGTTACCGTCTCACGTATTGTCCTGGCGTTACCTTCTCACGTATTGTCCTCGCGTTACCTTCTCACGTATTGTCCTCGCGTTACCTTCTCACGTATTGTCCTCGCGTTACCTTCTCACGTATTGTCCTCGCGTTACCTTCTCACGTATTGTCCTCCCGTTACCGTCTCACGTATTGTCCTCACGTTACCTTCTCAGGTATTGTCCTCGCGTTACCTTCTCGCGTATTGTCCTCGCATTACATCCTCGCATTACCTCACGTTACGCCCTCAATTTTTGTCCTCACGTTACCTTCTCGCGTATTGTCCTCACGTTACGCCCTCACGTTTTGTCCACACCTTCTCACATATAGTCCTCGCGTTACCGTCTCACGTATTGTCCTCGCGTTACCTTCTCACGTATTGTCCTCGCGTTACCTTCTCACGTATTGTCCTCGCGTTACCTTCTCACGTATTGTCCTCGCGTTACCTTCTCACGTATTGTCCTCGCGTTACCGTCTCACGTATTGTCCTCGCGTTACCTTCTCAGGTATTGTCCTCGCGTTACCTTCTCGCGTATTGTCCTCGCGTTACATCCTCGCGTATTGTCCTCGCATTACATCCTCGCATTACCTTACGTTACGCCCTCAATTTTTGTCCTCACGTTACCTTCTCGCGTATTGTCCTCGCGTTACATCCTCGCGTATTGTCCTCGCATTACATCCTCGCGTTACCTCATGTTACGCCCTCACGTTTTGTCCTCACCTTACCTCACGTTACCTTCTCACGTATTGTCCTCGTGTTACCTTCTCACATATTGTCCTCGCGTTACCTTCTCACGTATTGTCCTCGCGTTACCTTCTCACGTATTGTCCTCGCGTTACCTTCTCACGTATTGTCCTCGCGTCACCTTCTCACGTATTGTCCTCACGTTACCTTCTCACGTATTGTCCTCACGTTACCGTCTCACATATTGTCCTCACGTTACCTTCTCACGTATTGTCCTCGCGTTACCTTCTCACGTATTGTCCTCGCGTCACCTTCTCACGTATTGTCCTCACGTCACCTTCTCACGTATTGTACTCTCGTTACGTCTCACGTATTGTACTCGCGTTACCTTCTCACGTATTGTCCTCGCGTTACCGTCTCACGTATTGTCCTCGCGTTACCGTCTCACGTATTGTACTTGCGTTACCTTCTCACGTATTGTCCTCCCGTTACCGTCTCACGTATTGTCCTCACGTTACCTTCTCAGGTATTGTCCTCGCGTTACCTTCTCGCGTATTGTCCTCGCATTACATCCTCGCATTACCTCACGTTACGCCCTCAATTTTTGTCCTCACGTTACCTTCTCGCGTATTGTCCTCACGTTACGCCCTCACGTTTTGTCCACACCTTCTCACATATAGTCCTCGCGTTACCGTCTCACGTATTGTCCTCGCGTTACCTTCTCACGTATTGTCCTCGCGTTACCTTCTCACGTATTGTCCTCGCGTTACCTTCTCACGTATTGTCCTCGCGTTACCTTCTCACGTATTGTCCTCGCGTTACCTTCTCACGTATTGTCCTCGCGTTACCGTCTCGCGTATTGTCCTCGCGTTACCTTCTCAGGTATTGTCCTCGCGTTACCTTCTCGCGTATTGTCCTCGCGTTACATCCTCGCGTATTGTCCTCGCATTACATCCTCGCATTACCTTACGTTACGCCCTCAATTTTTGTCCTCACGTTACCTTCTCGCGTATTGTCCTCGCGTTACATCCTCGCGTATTGTCCTCGCATTACATCCTCGCGTTACCTCATGTTACGCCCTCACGTTTTGTCCTCACCTTACCTCACGTTACCTTCTCACGTATTGTCCTCGTGTTACCTTCTCACATATTGTCCTCGCGTTACCTTCTCACGTATTGTCCTCGCGTTACCTTCTCACGTATTGTCCTCGCGTTACCTTCTCACGTATTGTCCTCGCGTCACCTTCTCACGTATTGTCCTCACGTTACCTTCTCACGTATTGTCCTCACGTTACCGTCTCACATATTGTCCTCACGTTACCTTCTCACGTATTGTCCTCGCGTTACCTTCTCACGTATTGTCCTCGCGTCACCTTCTCACGTATTGTCCTCACGTCACCTTCTCACGTATTGTACTCTCGTTACCGTCTCACGTATTGTACTCGCGTTACCTTCTCACGTATTGTCCTCGCGTTACCGTCTCACGTATTGTCCTCGCGTTACCGTCTCACGTATTGTACTCGCGTTACCTTCTCACGTATTGTCTTCGCGTTACCTTCTCACGTATTGTCCTCGCGTTACCGTCTCACGTATTGTCCTCGCGTTACCTTCTCACGTATTGTCCTCGCGTTACCTTCTCACGTATTGTCCTCGCGTTACCTTCTCACGTATTGTCCTCGCGTTACCTTCTCACGTATTGTCCTCGCGTTACCTCTTCACGTTACACCCTCACGTTTTGTCCTCACGTTACCTTCTCACGTATTGTCCTCACGTTACTTTCTCGCCTATTGTCCTCGCGTTACATCCTCGCGTATTGTCCTCGCATTACATCCTCGCCTTACCTCACGTTACGCCGTCACGTTTTGTCCTCACCTTACCTCACGTTACCTTCTCATGTATTGTCCTCACGTTACCTTCTCAGGTATTGTCCTCGCGTTACCTTCTCGCGTATTGTCCTCGCATTACATCCTCGCATTACCTCACGTTACGCCCTCAATTTTTGTCCTCACGTTACCTTCTCGCGTATTGTCCTCACGTTACGCCCTCACGTTTTGTCCACACCTTCTCACATATAGTCCTCGCGTTACCGTCTCACGTATTGTCCTCGCGTTACCTTCTCACGTATTGTCCTCGCGTTACCTTCTCACGTATTGTCCTCGCGTTACCTTCTCACGTATTGTCCTCGCGTTACCTTCTCACGTATTGTCCTCGCGTTACCTTCTCACGTATTGTCCTCGCGTTACCGTCTCGCGTATTGTCCTCGCGTTACCTTCTCAGGTATTGTCCTCGCGTTACCTTCTCGCGTATTGTCCTCGCGTTACATCCTCGCGTATTGTCCTCGCATTACATCCTCGCATTACCTTACGTTACGCCCTCAATTTTTGTCCTCACGTTACCTTCTCGCGTATTGTCCTCGCGTTACATCCTCGCGTATTGTCCTCGCATTACATCCTCGCGTTACCTCATGTTACGCCCTCACGTTTTGTCCTCACCTTACCTCACGTTACCTTCTCACGTATTGTCCTCGTGTTACCTTCTCACATATTGTCCTCGCGTTACCTTCTCACGTATTGTCCTCGCGTTACCTTCTCACGTATTGTCCTCGCGTTACCTTCTCACGTATTGTCCTCGCGTCACCTTCTCACGTATTGTCCTCACGTTACCTTCTCACGTATTGTCCTCACGTTACCGTCTCACATATTGTCCTCACGTTACCTTCTCACGTATTGTCCTCGCGTTACCTTCTCACGTATTGTCCTCGCGTCACCTTCTCACGTATTGTCCTCACGTCACCTTCTCACGTATTGTACTCTCGTTACCGTCTCACGTATTGTACTCGCGTTACCTTCTCACGTATTGTCCTCGCGTTACCGTCTCACGTATTGTCCTCGCGTTACCGTCTCACGTATTGTACTCGCGTTACCTTCTCACGTATTGTCTTCGCGTTACCTTCTCACGTATTGTCCTCGCGTTACCGTCTCACGTATTGTCCTCGCGTTACCTTCTCACGTATTGTCCTCGCGTTACCTTCTCACGTATTGTCCTCGCGTTACCTTCTCACGTATTGTCCTCGCGTTACCTTCTCACGTATTGTCCTCGCGTTACCTCTTCACGTTACACCCTCACGTTTTGTCCTCACGTTACCTTCTCACGTATTGTCCTCACGTTACTTTCTCGCCTATTGTCCTCGCGTTACATCCTCGCGTATTGTCCTCGCATTACATCCTCGCCTTACCTCACGTTACGCCGTCACGTTTTGTCCTCACCTTACCTCACGTTACCTTCTCATGTATTGTCCTCACGTTACCTTCTCAGGTATTGTCCTCGCGTTACCTTCTCGCGTATTGTCCTCGCATTACATCCTCGCATTACCTCACGTTACGCCCTCAATTTTTGTCCTCACGTTACCTTCTCGCGTATTGTCCTCACGTTACGCCCTCACGTTTTGTCCACACCTTCTCACATATAGTCCTCGCGTTACCGTCTCACGTATTGTCCTCGCGTTACCTTCTCACGTATTGTCCTCGCGTTACCTTCTCACGTATTGTCCTCGCGTTACCTTCTCACGTATTGTCCTCGCGTTACCTTCTCACGTATTGTCCTCGCGTTACCTTCTCACGTATTGTCCTCGCGTTACCGTCTCGCGTATTGTCCTCGCGTTACCTTCTCAGGTATTGTCCTCGCGTTACCTTCTCGCGTATTGTCCTCGCGTTACATCCTCGCGTATTGTCCTCGCATTACATCCTCGCATTACCTTACGTTACGCCCTCAATTTTTGTCCTCACGTTACCTTCTCGCGTATTGTCCTCGCGTTACATCCTCGCGTATTGTCCTCGCATTACATCCTCGCGTTACCTCATGTTACGCCCTCACGTTTTGTCCTCACCTTACCTCACGTTACCTTCTCACGTATTGTCCTCGTGTTACCTTCTCACATATTGTCCTCGCGTTACCTTCTCACGTATTGTCCTCGCGTTACCTTCTCACGTATTGTCCTCGCGTTACCTTCTCACGTATTGTCCTCGCGTCACCTTCTCACGTATTGTCCTCACGTTACCTTCTCACGTATTGTCCTCACGTTACCGTCTCACATATTGTCCTCACGTTACCTTCTCACGTATTGTCCTCGCGTTACCTTCTCACGTATTGTCCTCGTGTTACCTTCTCACGTATTGTCCTCGCGTTACCTTCTCACGTATTGTACTCGCGTTACCGTCTCACGTATTGTCCTCGCGTTACCGTCTCACGTATTGTCCTCACGTTACCTTCTCACGTATTGTCCTCG
Source organism: Melanostigma gelatinosum (assembly GCF_949748355.1). Taxonomy (NCBI): domain Eukaryota; kingdom Metazoa; phylum Chordata; class Actinopteri; order Perciformes; family Zoarcidae; genus Melanostigma; species Melanostigma gelatinosum. The sequence goes on from NC_136637.1 coordinate 2,935,844, forward strand.
CGTTACCTTCTCACGTATTGTCCTCGCGTTACCTTCTCACGTATTGTCCTCGCGTTACCTTCTCACGTATTGTCCTCGCGTTACCTTCTCACGTATTGTCCTCGCGTCACCTTCTCACGTATTGTCCTCATGTTACCGTCTCACATATTGTCCTCATGTTACCTTCTCACGTATTGTCCTCGCGTTACATCCTCGCGTTACGCCCTCACGTTTTGTCCTCACCTTCTCGCGTATTGTCCTCACGTTACCTTCTCACGTATTGTACTCGCGTTACCGTCTCACGTATTGTACTCGCGTTACCTTCTCACGTATTGTCCTCGCATTACCTTCTCACGTATTGTCCTCGCATTACATCCTTGCGTTACCTCTTCACGTTACGCCCTCACGTTTTGTCCTTACGTTACCTTCTCACGTATTGTCCTCACGTTACCTTCTCGCGTATTGTCCTCGCGTTACATCCTCACGTATTGTCCTCGCGTTACATCCTCGCGTTACGCCCTCACGTTTTGTCCTCACCTTCTCATGTATTGTCCTCGCGTTACATCCTCGCGTTACCTCTTCACGTTACGCCCTCACGTTACGCCCTCACGTTACGCCCTCACGTTACGCCCTCACGTTTTGTCCTCACCTTCTCATGTATTGTCCTCACGTCACCTTCTCACGTATTGTCCTCACGTTACCTTCTTACATATTGTCCTCGCGTTACATCCTCGCGTTACGTCCTCGCGTTACACCCTCGCGTTACGCCCTCACGTTTTGTCCTCACCTTCTCATGCATTGCCCTCACGTCACCTTCTCACGTATTGTCCTCACGTTACCTTCTCACGTATTGTCCTCACGTTACCGTCTCACATATTGTCCTCACGTTACCTTCTTACGTATTGTCCGCACAAGAAAAAAAAAGATTTTTGATCTAAATCCATGAATGATTGAAATGGTAGAATAAAGCACCTTTGAGATATGACATAAAGTATACCTGTGGAGTGTACGGTGACCCCAGTTGTCCGAGAAAAGGGAGCCATTGGCCTCCCAACTTTAAGCCCCTGGCCCAGATTTGCGATGCGTCTGGTGTGATCCCGACGTGGTCAGATGGTCATGCACATTTGTTACAGTATTAAACCATTAAAAGACAGAATATAGAGAAAATATTTTATATTTACTCTTACGAGGACAAATATGTGAAAATTAAAACTTCTGCTGCAAAAGTCATTTAATATAGTGATGATAATAATCAAGTCATAATAATTGTTCCACTGGATTATCCTCTTTGAAACTGTTAGAGTTTATGCTTATGTATTTTCAAATTCTTTGATCCCCTGATTTCCTGTGAAAAGTCCCTGACATAACTTATTGGAAGCTATGCTTTTGAGTATACGGAGCATTTTGAAAAACATTAAAACAACCTCAGGTTGGTTGAGCTCCAGTAACAGGCATGCTGCCCTGGTGAAACGTCTTAAACCGTCCATGCCATCTGTCTCAATACCTCAGAGGGGCTCTCATCTGGAAATGAACTAAGACCAAGAATGACAGAGAGAGAGGGGGTAGGCTCAAGCATGCTTTACCTGATACAGTATTCATATCAGCAGATATCAGCATATCAAAGCCCATCGCCTGGCTGAAGTCTTGTCTCAGCGTTCCAAAAGGAATGTCAGACGTGAAAGAGAGATGTTTTGAAGAGTTGAAGAAGAGCTGAGTTCAAACACCCTTTCTTTTTAAGTTGTCATTTTAGGGTAGAGACTTCTGAACTCCTTGAAGTGATGAAATGCTGCCATGACCATGCATTCAAACTCCCGTCCTTTCCACACTGCTGGCCATTGATCAGAGTGTGCTCTGTTGATTTGTTTTACCATTGTACATTGCTGCAAACCACGGGAAATGCTGAATGTGGCCGCTTTTGAATAAAAATAACATGTTTCATACATTTGTGTCATATCAGCAACGTCACGCTTGCAAAAACCCACAATGCTATTTGGTTATTGTTTCGAAGGAAGGTTTAGGCAAGAAAACTGCTTGGTTTAGAAAAAACTTCATGGTTTGTGACAAACTTTGAACTTAACAATTTAAATATGTAACAACCACGTCTAATGGACTTTCTTAACATTACGTATCAATTGTAAAGTCAATGTTTACTGTTGGTTTCACACAAGACATGAACAGCGGTCTCCTGGGTGAACGTTCTGTTTGTTTGTTTGCATTTTTCACTTGTTATTTTACCACCTAACCTTTAATAATGGCCGCTCCATATTCTACATCCCTTGCAGTGACAAAACGCCTCCATAAAAAAAGAAACATCAACATTCAACGTCTCCATGGTTTGAATGAACCTACAATGCCAACATTTGTCCCCAACGTGAGCTGTGATTGCAATCACTGCTATCAGACAGTAACCGTGACTTCCAGTCTCAAGCATGCACTGAAAGAACATTTATGCACTCAATTCATTAAGAGGTATTAAGAATTAAACGTCAGCTCACAGATGCAGTAAGAAGGAAGGGGGACGGTATCTTTCTCAATAATGCTCGGTGAAGAACACTGGAACACGGTAGCATGTAACTGTAGGTCACCCAGTCTTCTGTTCTGCCTTTGATTATTTCTCAAAGGAGGAGTTCCTGTGACTGAAGATTGAATAGAATTTCAACGTGATTGTGATCAATGATCAGTCAGAGTAAGCAGGTAACTGAATACATTATTTGGATTTGAACACAATATGTTATGCAAACTGTTTTTAGATTTGCTTTTCCTTCGTATTCTTTTTGCCTCAAACTTGCATCTCGACCCGTCCGTCATGAATTTAAAACACAGCAGAAAAAGTATAAATCTGCCCTTCATATAACTTCAGATCCTACCACATAATCATAAACCTCATAATCATAAACCCCTCCACATTGTAGAACAAGTGAGTCACAAATAAACCAATACATTAAGTCTCCCTTTATCATTGTTCTTTTTTTCATCTTTCACACCTAATAATGGACAATGATGAATGAATTTAATGTTTGAGGGAAATTCTGCTCAAAGCACAACAAGAGCAACTATAAAAGATTGGACAGCTTTGAATAATTATACTTGGGCCACGGTGTAAGGAGTGACTGATTAACACGGTGTGTGTTTGAGGGAGAACTCGAGGAGGGGATGATGATTAATGACGGAGCAGACCTTGAGAAGGACAGGCTGCCAGTGGGACAGCTGACGGGAGGAGCGGAGAGGTCGACAGGCCTACAGAACCGCTCATTCTGGCAAAGGACTGTTGAATGCTGACACATACAATAGCAGTCATTTGCTTACCGGATCATTTATTTCCCTACAGTGCATTGATTGATGATACATCATGACTTAATGCCACAGCCGTTGATAGTTGGGCCAGAAGGCGGAGGACCTTCATGACTTTGCTGTTCTCTTGTCTTCATCGTGCTCATGGACCTGCTCTGGCTGTGCATCCTGGTTATTCGTGGACAAATCAAAGAGGAAAAACTGCTATTTGGAGGGTTTTGCTGGTAAAGATTTTTTTTTTTGGAGTTTCCTCTCTTTGAGGATGTAGCCTCTTGTGCTATTACGTTTGAGTGGATGATGTTTTTTTCCTGGGCTTGTGCTGCTTGACTAACCAGGCTAATGCTCGGTGAGAGCTGTAGCATTTCTCATCATATTCATTTTAGTCTGTGTGGAGTGTGCTCTCACAGTTTAATGGGATAGTTTGGATGTTGTCAAGTGTGGTTGAAAGAGGTTCTTCTCCACAGTCAGTATATTATCTACAGTAGATGGAGTTTGGAGAAACAGACAGGAGTAGCGGAAACATGTAATGTACTGCCGTGGATGTATTTTAGACGACTAAAAAGTCTATCAGTTAAAGTGTATGCTATATTTAGAATATCCTCACTACTTTACCTTCCCTAAATGGGAACTAAAGCGGTTACATCCACCTGTGCTCTCCTCAAAGCCACACGACTCCAACACAAGCAAACCAACCAATGAATGCAGAGGTAGACCAGCAACTCCCGTGTTCTACCGGGTCTGTGTTTGTGGATGGAGTCTGGTTGCTTTGACGAGAGCATAGAACGAAATAGCAGCTTCAGTTCCACGTCAGGGAAGGTAATATCCTAAATATACCATACACTTAAACTGATATTGATTTTTTTAGGTGTCTGAATTATGTTTTGCTGCTGCCTCCGTCCACAGCAGTACATCACTTTGCTCCCCTGGTGGTACTCTTGTCTGTTTCTCTGACCGCCATCTACTGTAGGTAATACACTGACTAGTAACTCATACATCCCAACCGCAAAACATCACAACAATCCCTTTAAGGAGAGAAAGGGAAAGGGGCGAGGGTGGGGGGGCAGACAGCAGCTGAGAGTTTTCAGTTGGCTTTGAGCTGTCAATTCTGTAATGTCAGGTCTGGGTTTTGGCTACATTACTTGTGCCTGGTTAGTGCATTGAAATGACGGCTGATACAGCCTCTGTTTTCATGCTCTACATCTCTGCCATGCAGGGGCGTCGTTAGGCCTATTTTAGGGGGGCTGAAGCTTCACTTAAGAATTAGGATTTGGGAGTGATGCGGATGTGAAAGCTTGTTTATCCGTCTTTCCTTTACAAGCTGGAAAATTATTTCTCTCTCTTTATTTGTGTTGTCAAATTTCACTATGACCCTGAAATTCGGTCTCTTGTGTATCATATGCTGAATGCAAGCAAAACTACAGAGCAAAATCACACTCTTTCTGATTGAACCAATCTATGAACTGTCTGAAACAATGGATATCCGCGGCCCCACAAAACAATTTGCGCGTGCAAACATAACACTCCCCTTTGGGCTAAGCCCCCCCTTTATCTGAATCCTAGAAACGCCCCTGCTGCCATGTTTGAATGGTCTCTTTGTGTGGTCAGGCCTGGCCATACTTGGTCCAAAATGAAATGCCATGGCCAAGTAAAACCTGTGAAATTGACAAGTAACCACCATCAATACATGCAGTGAGACTTTTTCCCTACAGAGACCTTACATAACCACAGTGCTCTCTCATAGCAGTGATTTGTATGAATTGCCATGAGAGGAGTCCGGTGTGGGGCTAGATTGCGGTGGCATGCTACTGCCTCAGATTGTACTGTTCTCAAATCCATTTGTTCCACGCACTCATATGAGGACTCCAGTCAGCAGCAGCAAAGAAAAGACTCTTCACTCCCATCCTCAGGGACAACACCAAAGCTAAAGCACAAGCACCCCGAGAGGCTGCTGCCTTCTGCCACACAGACACACATACAGTCCCCTATCACGCGCGCGCGCACACACACACACACACACACACACACACACACACACACACACACACACACACACACACACACACACACACACACACACACACACACACACACACACAGTCTCTGGGAGCCAGTCTTGGGAAACCACCCTAGTGTGAAAGCTCTTGGTCGGGGGCAAATTACCGTCAGGCAGTGAATGAAATCTGGTTATGGGTTTGTGTGTGTATGTAAATGTCTCCAGTATGAATATGTACACACACGTATAGTGTGTCTGCATAAGTCTAGCTTTGTGCGAGCTTACTTGAACTTGTATGTGCGTGACAGAGCTGGAGCAGCATGGCCATATTTGGTAGTTAGCCTGACACAGGGAGGAGAAAGAGATGCTTGACTCCTGACCCCTTTAACTTTTACTCTCTCCCACACTTTGCTGCTGTCAGACAGTGGTTGTTGTTTTAACATGACTAGACCTCCGGTTTTGCCAATGAGACACCTAACAGATGGTAAAGGATAAGGATTACAATAGTATTCTCTTTTATGTAACAAATCCCATGAAACCAAAGCCTGTTATCTTGTATTCCTCTAGACCAGTGATTTTCAACCGCTGTGTGCCTTGAGAGATCGCCAGGTGTGCCGTGGGAAAATGTCCAATTTCACTTCATGACTCCAAAAAAATATTATTTAGTTGTTGCAAATACTTTGCCATTGTTGAGCGTCTGAGCTGCAATATAGTGTCTGGCTAAGTAATAAATACTCTTCCATGCCAGTGGGTGGCAGTAGGTAGCGCAGTAATGACGTGTTCATTTAGGACAGTAGTATTAAATGACGCGCGGGAGAGGCTGCGGTGACAAGACGAACAGCGATGGAGAAATAGTTGAAAAGGAAATATGCAGACTCTGAACTGGGCCCTGGACAAAATAACCCAGATGAAAAGCCTCGTGAGGATCAACACATTTAGAAACTTGTCATTAAATTGTCAGCATCATGTTCATCATGTTTATCATAACCGGCCCGCCACACCACAGAGCTCCGGGACGAAAGGTGGCGATGTGAGCTGACTTTATGTGCAACATAACGAAGCATCTCACTGCGCTAAACCTCCAGCTCCAGGGACGTGTGATCACAGACATGTGTGATCAGAGACACGTGTGATCACAGACACGTGTGATCACAGACACGTGTGATCACAGACACGTGTGATCACAGACACGTGTGATCACAGACATGTGTGAGGCAGTAAAAGTCTCCACCGCTGTGTTCCCGACTGCGCATGTTGCTGATAAACTGGGCGCACTCGGCACAGAGTTCACTCGGCGATTTACCGACTTTGCAGCTCAGACATTTTAATTTGAACTGCTCAGCAATCCGTTTGCAGTTGACGTGGAAAGAGCACCTGTGGAGCTGATAGACCTCCAGTGTAATGACACTCAAGACAAAGTATGACTCTGTGGACGCTGCACAGTTTCCAAGCTTCACCCCCGAAACGATGCCTCAACTCCGCCTCCATGGTGCTCAAATGCTCTGCATGTTTGGAAGCACATACCTGTGTGAGCAGCTGTTCTCTGTGATGAAGATGAACACAAACACAGGAGGCGTCTCACTGATGCACCTTCACTCCATCTTGAGGGTTTCCACAGAACCTAACCCCAGATATTAATGAACGGGCAGCCAAGAAAAGATGCCAAACATCTGGCTCTGGCACATATGCATAAAATAATGTATTCTTTTTGCACTTTGTCCAATATCCCTTCTATCCTGTTTATTAAATGGTGACTATTTGGCCCTCAACGTAGTCCCAATTTTTTAGTTTGTCCCTCCCTGGGATTGAGTTTGACAGAGTGCGAGTGTGTGCCATCCACGTTCATCCAGGTGTGGAACTTGTGTGTCTGTGTGTTCATGTTTGTTTGAGTGTGCGTTAATCATGTGGTATGTGATGGCGTAGGGGTTGCCAGGGCTCCTGCAGACATGGCTACAGCTGTGAATTCATATGCAGTAATTGGCTGATGAAAGACACATAATTGAATCTGTAGAAGGGCACAATATTACAAACCCCTGACTGAGTACTGTGGGTTTGGCCGTGTAAGCGATTGATACATTTAAAAAAATAGCTTCTTAGCTTCTCCCACAATAAAATAAAAAAATGAACTCAGTCAGATCATTTGAAATCAGAGGTTGGTTCCCTTCTCATCTCTGCTGGCTTTGAGGAAAGCATTTGATCTCATTATAATATTAATCGTCTCATGCTAATGTTCTGCAGTGTGCACGCACACATGAGTCATGCAGTCGATTTTCATGGCAAGTTATCTCAGTGAGGCGAGGACTCTGCCGTCGAGCCATGGACAGAATGGCTGAATCACAATATCATGGTGGCATAATGGGACACTATACATACATTTTCAGATCATATTTCTCCCAGACACCATGTGATATGGGATTACATTCTCTGAAAATGTTAAACATCTATACATTTTGATATTTAAAGATGGGATAGGTAGTTTATTTTGAGGTTATGTTAACCTCTTTACTTAGGATTTCATGAAACCTTTTTTCTTTTTTTTTAACAAAATGTATCAAAACACTGGCCTAATAATGAGAATAAATGTGAAACAAATTATACCCTCTGAACTGAAAAGGCTATCTGGTTTGAATTGACATCAAACACTATGACTAAGCCTTTTTACAATATACAGTTTTTAGCCAATGTTGATCTATAGAAGGAAACATACTGTGCTTCTTTGGATGGATGGAAATGCTATTGACTCTTTAACCATAAATAATTCATAGACAATTACCGATTGCTGCTCCCGAATAATAATAAGACAAAAATCATACAACTAAAACGATATTAAATATATATATATATATATATATATATATATATATATATATATATATGTATATATATGTATATATATATGTATATATATATATATATATATATATATATATATATATATATATATATATGTATATATATATGTATATATCGTTTTAGTTGTATGATTTAGATGTCTTTGATAGAGTAATGTGGGTTTCTGAACCCTAAATTAAAAGGATTTAAGTTATAATAAGAGTTTGAGACCCCTGCTGTAGGTGATATCTATTCCTGGCCCCCATTTGTTCCTTCCAGTGCCTCTACCACATGCAGCAGTCCTCCCAGGGTGCCTTCCTGCCTTGGCGGCTGTCAGCCCACCTTCCTTGCAGTTCTAGGTGTTGATAATGAGCAGCTTCAAATCTCATTGCCCCCTCATTACAGTCAGGTCCTGCTGGGGTTTCTACTTCTTTATAGTAGAAATATAGTACATCTCTCCAGGATGTAACTATCAAGGAGTCAGCTCACTCACTGCTGGACACAGGTAGACTTCTGAAGGCCTCTGTGATGTGTGCGGTGTGTGTGTGTGTGACTGGGAAAAGAAAGGCGGGATGTACTGTATGTGTGCGTTAGATACTTTCCATCTTTGCCGTTCTTCCCAGTGTTCCACTGTATTTCATTTACAATATCCTTTTTTGTTGTACTTGCTTTAACGGGAGACTATTTAAATATTTGTCACAACCTAGCTACCAGAAACTCCATTTCAAGGACAAAAAGCAGAACAGTATGACAGAATGATATATGTTGTAGTTAAGTACTGATCCGGCTGGGAAATAGATCCTTCACTTCATCATCTAGCTAGCTGACATTTCTTAAGGAATTATACGGGACAATTAGCAGCACACGAAGTACATTTAATGCTTTCAGTGCCACTGATTAAAAGTGACAAAAAAACCAACAACTGAAGAGCATGTTGAAAGAGGGGTATAGGGTTAGTGTGGTGGATGTGTGTGAAATATGTCGACTTGTTTGACAAAGACTGGAGTTTCTTCTCAGCCCGACATTTAATGTTCGATTTTTTCAAACCAGTATCATGATCGTTCCTTAATCCTAAATTTTATTTGGGCAACCCTCATTCCTTAACCATGTAGGAAGAATTATCTTTCTAATTATATTATTTATCGTATGCTCATACAATGATTCGTATGATATCTTACGAAAAAGTTACTCCTCACTTTTTCCAAACGAAACAATCAGAAATACATGTCAGTTAATACAATATCAGCTCGTTACATGCATGTAGTCTTTAAATAAAAACGACTTAGTTAGGTTTAGGAAAAGATTGGGAGACGGTTTGGGTTAAGAGAACCAAAAGTACGGAAGTTATGTGACAGATACATTATCATTGACTCCCCGTCTCACACGGGGCACGGACAGCGGCCTTCTGGGTAAAAGACGAGTTCATGTTTGACCCATCCACCTCTGTTCCCACCCGCCCTTTGTGGATTTTGTTGTTTTTATACTTCTTCATTCATCATTACATGGATTACTTATGAATTGATATCTACAAATTACATATCTTTTTGAAAGTCTCAAGATTGGCATTTTGTCCCTTCTTGGTTTCTTGGAGCAAGCAGCGACTATATTTGGACAAGAAGGTGGAGATGGCGAGGAGCAGTAGCACTCGATAGATAGCTTAAGGTGCATCCATAATTCATGTTAATTGAGATATTATTTGGGATGCTAATTCTGGCTCGTGAATGTCTTTTAGCACAACAACCTAAGCTAACTAGCAATGTTTGGTTGTGATACCAATTAGGACAAATAAACGTTTACAAATGAAACACATGAATAAAGTAACACTGGAATTTTAAAGGAAGTGCAGTTTGTTGCACTTCTCCACTGGCTTCATGTTTCAGCATATCAAGCGGTCACGGTGCCAAATCCCTGTAATAGTTGGATTTCTCACACCCAGAGCCAATTCGAGCATCCATTTCCCCTATGTTTAACTATATCCTACACCTGTAATGTATCTGCATGCATCGTGGTGCTATATGTAACATATCCCCTGGCCATTTGTTTTGCCTTCTTGATTGCACTCGCCCGTCTCCCTGGAGAGTATCCCTCCACCCTGAGGCAGGTATCGTTCCACCGCTGCTGGCCAGACTTTATTACCCACACAGGCCAGGGGAGATATTTGTGCTGCCGTCTCTCTCTCTAGCTTACCTTTGAAATGAGGAGGACTTATTGGCAAGGCAGACTAGTGGGCCCTGGAGAGAAGCTATGGAACCCCTTACATTTAGAGTTAGCCCCCCGTTTTATCTTGGTTTTCTCATTAGCAGCACTGCAGCCTAATTGTTCCTGGTTCAGTCTTTATTGCTGCGGGTTCTTTCACTTGTTCGTCTCCCTCTCTGGCTCTCTCAATGTTTTGCTCCCTGCTCTTTTTCCAAATGGCACAATTGCAGGGGCGGCCCTTTGAATAGCAGTAATTAGCTTTTATGGTGTTGCTATGAGCGGGATCCTTTCACTGCTCGGCCTGTCGCTTTATCACCCTGCAATGCTCTGGGCAATTAGTCCACCTCCCACCCAACCCGCCGCCACCATCCAGTCATATCCTGCCATACAGAGAGAGAGAGCCTTCCACTTCCCTCCCACCCTTTCACAGCAGGAATAAATAGTCAGCCGATTTCACGAAGACCTCCTTTTTGTTTGGCGCTGGCGCTGGATCTGACCTTCTGTATACAGACTGGACATTTCTATTAGTGTTTCAGATGGCGCAGGCAGCATGTTATTTTGCAGATCGCCAGGCTCTAAATGGAATAATTGTCAACACACAAAAACAGGAATTAATGATGGTCACTGTATGTTGCATCGGCAGACAATTGCTATTTGATTTCCCTTCCTTTGTGTGGAGTCTGCACTCCTCCAAATTATAGATGTGGTGTGCAGAATCTTCCTCACTCAGCTTGCCTGGGAGCATCGTTTGTGTAATCATGAGGACTCATCTGCCCACACACAACACACGTTCTCACCAAATGTTAGCCCTCATTTAGATGTATAAAGGAATATACTGGTGCTGAGGCATCTCCAGCCTTACAGCTATTGTTTTTTCACAACTGTTGCCACTGTTGGATGAGGGTGTGCGCTGTAAAAACACTTTAGAATGAATATGCCATTTTGATGATCACTGGGGAAACCAAGCACAGACCTCTGTTATGGAAATGAGGTGCTTCCAGAAAACTCCTAATCAAATGATTCTATTACCTGGGTGTCTCTTTGAAGTGAACTGTTTTTTGAATGAATTGCTTGCATGCCCACCGTTTGATTTGACAACACTTTAGTACCTGCATGCTTTTACTGCACTCTGTTATTCAGTAAACAAAACAGTGACAGGTGTGAAATGTGCACATTGTATGTAGAGGAACAGTAGAAGAAGACTGAAGAAGAAGTCTAAGGCAGAGCAAATACAGTCGGATAGTGCTTTACTTTAAATCAGGCAGTTATTGGAAGGGGAAGTCAGGTACAAGCAGGCTAGAACACATTTATAGGCACTATGTCCACCTGACATTTACTTTGTGAGCTCCTCATGTGTGCAAGCATCCAATATTTAGATTCCGTGCAGACATGGAGTGTGTTTTTGTTCAAGCCCTCTAGAGGCAGTCGGAGTCTGAGGATGATAGTGTGGTCGGATGGTTTTCTTCTGTTCACTTCCCGTTTCATATTGTCAGTCAACGTTGGTTTTCTTAACCATGCCCTTTCCTTAATCACGTCTTTTTGTTCTCCTGAGCCCAGTCTGACTCACTGGAGGTAGACTGAGGCTATAAGTCTGCCATTAGCTGTGTATCCCAAGCAGTTATCTGTGCCATCTTTTTTGAGATGGCATCGCCGCTTCATCCTGTGCTTAGCACTGCCCGAGACGATTGTGAATGCTTCAAAGAAAGACAAACAAGCCAGAGTGTTTTTTCCTCAACACCAAGGTGTGGAGATAAATCCGGCTAACCAAACAAGATTATTATTAATCCATTGCAATATCATTGCAGCAGTGCAACAGATGATGTCATCTTCCTGATGGGAAATGATCAGATCAGAAAATGCTCAAAAGTGAGAGCAGTTACAATACATGTATTTAATGTTTTTAATGAATTGAATTCCATTTGGGCAGCATACTGAACTAATAAAGTAATAAAGAACTAATTCCACCGATAGTCCCTTGTGATTGAAATGAGATGGATGACTCACAAGGTGTATCATTTTCTGCGGCCATCTATTGGGCAGGTATGGCATGATATCTGGATAAACATTGTGCCAAAACACATATTGTGTTGTCGGCGTCTTCCTCCCTGCACAGTGAACCACGTGCAGTCATTCAAACAAAAGCATAAAACAGGGCTACTTAAAAATAGTACCTACGACTGTGCTTACTGGGCAGTTCAGTACAAAAATGCCACATTCAGTGAGAGCTACATAAGACCATAGTGAAGTCACATATTCAAACAGTTCACTAAAAGTATTTCCAAATGAAATGTATTCTATCGTTCATGAGACAGCAGCCTGAGATGTTCAAGAACAACAGATCCATAATATTTGCCCCTATCTTATCCTCAACCTATTTCATTCCACTGCTGCAGTGAGAATGACAAATCTCAATCCAGGGGAGCATTTGAACTCCCGGGACCTATTGGCGGTCTCGTCACTGAGCTGTGGTCTTTCCTTCTCAGCTCAGATATCGATCTGCCGCTTAGGCAATTAGTCAGAGCAGACCTCCTTATCCTTTCTCCTCCTCGCTCCCATCTAAAGCTCTTAGAAAATACCAAAGGATTGCCCGGAGTCAAAAGAAGCCAAATGACCTGCTCTTTTTCTTCCTTCATTGTGATCACCTGCCAACTACAGGGGTTAGGAAATGTCTGGACTGTTCATGCAACTCAATCACCCCTCCCTCTCTCCCTCATACCGCTCGAAAGGCCTGCAATCCAGTGATGCTGCTGCCTCGACTAGAAAAACACATTACAATGTCGGAACAATGTAGTCCTCTTGTGATCATAAGGAAGTGGCTCAGAGAGGGATGCTCCTTCATTTTACCTGCACTGGCTAAAATGGCACTTTCGTGACTCATCAGAAAAAAAACTCAGAAACTCCGTGATGAATAACTGAAGCTTTCTTGGGAATTGGATCTTGTTTGCTGCAGTTATGCATGCTTCTTCATCCCCTGATTTTTACATCCAATGTCCATTCCTAAAACCACAATTACATTCAGGCAAGCACTTCACCCCCAACTTGTCAACTGGCATCTGGTCAGTGGCCCTTTCCACTCTTCTGTCGCACAGTGTCTTTTCAAAATATATTTTCATATTCACAGGAAGCATACAGTTTCCACTCATTGGATGCATACAATTCATTTTCGAAATAAACCATAAACGCAAGGTTTTTTACGTTTACTTACACATCAGAAACTTGGTTTGGTCCAGTTCTGAGGTCTTTGCACTGGCTTCCTGTCCAACAAAGAATTGACTTTAAAATCCTGCTGTTGGTTTACAAAGCACTGAATGGTTTGGGACCAAAATACATCTCTGATCTGCTGCTACCTTATGAACCATCCCGACCCCTCAGGTCGTCTGGGACCGGTCTACTTTCTGTTCCCAGAGTCAGAACTAAACATGGAGAAGCAGCGTTCAGTTTTTCTGCTCCACATATCTGGAACAAAGTTCCAGAAAGCTGCAGGTCTGCTGAGACCCTCAGCTCATTTAAATCAAGATTGAAGACTTTTCTGTTTGCTGCTGCCTTTAATTGAACCACATTCAATTCATATATTAATTAATTTCCTGCATTTCTGCATTTTACTCCTGCATTTTATTTCTTACGCTGTTTTTTAATGACTGTTTTTATTGTTTCAATGAATGTTCTTAATTGTTTTTAAATATCCTTTTCCTTATGTTTTGATGCTTTTAATGGTTTTATGTGAAGCACTTTGAATTACCTTGTTGTTGAAATGTGCTATATAAATAAACTTGCCTTGCCTTGCCTTGCCTAGGGTTAGGCGACAAAAGGTTGATAGCCTGGTGCATCTCGTACATAAGCTGAATGGTATCTGACGCCGAGGGCCACTGACCAAGCATCCATATGTGACGAGATAGGAGGATGCAGGAGTTTTTCATTTTTCAGTCAGTACAGACAGTAGGCTCACATTCATTGCATCACCTGTTAAGAGCAAAAACAGCTCAAAGAAAACTAGAACCAGAGAGAATGTCTGAGGCCAAAGAATTGACTTTTTGGTTTGTTTTTGTCTTCAGTAGCGCTGCTGTATATTGAACCTGCACCAATGCTTAAATCCACTACCCATCAAAGCTGCGTTTCCTTTTACCAGTTTGACACTGAACTCACATTGGCCCGTCTCCTTGTTGAGGAAGTCCTCACTTTGCTTGTTTCTCCCAATTTTGTGATGACGGGCACTGAAATGGGAGAGAACTGATCAAAAAGAGTTGCTGCTTGTTTGTCTGTTTGCAATAGCTGTGTTCCCAGGGCTTTCTCAAAAATAAACAGCCATATGGCTTCAAAATAGTAAGACTTACTGATGTCAACAAGTAAAAGTCTGCAGCTGCTGCATAGAGAATGAACGGTAAATACAGGAAGGACACAAGCCAGAGTCATTTTAGGAGAAATCTGAGTGGAACTGGCGACGCGACATTATACTTAAAAGACAACATGGATGTATTTTTCCAAGACAGCTCCCACGAAGTCAGCATGTGACAGGACGTCAGTCTTTCACCTCCCTTCATCACCGGTATGCTGGTGACATGTTTACAGAGCCAGTTTTAGAGAAAGCCGTCCACACACTGAATTGGTCTTCTCAGATATATTTTTTTTACGTCAGCTATAATGAACCTCGTCTTTGACATAACATCAGGTATACTCAACATGTGACCACCACCATTCATGTAGAGAAAATGACAAAGAATACATTCTGTACAATATCGACATGCAGTAGCTACTCCCACGTAACAACTGTGTGTTCACACCAGTATGCAGACATTAATTGTTGGGAATAATAAATGTTTTGAATAGTGCAGCAGCACTGGACGGCATGAGGTACACTGGCTTAGTCAAAGCCAGCGGTGTTAAGCTGTTCAGTTGGAACCGAGAGGGAAAAGGAAAATCGAAATAAGGATTGAGCATGAAGATAGACTTTCTGATCACACTTCCATTAAGCTTCAATATAATCATTGTACACTTTTAAAAACATATAGTTTCACAATAAAGTCCAAGAAATTAGTCATAAGAAAGCAAGTTAAACGGCATATACACTATTTAGACAAAGTTCTCATGAAAAGAAGGAGAATCTCAAAATGAGCTGCTGTGCTCACCGAGTACTCTTGAGAAGATCCTATAGAGAAAAGGATATCTCATCTCATCTCTTATTACTCAGCTTTAAATGAGAACGGCGTGCTGGGTTGTCTGTGGGAGCTCAACTGTATCCTTCACAACATCAAACCAGCCTAAATGCCAGCATTCCTCAGATATCCGCCTCTATGACCCGTCTGTGGCAACGACGCATCTCTCCTCCTGACATTTGGTTAACTTGGAGAAGCAAAGGGGAAGGAGGGAGCATCACTTATTTAATTACTGGGTGATACTGTGTTGAGAAGGCTATTGCAACCTAATGACCATTGCCAAGATTCCCTCACAGCAGCGCTTCCATAATGCACACATATAGTTATGCACATCCACTCCGATGTAAACCCATCAGGCCATAAGAAGATGGTCAGAGCAAATGATGCAGCATAAAGAGTGACAACGTCCTCTTAGGGAGAAGGTTGTGGTAGATGGTTGGTTCTTATTTCAACCCAAACCACCATCTTTCCCCTACGCCTACTCAAGTAGTTTTGTATCCTAAACCTATCCCATTCAGTCACGAAGTAAACCTACCTTGGAAGTTTATTTTGAAAAGACCCTATGGAGCGAAAAACTGACATGCCGTCACTGAGACGTCTAAAGCTGACGCTAGAAAGGAAACATAACTTTTATAGCAATAACTTAGAAAAGTGCCGTAATTTGTACATATCCCACATGTCTTTCAATGTTATAAAAGTTATCTTGAACAATAACTTGTGTACTTCAGTAACGGCACTTCCGAGGTTATTTTAACACAAACAAAGAACTATTCCTAAACATAACCAAGTGGTTGTGTTTCCTGACCCGAACTGAGTTTCCTGTGACGATAGAAGTTTATTCTGAACAGATGTATCCATGTAAGGAGCGGAAAGGGAATGTGCTGCAGGCTTTTGTAGGAAAACGCACGAAAAATGAGGAGTAACTTTGCAGGATATGAACTGTTGTTTGAGAATACGATGCATAGTTTGCAGGACTACTGACCACGCTGATCTGTGAACAGTTGTGAGTGAGATCATGTTGGTGCTTATAGCCATATAGGTTGTATATAGAAGGTTTTTGCTTGCGACTACAAGTATTTAATTATGAAGTTACATTCATAAGCATTGTCTTCTGGTGTAGTAACATGATATCTGTTTGCCATTGACTAATTCATCTCCAGTCATTTAATATGCAGGAACGTATCTCTTTGTCATCTTTTCTCACCTCGCCTCATCAAATTGACATAACTAATGGACCTATTGTCAGACTCTTCATGCCCTTGATGGATCATTTTTAACTGAAACAGTGTCTGAGTGAAAGAAAAAAAAGCATCAATGTTTTTAGTCAGCTAATGAAGCAGTGATGGCGATGATTGTTTTCCTACTTGGAGGAGAGTTTTTGTGAGACGAATGACTTCTAAGCGATAATTAATTGATTCTCGGCCACCTGAATAAGCAGAGTTTTAATGAGAAGCGACAAGGAGAACAAGTCCCTGTGTAGCCGTCTCTCCATGTGAGTAAATCCCCACAATGCTCTGTTTCTGTGGCGCGGGAGCAAAGTAAAACGTCCCTTTGAAATCCTGCCTCCGAGTCATAATCTGTAAGGAATGTACACCATTTGTGGCAAAGTAGAGCTTTGAGATAATTTGATTTGTGCGTTGTCATGCTGAGCCTCAAGAATGATGATAACACACTGGAAAAAAACAACTCTTGTCTAAAAGGAGATGTGTACGTGACAAACATAAATCGTGTCTTTCAATTTGTGAATGCCTAAAAGACTTGGTTTCTTGAATGAAGCAAAGTGTCTCACTTGAATGAGATTTCAGGAATGTTTTAGAAGGAGCTGAGGAGGACATTAGCACAAGGATACAGAAGTGTAGCTGCTGATAGGTGAGTGTAAACCTCTTAAGCGCTCTTCCCAAGTGCAATAGAGTATATTTTTTACTCAAATACCGGTACATATTTTCCAGATGCTTGAGGTGGAATTGATTAATGTTTCTGCTGGTCAGATATTCTACTCTGAGATCTATTATATCTGTTCCTCTGGGCCTTAAAAGGACAGCTGACATTTCTTTCAGCAGTTTCAAACAAATACATACCACACAGAAACCCTCCATGGACATAGTCAGTCAATGAAACGGCTCCATATAGTGTTGAGTGTGAACATGTGATAAATCTCATACAGAGACCTGTATTTTTTCTCTAAAGGTTTCCTAAACAGCTAAAGTTTGACAACATCAGCAACATGGTGCTCAGACAGCTCGGGAAAGAACACACCTCTGTAGTCGTCAGTTCACAGTCTGATATGCTGTTCGTCAGTCGAGGCAATTCCCCCAAGGCCCGCAGAGCTCTCATCTCCCCTTCACGTTGGAACTGAGCTCTCTTTTTTGTTTGTTTTTCAAGGAACATGTTCTATTGCTCTACACTGTTATTTACTTTAATATTGCTAAAGTTTGTTTCTGAAGCACTTTCACCAGTTTTCATTTCAAGTTGGAGTGCAGCTAATTGTCAACTTGATTGGCTCGTGTTTTTAGCAGTCACATCTGATACTTGGAAAAACAACACAGTGTAGTTTGGTCTGATTTGCTATTTTTTTCTACTTTGACACCAAATGAAAAAATGTGACATTTCCCTCCACCAGGTCATAGGGGAAAAGTTCAAATTATATAAATAAATATAACTTCAATATCCAAATACTCTGACCATGCATGTCCAGTGACATTTTGGCATTGACAGGAGGCAGTTACTGCTCTAATTCCACTGCTAGAAAACAAAAACTTAATGTATGTCCCTGAATTCTCAGAAACATGTGACCATGCGGCAACCTCCAGGTCTGAAGAATAAAGCTGATGGGGAAGTACTTTAAGCA
The DNA here is from genome assembly GCF_949748355.1 of Melanostigma gelatinosum. Classification (NCBI taxonomy): domain Eukaryota; kingdom Metazoa; phylum Chordata; class Actinopteri; order Perciformes; family Zoarcidae; genus Melanostigma; species Melanostigma gelatinosum. The sequence goes on from NC_136637.1 coordinate 2,954,133, forward strand.
CTTTCTAATGGCCAGCAGGAAGGCTTAACTGTGGCAGACACAATGAAATGTCCTCAGAAGCAGAACTCTCTTCAAAGCAAAGCAATCGCATCGCGATTCAAGTTCACTTGAGTCCAAACTTCAGCACGTGGAATCATCTGTGTACTCAGTTCAGCCGTCGACTCATTCTGCAGCTAGTTAGAACTGTTACGTTCAGTTCAAACAAAAGCAGGGATATAAGGCCACATTGCATAGCAGCTGCATTCTCCCGATATAACGAAATCGCAAAAGTACATCTTGTCAGGCTTCAAGTAATGTGTTTGAACCACAGTGGTATGGACCTATCAGCATCCTGTGAGGAGCTACATATGTGTGTGTGAAGACACAGAGGGGTGACTGTTCAACAACAAGGGCAGCTCCTAAAGAGTCAGTTCTATCAGAACTGGAGAGTAGTTTTTTAATTGAGAGAAGAGCAAAGAACGACATTGAAGGCTTTTCTCCATGCAAAAAATGTTGCTCTTCTTCCATCATATGGTTGGGTGATCTGATTGGTTGAAGTTAGCTCTTGGTAGACTGTGATAGACAGATGATTCATCCAATCACCGGACAAGTATTTTATTTAAAGTGCCTGCCCTTTTCTTAACAGTTTCAAATTAACGTTTTTACAGATGATGCTGTATAACAAACCTCGTGGCGTGTCTGGTCACTATACAGCCACTGTTTAAAAGGATTATAGCTCAGCAGCAAACCACTCGCTGCAAAGTTCTCAGATCATCATGTTTAAGGAGGCTTTTGCAGTCTTTCAACAAACCTGTAAAGAAGACCCAACACACTGTATCATGGAGCCATCCTCAGTCACCAGTTAGGAGCTCTGCTGCTAAAAGCTACTGTTGGGATCTAAAGGAGCGTGTTTGGGTTATCAGCATTTAAGAAACTGAATTCTTGACATCAATATAATTATTGATGTATGTAACAATTATTAATGATTATTAATAACAACTGGCACCACCCTGCGAACAGGGACCAATAACCAAACGATATAACTAAGTCTCATAATGTCAATAGTCTGCGTATGACTATACATTCAGTGACAGTGAAGGTTTTTAAGTTCGAGCACAGGCTACTACATACAGGTTCATCAAATACATATGCACAAGTAATCACAGACGACTGCTCCTTAAAGTATAAGAGTTTATTAAATCAAAATAATAAATGATCAAATCAATTAATATTGCAACCAACAAACGTTATCATACAATTTTATATGCCTAAACTAAAGAATGAATAAAATGGATGAGGGTGTATGTCTGTGTGTGTGTGTGTGTGGGTCTGTGGGTGAAAAGGAAGGAAAAGGAAGTCTTACAGCTATTGCTAAAGACTACAAAGATGGCGGCGCCGAGTGACGCGGGCAAAAGGGGAGGGGCCTTAAGATACTACAGCTAAAAACTACAAAGATGGCGGAGTCGAGTGACGCGGGCCAAAATGGCAGTGAGACTGCTGTATGTAATCACGTGTGCCTGGGCAGCACGTGATGTGAGGCGATCATTTGAACGGGGTTTCCCCAGGGGCAGAGACAAGAAAAAGAGCAAAGGTGGGGGTCATGAATCAAACTTCTGCGTGCGGTCCGCGTTGTAGTGATAATGGGGATCGCTGGCCGTATCGTACACAACGTGCCGTTGTCGGTAGAACTGCCAGCAGTTATGTACGATAGCCGAGATTCCACACTTCACTCACAGAGCTGATTTAATGAGGAGAGAATACCACACGAAGTGTAATAAAACAAATGAAAATAAATGAAAATAAATCCCAAGCAAACAGTCATAGCAGTTCATACACAATGCAACGGAGCTTCTCTGCTCCGTAAGGAGTTGCGCAATATCTCAATATCACGCGACAGTAACTTAAACACACAAAAACACGGGAATATCAACATATAAATGAATGACCTGAATTAAACTTACGTTAATTTAAGCTAAGCTATGCCCAGATACCAAGAATCTTACTTGTCGATGCTTCGTTGCAACGTTGAAGTGTTCTTGGGGAAGTTGTCCGTTTTCTCGTCAGGAAGGGGCGCAGGGGGAGCTTGCGGGTCGGTGCGGCGTTTGAGCCGGCTTCGGGCCGTCGTGGCGTGGCTCGCTCTGGAGCGAAACACAGACGTGATCTATCCTCGCTGCAGGGGGATGATCTAACTTCGGCTGACGGCGTGTCTGCACGTCTTACCGGGAATCCTCGGTCACGAGAGGAGCGAGGCTTCGTCGGTGCCGGTTTGTGTGCACAAAAGAAAAAGAAAAGCAAAAAGCGGAGAACGGATCGCTGAAGCGGATTCGTTATCGCGGGCTGAGTGGGCCTTTACTCAGCATGGAACACGGCTGTTTCGTACAGCGAAATGGCTTGTCAGGGTTTGATGAGGGTTTGAGGGCCGCGGGCTTCCTCGTGGCCTTCGGTTGCCAGCGTCGTACTGGAGGTAGGAGGCTGGTGTGTCTTCATATGTCCAAGGACGGGTCCCAGGACGAAGAGAGCATTGTGTGCTCCCTGTCTCAACCGAGGTCGAAGGGAAAAAGCGTGCAGGTCCGGGGCGAAGAGAGTGTTTGCGTGCCTCCTGTTACCCCGGAGGGATTGTTGGAAAAGCATTGAGGTGTGATCTGCAGGCAGTTTTGTAGAACAGTGGTTGAACCACAGGGGTCCTGGGGTCTCTTGGCCTTCGGCCAATGACATTGCAGCGGTGCATTCAGGTGACCATGGTTTTTTGGGGGGGGGGGAATTTACACCCAAGTGTGAAATTCCATCAGAGGAGGCTTGCTCTTATCAAACTACAAATCAGGATGAAACCTTTGCTTGAAAAAGTTAAGGCCTGATTCTCTTTGTTCACAGCACATGTTGAAGCCATATGGTCAGACCCCAACACTACCGACTCCTTCAGTGATACCCTGGAGATTTGGTGTTAAAGATCTGTTCAGACATGTACTAAGCATTTCTACATGCTTTATAATGCAAGTAGGTGATTATTTATGATGTCATATATTTACAGAACACCACCGTAGCTTGCTGTAAATGACTCTTTTGGCAAAAAGAGTGAAAGTTGGCAAAGCCACCTGGACTACTATGCACTCAACCAAACCAGCCCTACTGGATATCATTACCTGGACAAACCACACCCTGATGGCCGCTCTTTACCGACAACACATAAAAACCAGCCTGACTATCATCCAAAGTCCGTCCTAATTTGAACACCTGACATTCAAACTCTCTGGTCATATCAATCCTCTACTAACTGACCAGTCACTCTCCCAAATCTCAATAAATCACTTCCTGGCATGAAGACTCCGACCTGTGAGCTAGACCCTATCCCTTCCACTCTAGTCATGGCTTGTCTCCCGGCCCTCCGCCGGCGCCTCCTCTCTGTCATCAACTCCTCCCTGTCTTCTGGCACAGTCCCTCCCGCCCTCTAACTTGCCTCAGTCACACCCATCCTCAAAAAGCCTGGCCTTGACCCTGACACCCCCAACAACTACAGACCCATTTCCAATCTCCCTTTTCTGTCTAAAATACTGGAACGCACTGTTGCCCACCAACGCAAAACCCACCTGGACTCCAATCAACTGTATGAACCATTTCAATCTGGATTCAGATTTCATCACAGCACAGAAACTGCCCTAATCAAAGTCATCAACGACCTCCTCCTCTCCTCTGATGACCACTCCCTCAACATCCTAATACTACTCGACCTCAGTGCAGCCTTCGACACCAGCAACCACTCCATCCTCGTTTCCCGTCTCGAGTCCTCCCTCCACATTACTGGCACAGCCCTCTCCTGGTTCAAATCATACCTCTCCGACCATGAACAGCTCATTAGTATCAATAAATTCAAGTCTGACACAGTCTCTCAAGGTGTCCCCCAAGGTGCAGTAGTCCCCTCCTCTTAATCCCTTACCTGCTCCCCCTTGGCGACATCATGGTCTCCATTTCCACTGCTATGCTGACGACACCCAGCACTACATCTCCACCAAATCCACCACCCACTCCATCATCACCAACTGCCTCGCAGATATTAAAACCTGGATGCAAGCCAACTTCCTCAAACTCAACAGCGACAAATCTGAAATCCTCATCGGCCCCAAATCACTAAACAAATCCCACCACAACTTCTCGCTCTGCATCGATGGCACCACTGTTCCTGCTTTCACACATTTCCGTAAAAAATGTGGTATCAAACCCTCTCCGACGCAGAACTAATGCCTCTCAGAAATATACAGAGTACAGACCACATGAGAATCTGGAGGTTGCTCTGTCAGGTGGGTGGGAGTCAAGAAACGCTGCAGGCATTCTGCGTGTATGTAGCTGCTTGCTGGAAACTTTGTTAAATTGAAATCACATGTTTGTAATGCAGAACTTTACACGTCAGCTCTACCATGTGGAAAATATAATGTAAATGCCGCAGATAATCATCATTGGTTGCTTATGATCAGTCTGGTTCCCGTAGGAGAAGCAGAGCTGTGCTCCATCTCTACATTAATAACGTTGTCCTAGGCAGTTGGTTGCGTGGATGGTTTGAGGGTTATTTTCATACAGCAGCATTCATGAAACACTATAGAAGTTAGTTTCCTGCAATTATTTGACTTTTAAGTGGTAGTTCCGAAGCCGGAAGGTGAAGCTCACAATTTACCGGTCGGTCTACGTTCCTGCCCTCACCTATGGACGAGGTCGCGGCTACAAGTGCCTCAGCCTTAGGGTAGAGATAGGGTAGGGAGCTCGGTCATCAGGAGGGAGCTTGGAGTTGAGATGCTACTCCTTCACGTCGAAAGGAGTCAGTTGAGGTGGTTCGGGCATCTAATCAGGATGCCTCCTGGACGCCTCCCACTGGAGGTTTTCCGGGCGCGCCCAACTGGTAGGAGACCCAGGGGAAGACCCAGAACACGCTGGAGGGATTACATCTTCCAGCTGGCCTGGGAATGCCTCGGGATCCCCCGGAATGAGCTGGAAAATGTTGTGGGGGAGAGGGAAGTTTGGGTCAGCCTGCTTGGCCTGCTACCACTGCAACCCGATCCCGGATAAGCGGAGGAAAATGGATGGATGGTGTGGTAGTTCTGGTTTTAGACAGCTATTCCCAGAGATCAGTTTTCAATCAAGTGAGATGTCTGAGTTGCAACACAAGCAAATAAGTCTGAACCTCTACCAGGACTCTAACCATACAAATATGAATTTCTTCATTCAATGCTGTTATTTAAATACATATTGCATCATTCTTTGTTTTTACTCATGCATCAGTTAAAGTTTCCCTCCTCTTCAACTTTTTTTTCTTATGCGCATGTCCCCTAAATATGTTGACCCCTTGTATCTGTGCAAAGTTTGTCAGCAGAGAGGTGCTTTCGCATTCTTCTACAGAAGTTGGCGATGTCTGTGCACTTCCGTAAAATTCAAAAGTACCCCCTGGCAAGCTTTTGGTGCTTGACAGACTCGTCATCAGAGTCGAACATGTATGGCTGAATCTTGATGTTTCGATGTTGCCGCACCGCCATCTGGATGTGTACTGTTCTTTCACCAGGGATGGTGGGCGGGCCTGTGATATTGTCACACTTCTGGAACAGAGCAGAGACTCAAGTGCAGAGACAGGTACTGGAGACCATGTGAGGTGGAAAGCAAGGTTCTTTATTAGGCACCGAGCAGTCATCCACAGGAACACAAAACAACTCCAACAGGGAGCGGGCCAAAAATCCAAAAACTGTAGCAAGGCAAAGTCACAAATCATAGAAACAAACACAAGGACAAAATGCCAGAACACGAAGCACACACGGGGAAGAACACAGACGATCTGACAACCAGAACAGGGAAAGCAGGGGAGTATATATGTGGTTGGCAGAGGAAAAAGCCAGGGGCAGGTGATTACACACAGGGGAAGTGAATGAGAGCAATCAGGAGACACACATGAGGCAAAGTCTAAACGTGACAGATATATACACATTTGAACATTCATGTGTATGGGGGGGAACTTTAAGTAATTGATCTAAAACTATGAAAAAGTTTATAATTATTCTACTGGCAAACTTTAGCCTTGCAAGAAGACATTTCATTTCCTGGTGTCACCCTAAAGGATTTGTGGGTTATAAACTCTTCAAACCTCCTCCAGTGTGTCAGGCTGTCTGGTACAGCTTTCTAAGACAAATCAGTGATTAAATACAAAAAAAACGTTATTTCAAGAAAAAAAAAGCCAGACGGAGGACAGGCCGAGGGCGGCATGAATATTAAACAAACACCATTCTGTCAAGAAAAGGCTACACGTGATATTCTCTGTCTGTGTGTTGAGGTAAATACAGTGTGCCATGTATGTCACTGTTACATTGTTGATGACGTCAGGGAGCGTTCTGGTGTGCGGCTTTGGGACATTCAGGAGACTTGTTCATGGCCGCTAATACTGACACCCCGAGTGTGTGTGTGTGTGTGTGTGTGTGTATCGTGGTGGCAGCAGGGACTCAGTATTCCCATGCTCGACACGTCCTAGGGCAAACGCCGCCGCGATTTACCCTCTGCTCTGTTGCCGTGGTGATTCAGTCACTAAGGAACAGGGGGGCAGAAAAGGGTCCTTGTTACTTTAAGATGATAGCCACCCCCATCTCTCTTTTTTTTGTCTTATTTTCATCTCGTCTTTCACCCGCTCCCCTTTTCTCTGCATATTTTTTCTAATTGCTCCCATCATGCACTCCTTCCTTCATCATTTCTCTCTTCAACTCCAACCTGTTCCAGTTTGTCCTTCCCCTCACAGTAGTCAGCACTCAGAGGGCCAGTTAGTCAGTTAAACATACAGCCACACACTTTACCCCAATCTATCAGCATTCACAGTGTCCGTCTCAGGCTTGTACTGACAGATGATTCAAATTATTGTTATCATTTATTATAAAACAATATAATTATTCATGTTTGTCAGCTGGCCTCATATCAGACGTATTTGACAAAGTGAGCGACTGAATCACATAAGAGACGGGCAGAGAATGCTTAATAGCGTGGATGAAGCATAATGCACTGCTTCGTGCTTTATTAAAGGTTGAGATTAGGGGAGAAGAGAGAGCCGTGCTCTAAATCCTGCCGCCTTGGAAGGCTTAAGGTGTGATGGGAGAGGTATGAAAAGCGTGGCAGTCTGTGTGAGATGGAGAGTGAGATAAGAAGCCAAAAATAGGACGGGAAGAGCAGGGATAGATATTTAGACAGATATAGTGTTGGTGAAGATTAGTATTTAATAGGAATCTGAGCTTCCTTTTAATCGTCTCTGTCTCTTGTAATTAGCTTGGAACTGTGTGTGTGTGTGTGTGGTCTGATGGAATAGCATTGTTAAGTCTTGGTGCTAACCATAAGTCATGTCAAGTCAATTTTATTTATATAGCGAAACGCAAACCACAAATTGGCCTCTAGGGCCTTTGCAGTCTGTCCTTTGACCCTCGATCAGATGAGGAAAAACACGTTTCCATCGATATTCCCTTCTTCACCCTTCTGGTGAATTGATGATTAGAAATGACTGATTTTGTCGAAGACTGCTATTTATCTATCAGTCCTGGAACACTAGTCTCATCATGATTCTCACTGTGATTGGTATGTGCTAGTGATATACAGGGTCCATAATAGAAACAAGAAGGTATTATTTGCCTTGCTCATAAGAGTCCCTCTGTTTAATGACCATAACTTCAGATCTATATTAATAACCTATTTATTTACAAAACCATAATGTTTAAAGCAACTTGATGACTCTCCAGAGCTAACAGACATGTTATGCCTCACAGTCTCACAGAGCTACATCTCTTGTTACACAGGAATGCACATTATACTCATTCAAACATGTAAATGCTCTACAAGTAGTATTTACCAGGCTAGTTGTCACACAAATTATTTCCCACTCCATATTAAATCATTGGACATTATCTAGTAAGAACTGAACCAACACCTCCTACTGAGCATTCAGCAGCAGGGCACCATCTACTTAAACCAACACGTTTGCCAGTGACTCCCAAACCAACACATATAACCGGTGGAGCACCTGCAACAGGCCCAAGCTGTGACAGTCACATGCTTGATGTGAAGCTGGTTAACTTTAGGATAACATTGTGATTTGGATTAAAATACGTACCATTTTAATGTAAGTTGAAAATAAGCCAATACCGATTTCTTGGTTTCATGAGGAACAGGAACATCAGTCTCCTGGGTGTGTTTGACCTGACATCCCTTTGGACTTCATCACTCTTTATACTCCGTCACCTGACCCCCTCCTTTACTCATCTCAATTATTATGACCACTACAGGTCGCCGCCTAACAATAAATGTAAATATCAGTCGTAATAAAATGCTTGCACAAACGATCTATTAGGACGTTTTTTGTGGGAGGACAATCTGATACAAACACATAGCAGCACTAACTGTACCTCACCATCATCAGCACATGAGCTGGTGAACATAAAACATTTGTGCCATCTGCCCCACGAGTTAATGATCAGATATACTCATTACCTGACAATGGATTTAACATGTCAACAATTGGACACAGTGAAGAGATGACAGGGCACAGTGTCTATAATTAGGCTGATAGAATTGTCAGTCTGACAAAGTGAGCGAATAAACGTAACACTGTTAAAGGTTGTCATAATAAGGCTATTAGATGAGCCGATCTGCCTTTTCTCCCTTTGTTCACTGCACTGGTTATTATGCCGCTGTCGATGGAGATGGGAGAGCGTGCAGATGTTCACTACGTTTGACATTGCCCTTCAGTTCCACAGGGAGGAAGCCTTAAATTAAGTTGCCTAAGATTCCGCCTTTCTGTCTGAGGAGAGGTCAAGGAGTGTTAGGCAATGCTTATTCACCGGAGCAATCTTCTGAATGCCTGTCGAGCTCTGGAAGAGGGATCTAGTCTGGAAGAGGGATCTAGTCACGTTGTGTACAGTGTTTTTATGCTGTGCTATATTTATATATAGTTTGCACCACTCCAATTTTTACTTCCGATTAACATTTCACTGTTTTACCATGATCACTTCATTCACTTTTCTCTACTGATTGGTGTGCATCAGTCTCTTTATCTTCTCTAGATTTTCGTTTTTTACAACATCCTCTTTGTTTGTGTCAATCTGTAAAGCATGTTTGATTGCATTTGATTCTTTAAAACAATGCTATATAAATACAACTTGATGGAATGATCAGCAATTTGCAAACTGCTACATGTGCAATAATTCCGAGTGGTAATAGTATAATAGCGAGATATGAGCCAATCACATCTCGATGTTGGACTTGTGAGACTGCACTTGTCGCCACTCACTGCCTCTTTTGAAACGTGCGTATGGAAGGTCATTCTTGATCTTGTAAAATGCTAGTTTGTCAAAATAATCCAAAATCAAGGTCCACTTACAAGCTTCCCAGAGAGTCTTCAAGGTGCAAGACATAAATAATGACTTGCTATCTGTATTCTGAAGGTTGTTAAAAAGGGGTTTGTTTATATATCATTTGTAGAACATATTATTACAAAAAAACATGGATACAATTGATTTCCTATGGCTGTTGAGTGTTTTCTGATTCATGGAGTGACACAAAGATATCCAAAATCAAAATTCCCCCTGTAAAAACATTTGACTCTAATGTCAAGAAAATGAAATAAATGGAAAAGTTTCATGGCAATATCTAAGTTAATACTAAAGGGGCGTGTACTATCTGATTTACCCTGTCACTTCATTAAAACACTATTTTTATTCAATATTGCAAATGAGGATTTTCATCACATGTCACTGCAGAGAAACCGAGGAAGATGAGAGGTAGACTAGAGCTGCTAGTTATCCACACAGTTATCATGCTCAACGTATGATACTTCAGAGCGTGGGCTCACTGATATGGCTTCCATGGCAACAGCAAAATGACCTGTAGGACAGTGTGTGTGTGTGTGTGTGTGTGTGTGTGAGTGTGAGTGTGAGAGTGAGAGTGAGAGAGAGAGAGAGAGAGAGAAATAGCCTGTTCAGATTTACCAGCCAACACACAATGAAAGCTTCATCCCTATTTTCAGCTGCTCATACCACCTTAAATCTTATCCAATTAATGCATATGCACTGATATGAACAACTTACTCTCCAGTACTGCTCAATGATTAACAGTATTAACAGTATAGTCAAAGTGGATCTTCTACGGTCGTGTCCAAAATAAAAATATTAATTCATTTCACATAACAAGCTGATTAATTGATTTAAATGATGTTTGTTTTATTCAGAATAGAATAAAAATGCACAGGGATGCCTGCCATTAAGTAAGCCCTGAGTTATTGATATTGACACATACTGAATCATTGAGTGAAGGTGTCTGACAAGGTCTGAACCCTCTTTCATAAGAACCCAAACCCAGTCTTCCTTAAAATAATATTACAGGGGATATAAAAGACATTTTTGAAAATAGTTTCTAAATACTACCCCCCCCCCCAGCCAAATATCTGAAATGTTACAGAAATGTCACAATGGGTGTTTATGTATAAATATACTCGTAATTTGAAAATCAATCAACTTGGCCTTTTTTTTGGCTTAGCAACAAAGATTATTTGCCTTATTCGCATTTCCACAACACAAAAATATAGCTTTGCTGGTTAGGATTCACCAAAAAATCGTTTTCATATTTGTTTTACAAGACAACAATGTGCAAACTGAACACAAATAAATAAGACTGCCTCATCTGGACGTATTCTCAACAAGCTGCTGTAGCTGTATAAAACTGAGCATCAGACTTATGTTGTAAACTTGAGAAAACATACACATAGTGCAAACAAAACCCCCAAAATACCCCGAAGGGAAACATCAGCACCATGTTTGAACCATTGTAATCAGTTCTTGTGTCTTTTGCACATTTTTGGCAGTTTAGCATGGGCCAAATTATAACGTTTGAGACAATTTCTTTCCTCAGTGAAGCACAGATGAACATCACATTTCTGGTTGCATTGACTTTGCAAAATTTGAAACGGCGACGCTCGTCACATTTCACAGGCCAGTAGCAGCCTGGTCAGTGCGGACATCATCTAGAACTCCAACACACACTCTCTTGGGCGGTGGTGGTATTAAGTGTTGGGCGGCCCCTTTGTGACTGCAAAAGAATGAGGGTCGTGGCCACCTCTGCCTGGAAGCTCCTTTGTTTCGTTGGCTTTTGGACACCAAGTAGTTTACATAGATCAACCATGCATTAACAAGGCCTAACGCGATTGTTTGCAGAACCAGTAGAGGTACCACCTCCGCAACCTCATTTGGTACCTTGTTGTGCGATCATCAAGAATGTCTATTCCCCCATGAATGTGTTGTTAACCTTCACAATGTATGGCCAATTGGCCACAAAGGCATTGTCTGATTTGCTCCAGCGTCCAGCTTTGTCTTGAGGCTCAGCTGCACAGTGGGATGAGATCAGGGTAACAGATTTGTTGTCTTACCACTTGACAATGACCATCCTTTCCTTGTTCTCCACCATGGCATCGGCCTCTGCCTCTCTTTACAAGACTTTTCTCATCTTCAAGCTGACAACCAGCCAAGCGATTGATCGGGAGTGTTCCTACAAAGTAGATCTGTAGCTGAAGAAGCTTGAGCACCAGTGGCGCTGAGGACAAAAAATTGTCCTTTGTAGTTTTGGTTTGATGGGAGAGTTACCATAGCTTGACCACAACGTCACCCTCCACGCCAAGTAAGGTTTTTTTCCCAGTGCCACCTTCATAGACTGCAAATCACAGAGGATTCCTGAGGAAGAGAAGCTGCCCCAAATGTCTAATCCCCAAGGGTGTGGCTTGCCCTTCACATACTTCCTTATTGGGCTGTGTCCCTCTGAAGGAAACCATTTGCTCATCAATAGAGTTGTGCTCCTCTGGGGTGATAACCAGGCATTGCTTGTCAAACATATCAAGCCATGGACGGATTTTCCAACACTTATTCTCGACTTGCCTGCGAAGCAAATCAGTGCTGTCAGTGAAATGTACAAATAGCAGCAGGGTCTGAAAACGGCACACCTTGTGTCATTTTCCCAGTATGCACGATTTCCCGGTAGTTGGCCCCAAGTTCACCCAAGCGCAGGTAGAGGCCAATCAGTATTTCCAGTTCTTTGACAGTGGTGTTAACATTGCTGTGACATTCAGATTTTTGTACACTGTACAAATTGTATTGTTCCTTCAGTAGCTCAAGCATTTCTGCCGTTATGAACTTTCTGAAATACTCCAAGGGAGTATGAAAGTCGTCCGGAGGTGTGACGCGCTCTCCTATTAAGGTGCATTGTGGGGCTTCAAAGGCTTTCTTTCTCCAAGAATGGAATGTTCCTTGGACGGTTGACTTTTGCTGCTCGGGGTTCATGTTTTTTTGTTGTGGTACTCGATCTCATGAGGTTATCGTTGCCCACGTGTTCATGACGTCAGAGCAAGTCGGACACAAATCGAACCGGCATGCATTGTGCGGCCATCGCCGGTGATCGATTCTGCGCAGGACTGGCTCATGTCGAACGAGCCTATTAACTCACTGTCACATGACCTCACCAGGATGTTCAGTATGTGTCACTTAGGGACTTCTCTACTTAAAATCAAGGATAAAGCTGTGTATGGAACTTCCCAGGATATTTAAAGTGTCTGTGACAACTGTGTCACCGTGGGTTCTTATAAGACTGAAATGCATTTCAACTTCTCAGAGGTCTTATTTTGTCTGTTTAATTAATACAGGCAGAGTTGGTGACACAATATGTGTCATATGCAAAACTCAATTGGGCTAGAGGTCCCTGAACAATTATTTTTCTGGTGTCATTTTTCTTACTCTGCCTATCTGCCTACTTTCAGATCTTTATTAGCATATGTTCAAAAACAGGCTGAGCTCTTTCCTTTATACTGGTCTTTGATTCAAGTCCCGGCTGCATTCTAAGGATCTCGTGTTGGCTGTGACCAGCTGGTGAGCCCTTCTGGTGTCGTTGAGCCGGGGACAACTTTGTATGTTGTGTTTAGAAAGCACAAGCGATTAATCCTCCTCATACTGCCTTTCAAAGCAATAAAGACAATAGATCAAATGACCCTGTGTTATGTAAAAGGTGTCAGGAGAAGTCACATTACGTCATCACACAGCTCTTCTCTGCTTTACTTTATGCTTCATGTATTGAGAGCTGACATTTCACACAGGAGTTGAGGAGAACAAAGAGATTTTTCTTTTCTTTTTGGACTACGTCTGTTTTGGACATATCACAAATACTTTTGTAGTAAAACTCTGCGATGGTCCACAGAGGGAGGGTGTTGATCAGTGTGTCCACACTGAACTTTAACTCACTGCTGTCAGTGTCCCATGTGAAACCAATGTTTCTTAAGTCAATGTTGACTTATTTTAATTTACGTTCTTATATTAAGCTAAGTCACAATGTTTTACTGAATCTAACCAAGTAGATCTGTTGCATTTTTGTTCATGTTTAAAACTGCAGGAGGCAGGGTTTGAGGAATCACTGCTCCAGATGAATAATAATGCTGCTCTGTGTCTGCTGGATGTGTGAAGAATTTTCTAACAATTTTGCCAGATATAAATTGATGACGTGCCAATATTTCGTTTACGAGCTTAATGGCTCAAGTTGCCAAACAAATATTAGCTTGCAGCTTCAAGTCCACCCGAAATCTTTTGAGTAGCAAACGTGTTCTCAAACCAAACTGGCCATTTCAAAAGAAGTAAACATTATATCTACATTATGATAAAGACAAACCCCTATTTTGTAGAATTTGTATTACATTTTAGTTACAATGTTAACTTCAATCAACTAAAATCGTTGAACTGCCACCTCCGACTGAAGTAAACCTCCCACTCAAACAGCATGTAGAGAAGTATCTCTTCCCCATCAGTCATGTGTTTCCATGTGTGTGTACGTGGCTCCGGTCACTTGAGACACTCGTAGCACCCTCATACAGTGGAGAGCGATCGAGCCGGAGAGTCAGTCGATGTGTAGTGCGGTGCATTCTGCAACGATTTCCTGCTGCTGTTTTAATGTATCTATAGGACAGGTCGATGAGCACGCCGGGAAGAATTCTATATTTCTGCCTGATGAACTACTAAATCATCTCGAGGATGGTCGGCTGAGTGAGAAAAATCCATATCCATTTTACCTTTTGTCTTTCATTGGCCACTGCCTCTCAGGTCATCAAAAATAGAAAGAGGAGAGAGTGAGAAAGTGTAGCTTCACCCGGAGAACAAGTGAGAGATGAAACAAGAGCATTATACTTGTTAATCCCTTATCTACTTGTTAATCCCTTATCCCTTATCTAGGCCCTTATGTTCTTAACTTTTTTTTTTTTTTCCTATTTTATTCTATTATATGTTATATGTCTTGTCTATATTACACTGTGGGACTGCAAGAAACGGCATTTCGAATTTTCTGTATGCATAACACATGTGGAAACTTTGACAATAAAGTGAACTTTGAACTTTGAACTTGAACTTTGAACTTGAACTATATGTTGATCTCAATGCTCAGAAGAGTCACAGGGCTTTAACTACTTAAACTATACCACATTTCCTTTTGTGACACTTGTAGAATATATGAGACCTGACCAACTTTCATCTTTCCATTTGACTAATCCTTCAGCACTTTAATCTTTATGTATCTACAGTTTTAAGACGCATCTCTTTTCAAATATTGTACTGTACTGTAGTCCTCCACATACTAGGAAGCGATACTGAAGCACAGCTGAGCCATATCTTCTAAACTCTGTTCATTTTATTTTTAGATTTAGTTTTAAGGCCGTTGCACATCGGAGGCATGACGAAGCAGCGACACCAAAATGTGAATTACTGAATTACTGGCCTGTGAATATTATTTGAAGAATATATGTGTGTGCACCGGACCAACCATCTGGATCCTGTTGAATCCAGTGAACAGACAACTTTGCAAGAACAACATACAAAAAACAATGACAATTACAGTAAATTAAAATCACATTATAACAGTGAGTATAATGAATTCTTTAAAAAAAATGACGATCCATTTAAATTATTATTATTAGTATACACCACTCTAGAAAGTAATATCACTGAGTAATCATCAATTATGAAGTATTATGATACTTGACCTTATCAATGATTATACAATTCTTTATAATGTGTTATGATTAAAGCACTATGAATATTTATAAGTGCTTATAGCTATACTTGTACAGTGTTGTTAGCAGATAATGCATTATGTGTGTTGATAGTGTTGATATTATAGACATGGGCATCATAGAAAATGTTACTGTTGCATGAATACTTTAGCAGGACACAACACTGCCAAGATGAAGACACCCAACAAACTGCTGGAGTTAAAATGTACTGTTGTTTTACAGCGCAGACATGCGCCTCTACGGACACGCGCCTTTACGGACACGCGCCTCTACGGACACGCGCCTCTACGGACACGCGCCTCTACGGACACGCGCCTCTACGGACACGCCTTTACAGACACGCGCCTCTACGGACACGCCTTTACAGATATGCGCCTCTATGGATACGCCTTTACAGACATGCGCCTCTACGGACACGCCTTTACAGATATGCGCCTCTACGGACATGCCTTTACAGACATGGAGCTCGTCTACACTCACATCATCAAACTGATGTTAATCATTCCCTCGGGTACAAGCAGAAGTGTGTCCAGGTGACCTTTCAAAAACATGATTAACAAATAATGACTCAACATGGTTATGCTCTCTTTAACGATGTGGCGTCAACGACCACATGTAATCTGGACTGGTTAGTAGAGCTGTGGGCATTTGAAAAAAAAAGTATCCATAAATAACTCTCCAATCACAGCCCAAAGGAACAGACAGGTGGAGGTAAGAAGAGAGGAGGAAACATGAAGCAGATGGAGGAGGACTGATTGGCTCTAAATACTTGTGCTTTATCTTTTGTCACTAATGAGGTTTGCTCAGGGTAATTTGCTTGCCTATTAAGCCACCATTTGGGAAATGGACGAGAGCCTTGCATTTTGAAGACCCTCAGAAGAAGCAAGTGTTTTTGCATGTACTAAAACCAACAAAAAGACATCCATTAAGTGAAGTACCGCCATTGTCTGCGGTAGCGACACTTTGTCTCTCTCTACTTCCAATAATCCTCTCTTGCTTCACTCTACCATGTCCTCGCCTTGTTCTTTTTCAGTCTCCATTGTCTCGCTACCTTCCTCTTTATCTTTTTTTTCCTCCCCACTTTCTTTATCATTCTTTCTTGCTTCTTCTCTGTCACTTTCTCACCTCTCACTCTTGCCTGTGCCAAATATCTTTTTATCTGTCTCAGTAGAGTTTGTGTGTTCGGGGACCGATCAGAGAATATATTAGTAAAGACAAGACAAACACCAATCTTCCTGAAAAAGGAGCTGGCAGGGGAGAGGGTGTCATAGATATTTTACTGTTTTGTGCCGTTGTACTCGTCATGCTCTCGTTCTTACAGTTCTTCTATTTATCTTGACCTCACACGCATATATACATTGTGTGTGGGGATTTACGGTGACTGTGACTGACCTGCCAGATCTCCCTGTTCCTGTCTTTTTATCTGTACTTTCCACTTCATTTAGGCTGATAGTATTTCTCTCTCATTTATGTTACATTTACTGCCACTAATGCAGATTTGAAACCGTTTATATTAACTTTATTACATTTCAGATACAAAGAAATGTATCCGAAATAAAAATGTCACCTGACTTCCCCAGAAGCAGTCCCACAATAAGTGGGTTGTATATGAATTACAGTCCTTACTTTGCGTAGTACGAACCCTGAATGAGAACAGCCTGAGATTTCACTACCCAGCAGTATATGAAGGTCAAATTAGTTTCCCTTTAACTTTAAGATACAACATTTATACCTCAATAATGTAACTGAAATCGTATTTTGTGATACAATACATTACATGCTAATTGGGGTTGGGCATCACCAGAGGCCCTACAATATGATTTTATCGGAATAATTTGATCACCATACAATGTTATTGCGAATTTGTAATATCCACAGTATTGCAATATTGCAATTTATTACCTATTTTCAACTGAAAATGATGCATCTGTTTTATCGACTGAGATACATTTTCACTCAGTTCATCTCACGTCGGTCCATTTCTAAAATATGTATTATCATCATCATCAAATATTGACTTTATTTAAGTCAGCTACAGTGGTGATTTGCACATAAAAACAGAAATCAAATGATTAGGAAATGACATTCATAATTTTGAACATGTATTATGAGCTGCATAGACTTAGTATTAGGAAGTTAAACAGCTCATACTTTATCTTTAATATTTTACTTTAAAATGATGTGAAAACATCTCATTAAAACAACAGGATTGCTCACAAAAAATAATTTTAGATTAGATTAGATTTTAGATAAGATTACATTTGAACACATCATGATAACCTTATAATTTACTTGCGACCAATACTACTTTTTCTGAATGGAGCTTGAACACACCACAACGTTACTTAATGGAACTGTGCTCAGCAGGTGTTGCTGTCTACATTACTAACGTTACTAACGTTATTAGCTCTCCTCCTGCTGATTTCAACACAGATCTATTGTTCACGTTTCATTATTAGACCAGGGACTAGAAAGCATCTATGACGATCTCCACATCTCATAATGTTACTGAATATAGGCCGATGGTTAAACGTAGTCATTAGTCCGCGGTTCACAGGATTTCCAGTTCATTTTATATCCAAAATACATCCTCACTGTTGATTTCAGGCACTGTTTTGCGGGTAAAGGATGAAGTGTTCTGAAACGTTTACAACACGACTTCAGGTGAGTTGCAGGACTCTCTCAAACGAACATAACCACTTTCATACGCGTTACGTTACCTAACCACAGTTACGTCCAAATTTGTTAATCCCTAAATCTACAATTGCAATATTTACATTTTGTATCATAAAAGAATGATACTGGCGTTTGTGTAATAGTTGGAATGCTGTTAAGCATTCCAACGATTGTTCTTCGAATCTTTATTCAACTTCTTCTATTTCTTCCGTCCCACCTCTTCTCCTTCATTTTTTAAGCTACAGAAACCATTCAACTATCAAAAATGTTCAGCTCTTTCACCAGAGGGGTGCTATGACTTTTCATATTTCTAACCTTTAAACTTTTTGAATTATTAAGCTTTTTATTTTCAATGGGATCTCTATGGAGAATATTTTCAAATAGCTTCAGGCACACAGGTGTTTGAGCACACGCGATTGAGCAAATTGGTGATGTTGATAAACACACAGACTCACAGACACACGCACCTATACACTCCTCTCCCTCTCTCTCTCTGTGTCTCTCATATAGTCATTCAGGTCTTAGGGATCTTTAGAGGTCTTTCCCCCCCCACACACACCCCATTTCAAAATAAAAGCCCCAGAGAGTGAATTCTAACTGAACTGCTTGTGATGAAGCCTGTCATTTAATAACCTCTGTTAAGTTTGTCAAACATTATGATTATGTCTCCTCTCCCCCTCCCTCCCCACCCTTTCAAAATAAAAGCCCCATGGATTAACTGTATTTAAACAAGCTCAAAATTTGGCTTTTTTGTTAAAACAAAATGAACGCTCTAACGACTACTGCTGCTGCTAATATAGTATTACTACTACTGCTACTACTACTTCTACTATAACTTTTGCTGTTGCTACTATTACTACTACTGCTACTGCCATTACTGCTACCATCAATGTTATTACTACCACTACTGCTATTACTACCACTACTACTATTACTACTATTACTTATCAATGTTTTTGCGATTCATTTCAGTTTTCAGCATTCCAACGCATTTTCAGCAGGAAATGCTTTTTCTACTTATACAATATTGCCCCACAAATTATCCCCCACCCCTAAGTTGATGCTAAGAACTTTGTACTCAAAGTCCAACTGGTCATCGCTTTTGTAGTAAAAAATAATGTCTACATGTTTTTCACATGTCATGTTATTCGTTTTTTTGTTACTTCAAGGAAGAAAAAGGGTATTTACTTTAAGGATATTTTACAGATGAATTAATTTCAAATTTAAATGAATTCATCTGTAAAATACCCTTTAAGTAAATACCCTTTTTGTTCCTTTAATCATTTACTATTTAAATGATCAAATTGTTGATGATCTTTTAATTAGCATCAATAGAAAGGTTCAACAACCCCATTTCAACCAATGAACAATCAGCTCAGACAAACAGCATCTTGTCGAGGCTCTTTAGTGGCAGAAGGTTATAATTTACCACATTGGTCTGTAGAATAACTCATACAATCAGACAGTAAAAAAGTGAAGTTCTTTTTTCATTCAGCTGAACTAGTTGTGTGTTTTCCTCTTACATCAGTGGCATCCTCTGTCCCAACACTCGTCTTTTGCCGTTCCTCTGTTCTTGCTGAGCGATCGAAGGTGATTCATCTTACACTGCTGTGGTTCAGCAGTTATTTGACTGACGGATCCTGTGGCAGGATGAGGGGCGAGAGGGAGGAAGAGTTGGGGTGAGAGGGCACGACATATTGACTTGACACGCTGTAATTGCAGTACTTACATGTTGCAGCAGCTTTGTTTGAATAATGATTGATTGGAATGTGGGAAGTCTTCTTCTCTACAGCATCACATGTCACATTAAATCTCTGCATGCTTTATATGAACACCAAAAGATTCTGATAAGGATCATTCAAATACGGATATCAGAAATCTGATTTGTAATTTCAAAAACTGTCAATGTGTGATGTAAATTCACATGTATTATATTTCTATGTATTATTTAATCCTTCAAATGTAGTAAGGGACTGCTATGGAGGGGGCTGTGTCTTTTTTTCTGTATTTAGCTGATTTTCTGGGGACAGCAGAGGAGCATGTTTGATTATTTTTCTCATTCCAAGCAATAAATATGTGAAGTAGAGCAAGAGGCTGTTTTTCAATCCAGTGGATTCAACCTATAGTTGCAATTCCTGGCAAATAATCTTGAAACCCATTCCATTCTGAAAGTGTTATTTGATTGATTTGGGATTGTTGCCTGAAGTGGTGGTGCTCATTGAGCCGGGGATCCGTTTAAAAGGGTGGAGGAGATCAATTAGCCGGGCCTTACTGCTGACGCTATTGACTGATATGCAAACAGAGGGCATTGATCGGCCTCTGGGCTGAGCTGTAGCGTTTTCTGCCCGAACCACTGGGATGAATAGCGTCGGCCATTAGTCACAGAGAGGTGAGCCAGTGGCTGTCAGGAAGGAGGAGGCGGGATTACACAGATTTACAGCTGCTGATATTTGTCTTAACTATCGGAGCAGTTCTTCTTGTGGCCCACCATCCAAGTACAAGCAGGCTCCTTGTTGACCACAGCTCGTTGGTGTCTTTTCATTGTGTCACACTAGACATGTAACTTGTAAAAACCTTCTGGGAGCTGCTAGGGAAACTCGAGCTGGGCATTCGTTTTTACATGGAAGTGGATGAATGTAAATATACTGTGTACAGCAGCTTTCATTCAAATGTATGCGGTTTCCTGACACACTGCGTCCTATCTGTGGATTGGTAAAGAAATAGTGCTGCGCTGCCAAGCCTTTTGTGCGTGTCAGAGGATAGATGAGCAAGATTTGTTCATTCAGCCAGTGCACCTATAATTACACAAAGGAATTACAGCGGCACTCTAAAATTGCCCACTGAATAATAAGCAGAATTGCGAACACTTGGATTCATTTCACAGGTGCTTCACACTTAACCAACAACTAATTGGGTGTGGAACACAGTTGTTTTTCCTGAAGAAAAGCATTGACTTTGAACACATCAACTGAGATAAGAAGTCTTAGAAAAAGTCCATGGGTGAGAGCTGAGAGGGAGGGACACCCATGGACCCCATCACCCACTGCTGATGAAAGGCACCTCCAGCCATTGGTCACCAAAATACTGGAAGTGTTTTCACCTCTTCTCAGGACGCAGTGGGCGCACAGTGTGTGGAGCCATGACCCTCTCTCTCCTGTTGGCTTTGTTACACGTACCAGTATTATATACTGTATGCAGCTTCAGGGAAGTAACACATTATGTCAGGATTTGTATCCCTGGTCACAAACAGGTCACAAACAGTCTTCAGTTTATGTGTTAGTGAAGACTGTTAGAGAGCAGCGCCTCACATTGTTTCTCTTTAGCCTTCAGTGGTCTGTAAACACTTCTGACAAAGGCACATATATACAAATGTGTTTGTGCAGTTCATTTACCATTTTCCCATATTTTCCATGTGAATGCATCGTTGGCCGATGCCGAGTGTCCAGGGAGGAGTGACTGTGTGTAATCACATCAAGTGCATATTCTCATAAATGTTTTTTTAGTTTTTTTTTTAATAGCTATGATTTACCATGGTTATTCCCATAATCCTAAGAAATGAGGGGAAATGTCTACAATGCAATACAAGCATACGTATAATGTGTTAAGTATAGTGATAAGCACCCATAAATATACATAATGCTTTCTAATATACATTATAAAGGATGTAATATTGAACTATATGGTCAAGTTTTATAATAAATCATAATTGCTGGTCACTTACCAAAGTCACTCTTTTGCAAGGATCATAGTTTTATAATTTCATAGTTTTAGCACATTGTAATCCTTTTATAATGCTTTATATCCACTATAATCCATTATAATATCATATTTTTATAATGCTTCATATTGACTTGTTATAAAGCATTATATTCAATGTTATAATGCAACATAATGTTATAAGTAAAGTAGCAATTCATTTGAAATGATTGTTCTTGCTTACAATCCCAAAAATATTTTTACTTTCGTTAAAGTTAGTCATTTATAATCTCATAATGCTTTATAACAGTGATTGCAATGCATTGTAACAGTGATTGCAATGCATTGTAACAGTGATTGCAATGCATTGTAACAGTGATTGCAATGCATTGTAACAGTGATTTTAATGCATTGTAACAGTGATTGCAATGCATTGTAACAGTGATTGCAATGCATTGTAACAGTGATTGCAATGCATTGTAACAGTGATTGCAATGCATTGTAACAGTGATTGTAATGCATTGTAACAGTGATTGCAATGCATTGTAACAGTGATTGCAATGCATTGTAACAGTGATTACAATGCATTGTAACAGTGATTACAACGCATTGTAAAAAGATTATAATGCAACTGTGGGGATTGAAAAAGTGACCAGCAATTATAAAGTATTATGACACTTGACCTTATAGGTCATTTTAAAAGCCTTTATAATCTCTTATGATTCTTGTTATAAAGCACTATAACAAGGATGGGGGGGGGGAGATACAAGGAAGAAGAAAAAAAAAGTCGGAGACAAGTACGGAGCATGATGTTCTACTGTTGTTATGGTTACCTGCAGTTGACTATACTGTATGTTGCATGGTGATTTATATCAGTGGTTAAACTGTTGACTGCAACATCTTTGAGATGTCCTGTTTGTTCTTTGGCTACAGTCTCAAGGCTAGTTTATCTACACCTGTTTTAAAAATACAGGGAACAAGTGAGGAAGAAAAGGATGTAAAATGTTCCTCCAGGGTGTTTCCTGCTTTGCTTTGGTAATGTCTCCTGCTCCTGCTGTCAGGAAGTGAGTTTGGATGAGGGATGTTATGGCAAGGATTTTGGCAAGGATTTTGTTTTTAATACTTTAAAGGATACGACCAGTGGCGGCTGGTCAATAGAGGGCAATGGGGCATGGCCCCACAAAAAATATATATATAATAATAATAAATGATACAAATTGTCAATATTTGTGTTTTTGAACTGTGGAATGTACCCAGTAATGTGTGTAAAATATGATATCTGCGCAAAATATATGCTTTTCATGCTCGTCCTCTCCGCCTGTGTGCTCGTCTGCTCGTGCTCTCCGCCTGTTGTTATGCTGTGGGGTGTTTCACGGAGCCAAATGCAGACTCAGACAGCAAAGTTCTATTTCAAAACCAAGGTTAGTTTATTTCTCTCAGTCAAGGGAAAAACAGGAAATGGAAAAGGTCAATAGGAGGAGTCTCCACGCCTCCGCACGGTTCCAAGCCAGAAAGTGTCTAA
This sequence comes from Melanostigma gelatinosum, assembly GCF_949748355.1. NCBI lineage: Eukaryota > Metazoa > Chordata > Actinopteri > Perciformes > Zoarcidae > Melanostigma > Melanostigma gelatinosum. The sequence goes on from NC_136637.1 coordinate 2,977,088, forward strand.
TCCTGCTGAGCGGCAGACGAAGCAGACAGGAAAACTGTCAAACAGCAATACGGAGGCGCGTCCTCGCGCTCCGCTCGGATCTTAGCCGGGAAGAGCCCGGTCCGTGTCCGCGGCTGGCAGGCAGGCTGGATCGTCTGTGTGACACCCGAGGCTCGACACAGGAACGCCAAGACTACACAGTTGATCTCCGAGGAACTAACTGGAAGGCTTCCTCGTACAGGTGAAAACCCGAGGCTCGACACTGTACGGCAGGCAAGTTGAAAAAACGAAATGCATCGTTAGTAGCGGATCTTCAGAGAGTGAACAAACGGACTACTCACGGGTCGGAATACCAGGTAGGTAAACGGACGGACTGACAACTGGAATGAGAGTGACAGGAGTATTTATGTCAGCTGGAGGCGATCACCGGAGATGAGGCACAGCTGTGCCTGCAGAGAGAGGCGCGGCAGTGGGCGGGACTCTTAGAGGACACTACTGAGGGAAATACAGAAGTTAGTCTTAAATCCTCACACCTGTGCGCTCGTCTGTTCGTGCTCTCCGCCTGTGTGCACGACATGTCTCAGAACGCGCAGCTAGGGGGGCCTAATCGTTTTGGCCCAAAAGAGGCGGGTCTATGAAGCAGTTTAGCCAATTGCTGATTAAAGATATAAATGAGTGACATACAATTTAGACAATCAGTGCCCTCAAATAGATTCAGTGTGGGGCCAAAAATATTTTGCCCCCCGAGCTGCGCGTTCTCGTCAGGAGAAGTCTCTACGCGCGAGCACTCCTCCTCCAAGACCCATTTGAGAGGAGAACTTTGGCGGAGATTCTGTAGGCAAAGAGCTGATATCAGATCAGCCTGACCTCACAATCAGACAGCAGACTCGCGGGAAAGGGAAGCAGTACATGCGGAGCTTCTGTACTAGCTGTACACCAGACAGGCTTGCTGATCCGCCTATCTCTCTCCTGTGGCGAAAGGTGGGCACGCCCGAGCTGCATAGGCTCCACCTCCGAGGTGGAAGAGGGGAACGAATCCAAAGCCTGAGGCCCTCTCCGCTCATCCGGATAGGCTGACGCCGGAGCACGCAGGCGGAAGCTGGAAGAGGATGACGTCACGGGCGATGCCCCTAGGGACCTGTAGTTCCTCTCACGTCGCCTCTGCCGCATCCGATTATCCAGCCCGATCGAGAGTTTAATCAGCTCCTCCAACGAGCCGGCCTTATTACAGGTTGCCAGTTCATCTTTCACGGCTTCGGATAGTCCGTGAAGGAAAACTCCCCTGAGCGCCGTCTCTCCCCACCCGGACTCGGCGGCGAGAATGCGGAAGTCCACTGAGTGTTCCGCTACACTCGCTTGACCCTGTCGCAAGCGGAGGAGGCATTGAGCTGCATCCTCGGAGTCCACTGGGTGGTCGAAAACCCTCCTCAGATCCTCCACAAAGTCGACATAATCCACAAGATTAGGCTGGTCGATGCTCAGTGTGTTCGTGGCCCAGTCCAAAGCCCTTCCCCGCAGTAAGCCGACCACGTAAGAAACCTTGGACCTGTCTGAGGCGAAAGTCTGGGGCTGTCGGTCAAACACCTGCCTGCATTGAAACAGGAAGCCCCGGCATCTCCCCAGCGTTCCGTCATAGGGATCCGGAGATGGCACGGGGGACTCCCGAACCGGCGGGGCGAGGACTGGAGAGGGGAGTGCAGGTGCTGGGTCCGGTGCTGGAGCCGGCTGAGGCTGGACTGTCCGAGCCAGTTCCTGCATGATGCGGCCAATCTCAGAGACCTCAGCTGCCATGGATTGCTGTGCTTGACGCATCTCCATGAGCATCTGCTGGTGTGCCTCCAGCCGCGTGCTATGTCCGGCCAGCGTAGCTGCTCCTGTGGTCGCTGAATCCATCTTCTGGTCAGTCTATTCTGTCACGGGAGTTCACGGGTAGGACCCAAATGCAGACCACAGGAGACAGAGTCCAATGAAACAGGTTTATTTTTAGACAGGTGGGTTGCTGGTGTGAGTCCCGTGGCTCGACACCGGAGGGCTGGTAGCTCGACGGTGTGATGTCCCGTGGCTCGACACTGGAGAGTTGACAGATCGACGGTGTGATGTCCCGTGGCTCGACACCGGAGAGTTCGTAGATCGCCCAGTACTCTACACCCGTAGCAGAGAGGAGAGAGATTAGCACAGGAAGATACCATGGGGTTTAACTCACGAAACGGCGGACGCTACCGAGGCAGAAGACAATACAGGCTGACAACCCAGGCCTGCAAGACCAGGGCTGATATGCTGCCGGGTAACGAGCCAGATTGTCCGCAGCTGGCATCCATCAGGGCGGTAGCAGTGGGAGGAGTCTGGAGGCAGGTCCGAGAAAACACCAAGCACATGGCATAACAAAAACAAACAGGGGAATGACAGACACATGAGGAGAGGAGATTGAGGGGGGAAACAGAGGTAAACACACAATGGGTCAGACAGGGATCCTGACAGAAGTATTATATACTTTACAAACCAATCATTAAGGAGTTGTAGATGATTAATAAGATAATTTATTAAGTGTTAGTAAATGATGAATAACTTATTTAGATGTGCATTATTCATGCATTTATATATATATAATGGTTAGGGACTATGTTAATATATGCTTTATAAATGCATATTAACACTGCAATTCATGATTGATTGAGGTAGTTACTACTTGTCAGTAAAGTGTTTTATGTGAGCTCATCTAAAGTGAGGACTATTTATGCCTTATAAAGCATTTATTAAGTATTTTGTGTGACCTCATCTAAAGTGAGGACTATTTCTGTCTTACAAAGCATTTATAAATGACATTGAAAGGCCAGGAGTGCCTCAAAACACTTTTTTTTTTAACAGAACAGGCAAATAGACACAACACAAAGTGATCAAAAACATATTAATATTTATTGCAAGATGCAAACAATGTACTGTTAAATACAATCCTCTCAGCCATTAATTCATGTAAGAAACAAATACATTCTCCTTCAGGAGAACATGGCTGGATACAAAACATTTGTAAATATACGACTAGAGTTAACCAGGAGCTTTGCATTTTAGTTTACATTTACTGATTTAATTATTCATTTTAACCAAGAGTTTGATATTGTTCTAACAGGTAAAATAGCAATAAAATGTCAAGAATTGTCTTTATTCTTGTTCTATATTTTCATAAATACAACAAACTATAGTTTTTGTATATATAATATAACTATATATAAGACTTTATAAGCTGTGATATCAAATAGCTTGTGTGGCTCCAGACAAATTTTATTTCGTGGAAAATAGGGCAAAATGGCTCTTTGGATAGTAGAGGTTGCCCCTGGGTTAGGCATTCACCTCCAGTAGTTAAGTTAGACATTGGGCTCCAATAGGCATTGAGGCATTGAAAATTATAGCCATTTTATAATTTAATCATTTTTCATAAATACACTACATGTATTGTAATTTATAAAAATAGTTTTCCCATTATCTTATTTTCTCATTGCACAGCTCCTGTCTTCCTCAGTTGCTCTGCTTCCAGTGCAGCTTGTTTTAAGTGGAGCTTTTATCCAATCAGATCTCACCTCTGTGTCTCTAGGTAAGAACAGAGCCAGAGGTCTGCAGACTCTCAAGTGCATCCATGTGCAGTTTAAGTGAATGGGTACGATATTGTTGATTGTCACAGTGTTCAACCAATCAGATCTTTAGTTTGACATGTTGGGCGTATTCTTTGACATGTCAGAGCTGCTGGCTGGCCTATAATGACGTCAGCATTACGTGCAGCTCAGTTTTCAGGTGCAGCTCTGTAGTGAGGTCTAGCGTGTGCTGTGATTGGTCAGTGGGCGAGCACGTAACTATCGTGAAACAAAACTTACAGTAGCCATCAGAGGCTTAGTCGGAGCAGTGAGAGTTCAAATTTTGCTTGGTGTAGATTATTGTTTTTTTTTTAACCTAGCTTTGTTTTTTTAACACTCAATGGCTGAAGGAGGAGAAACGGATTTGTGAGTTGGAATTTAACCGTGGTATGAAACTCTTTGTCAACAAAGAAAGGAGGATGGAGTTTGTCTTGAAGTGAACTGCGTTTGTTTTTTTACATCTAATGTCAGAATGGCCCTCGAGTGTGTAGCAGAATGCGTGTTGCTGCTGTTGTTTTCCCGTTAAGCTAGTTAGCGTAGCCTCCCAGAACACGTGCGGTGCCTCAGCTGTTTTTGTTTCTTTTGTTCCGGTTCAGAGGTCACACAGCCCGTTGTCTCCTACGTGAGCGCAGAAAACATTATATTTCCCACAATTTAAGCTTCTGCATTTTCCAAATGCACTAGTATTATTCAAACGTATTGTTCGGTTCGTAAGCCTCGTACTGAACGGTTTGATACGAATACGTGTATTATTACACCCCTAGAAACAAATAATAACCGTAGCTGTGGGGCCATCATGGGGATATTAGGAGATGTTTCAGCTGCAGGACAGCAGTGAAGGCCCAGGTATAAAATGCACGGCCCGCCACTGCGTTCTAACAAAGGAATATTGAACCCTCAAAATGACCTTGTGTTGTCTTTGAATTTTTTAAGAAGCCTCAGTTATACTCCCAAATGAACACGTACACAGACAGCTGTGGATACCACAGATGCATAGTCGTTCTGTTTATACAGTCATCTTCAAGGACGCATTCCACAACTGTGCAGTTGATAGCTATGCTGCAATTTCTTAAATAGTGACAGCAGCACAGACTTGCCTGGACAAGACCATGCAGTCACAAAGAAACGGCGGTCAATGGATGTCGCACAGAGCCTAAGCGTAGACCCTGTGATGACCCTGGCAGAACCTTGCATACTCACAGACTCTCGTTGAGACAATGCTCTACTAAACCGACTGAACTGAAAGACCAAGACCATACCATACCATACCATATACAAGATGAGTGTCCACTGCATGGATATAAAAGTCTGGCACTAATTTTAGGCGTGCCAAAAGATCCATGGCAGCATCAGCACAAAGTACACGCTCATTGCTCTTCTCTTCAAACCAGCCTTTCTTTCTTTCTTTCTTCTTTTTCCACCCCTTCACTCACTCTTCTTTTATTCGAGCCAAATGCTAATGCAGCCAGAAGGCTCTTTGAAATTGAAATGATGTGAAAATAGAATTGCATTGGCAAATGAGCTGTGTTTGCTGGTCCCGTTGAACGCGCCTCTCCCCTCGCGAGGAGGCCCCGTTCTGGGACGCGGCCTCTTCAGCGCGCCCCTCCCCTTTCACGTCAGCTGGAGAGCTCCCAGAGGAGCAGAGATCAAGCTGAAGCTGATTGTGATGGAGTTGGTTTCACACATGCGCACACGCACAGAGATAGGCATATCTGCAATACCCTCATAACTAACTCAATGGCATGCATAGGTTTCCTCCTGCACACAAACACACATACGCATGTGTTTGAAGTTCACATGTACAGAGATGCATTTAGCAAGTAAGCTGCAAACACACACACACACACACACACACAGGCACATGATGTTCAAGTAAAATCATAAATGCACAGTTTAAGAAGCACAGTGCAATCATAGGTAGAAATACAATACTACATGTTCTATGTGCTGTACTCCGGCACATTGGATTTGAAATGAAACTATGATTATAAGGTTAAAATGCTGACTTTAGCTTTAACCTCTTTAATGTGAGGGTGAGGAGCAATTCGGCACAACTAGATTACATCATCAGAGCCGTATTGGGATTTTGCTCTTTTGTAATGATGTAAATTCTGATTAGTGAACTATACTCTCTTTCACCAATTCTTTCAGCTCACACCAGCATATGATTTGGTTGCAACTTTTATTTTCTTCTTCACTAGCACCCTTAAGCGTCTGTATATAGACTGTTTAAAACACGGATGTAGCCTCCGTCACTCATAGGTTTCTGATGAGTCGCTGTGACGCTCAAAGTCGGCATCTCTGACCCCAGTTCACAGTTATAGTGAGCGGGAATATTACCTATAGAGACCAACACAGTTATTCGTACCAGGCTGTAAACATCTTCATTTGTGCTGTAAAGTTGGGCATTTTAACATTAAGGTCTGTAGGGATTGACTCGCTTTTGGAGCCAGCCTCACTATCCATTAAATGAATTGCAGATTTGGCCACTTCCTCATTCGCTTCATTGCTCAGCCTTGGAAGTTGGCGCTTGGTCAATATGAGATGCACCAGGCTTTCAACTAACTCCAATCTAAAGCCACCTGCTTCGTTATTAGACAGTATAGAATATAGATAGGGAAAAAGCTCGCTCAGAGAGTAGGTTGTGGTAAATGGTTATGTCAAACAAATACAGACTTTCACCCAGAACACATCTGTTTGTGTCTTTTCCGGAACTTAACCAATTACTTTCCTGGCCAAAACCTAACCAAGTGAACCTAAAAACGAATTAAACCTACAAGGAAGTTTGTTTTGAAAAATATGCTTGTGCATGTATCGAACAAAACTGACTCGCTGTCCCTGGCATCTCCAAACGTGACGCAAGAGGAGAACCTAGAGCGTCAGAGTTTAAAGCACTAACCAAGCTACAATATTTGACTAGTTGGGAGTGAGAACGTGTTGGATTTTATGTTTATGATCATACATCTGCATTGTCCTAAAATTGAGAGACTACAGTATGTGGCCTATGGGTCTATCACTGTTCTCCTTGTATGGATGTGGACGCCCGCAATCACCCTAAAAGATAAAAGTCAGCACTTACAGCTTGAAGTCACTGTGTAATTTCAAATCCAATGTCCTGGAGTCCAGAGACAAAGCAATCGACTGTTCTTTCGATGAGAATCGGACTCTTGCTCATACTCACCTGTCTTGACCACTTTCTGGAAACCTGCCAGCGTCAGAGAGAAAATTATGAAAAAACCTTCTGAGGAGGAATCCAATCAACAGCGTGCTGGCAGTGGTGGGCCGTCAGGGCCTGCAAGGCCTTCTCTGCTGCCCTAAACAGAATCACAAAGCTATATCTATTTTATAATTTAATAATTTTTCTTAAATACATGACATGTATTGTAATTATTAAAAATATTTTCCCATTATCTTATGTTCTCATTGCACAGCTACTGTCTTCCTCAGTTGCTCTGCTTCCAGTGCAGCTTGTTTTAAGTAGAGCTTTTATCCAATCAGATCTCACCTCTGTGTCTCTAGGTAAGAAGAGAGGCCCCAGGCCTGCAGACTCACAATTGCATCATGTGCACTTTAAGTGAATGGGGACGATATTGTTGATTGTCATATTCTTCAACCAATCAGATCTGTAGTTTGACATGTTGGGCGTATTCTTTGACGTGTCAGCGCCTGCTAGCGGCCTATAATGACGTCAGCATTAGGTGCAGCTCAGTGTTCATGTTACAGCGCTGCCGCGAGGTGCAGAGAGTGCTGTGATTGGTCAGTGGGCGAGCACGTGACTATCGTGAAACAAAACTTAACAGCAAGGCTTAGTCGGCGTTGTGAATCACATCACGTGATTCAGCTCAGCCAATCAAATATGGGCATTCTGACAAGTTTCCTGACTGAGTGAGATGTACCACACACCGTGACACAGGGTGCTGAGATGAGGAATGAGGTTGCAGAGCAGTACGTACAATGTTTAACTTGTGAAAGTAAAATCTTAGAACGGTCTGCTGAATAGACGAGTGGGCAGCGGCCTGTCATTAAGGAATGATGTTGAGTCCCGCAGCCAGACCAGCTGAGAACCACTGTCCTACATGAGTACAGAAAACATTATAATGTCCTGTATTTAAGTGCCTGCATTTTCTAAATGCTCTAGCATTATTCAAACGTATTGTAAGACTCGTACCGAACGGGTTATTACGAATACGTACATAGTTACTGCCTTAGAAACGAATAATAGCGGTGGCGCCATCATGTGGTTGTAAGGTGGTATTTCAGCTGCAGGACAGCAGTGAAGGCCCAGGTATAAAATGCATGGCCCGCCACTGCGTGCTGGTGAGGAGAAAGACAAAGAAAGAAGGAAACCAAGAGAGACAAGAGGAAGTGAAGACACCGATACATGAAGAGAGAGGAGGGAGTGTTAAAATGACAAAGTTTGAGATGACAGCAGTCCCAGCCCTAGTCCCCCTGAATCTGCTCTCTGCTCTGTGACACAAAGCACACTGCAGTGGAGCGACTGCAGCATTCCACTTTCAACACACAAAAGGAATACATGAGAGCATCTCTCCGAGCCGTAGTCATGATTAATGAATGCTACAGTGTTATGTAAGAGTTAGAGTAAATACTATCAGTCTTCAGTTAAGCATCTCAACAGAGAGATGGCACTCGCCTGCTCGCTGTAATTGCATGTGTGTGAGAGTATGGACACCTCACTGGGTTGTCTGATTGAAGGGTGTGCAGATCTTTACTACCACAGTGTGTTATCTGTTTCTCATCCGCCACAATGTGAACAAGCCACAGTTGGCACCTCACTTCTGTCTCATCTCTATTTCCTCCTTCACACAGTCCTTTTTTCTTGACTCTTCATCCCTTCAGAATCGTGACATTAAGCAACAAAGAAGTGACTTTCGTTCCCTGAAAAATATCAGCATTTGTTGTCCATTGACATGTTTTCAATGTGTACCTGACAGTGTCATCGAAATGACAAGAAAAAAGTCAGAAGTAGCCTCTCTCTTCATCCATCAATCAATGATGGTTTACTTTACCCAGGACCAGGGATCATCCTTACTAACTCATTGGCTGCGGTTCGAATTAAACCCACACCCTCCAACAACAAAAAGTCCTCATAGGTCATCTCTGCCAGCAAGTTATCACACGCTATATTCATCCTGAGGCCACAACCTCTAGTGGTCGGACTAATGTTAATAAAGGAGGGAGTCAGGCAACGTAGTATGAAGAGCAACAAAGTCCGGGATGGGTGGTTGGGTGGCTTAAAAAACACAGACTTTAACCAAGGGCACTGCTGTCTCTTAGTTAACTAACATACTTAACTTACATGCATAACCTAAGTATGTAACAAACATACTTATTTGAACCCAAACCATCATCTTCTTCTAAACCTAACCCAGTTGTTGTTGCCTTAAGATAACAACAACTTAAACACTAACCACGTGTTTAAAACTGCAACGCTTCCACGCTTTGTGCCTGTTGCTGGTACCCTACAACATTCATTTATGCAGTTTTGGGAGTCATTGGCAAATTACCTATTCTGTGAGGAGGTGTTGGTTAATCAGAGGTTGTTTGCGCTTGTGTCCTATTTTATCAATTGTTGCATTTCTTCAATAAAAAGTGAGTGAAACAAGATATTACCGTACAAAAATGCCAAAAAGTCATGTTTTTTTCTGAATGATTTTGTACTGATAGGGGCACGAGATGAGAGAACACTTAAATAGATGGTAGAAGCTTCTCAGTCAAATCATGGAGAGGCATGTGGAAATATTAGCATTTTTATTTCAAGGCTGCTGCGCTTCAAATAAACAAATGCATGATTTTGACACCAATCCTGCCAAACAAGGGGACATGCGTATTGTGTTGAGTGTGTCATGGGAAGATTGGATGAGATGACTGAACGAGTGAATGAGACTGAGCGACGGAAGATCGGCGCAGATTGGATTAGAAGAAGAAAGTGAGTCACATAAAGTGACAGAGAGCGTGAGAGAGAGGAGGGAAGAAGAGGCTGAGAGTACAATGTGTATGTGTGAGCATATGAATATATGTGGTGAAGACGTTGCTTGCTTGTGTGTGTGTGTGTGTGTGCTCCGCTCCCCTTGCCCACATGCTGATGCCTGTCAACTCCAGGAAACTTCAAGCGATTTCTGTTTTTTAAAAAAGAAGAAAACAAAAGAGGTTGAACTTCACAGTGAGTGGCAGCATATGAAGCGGCAGCGTGGCCTGACTTAGCCTCACTTCAGCCTCCGGCACCGCTCGCTGGCCCACCGCCCGGTATGGAAATACCCCTCAGCCTTAATGGACATTTAATTTAATAATCAGTGATTGATCCCTGCAGGTAATGATGTATAAGCAGGAAGATTCAGGGGATGAAGAATATTCTCGGTCAATAATTGGAAGCGGGAGATAGCCCTGTGGAAAGACAGGCAACAGAGTTGCCAATAGCAGCATGTCTCCTTAACTCTCCAGTTGTCAATATGGCATCTCTTTATTTGCCAGTGGCAATTAGCGGCATGGAGTCATGTTGTTGAGTTAGAGTCACATCAACCTCACAGAGCTAATTAGACACACTTGACCTTTTCTGCGCGAGGCTAATTTTAGAGACGGGGATGAGGCTGAGGCAAGGGGTCTGAATAAGACCCCTGGATAAACACAGCACACTCACTTGTGTGCGTCCTCTCTCTTAAATACAATCTAGTGAAATGAATTCAGCCGTGCATGCATGTCAGCGAGTCCTATAATGTGGCTAGCTAGTCCGGACTGAGAGCCATGTGGAAGCAATCAGAGATATGCTCTGACTCTGGAATTCAGCACCTCTTGCACTTCTTGGTTGGTTGCTTGGTTAGCCTTGTGTCAGTAAACGGGCTGCTTGTGTAAATAATTCAGCAGCATACCTTTCTCCACCAGACTGGAGACCTATCTTCTGCCAAATGAGCTCCTCACCATCACCGTCCTCATTGATGTTCCGGCCTCCTCAGGTCCAGAGCAGATACGACCCCCAGAGAGCCTCTCCAGTCAAACACACACAGTCACACACACACATACACGGTGAAATGCTTAAAGCCAGCCTTGTTTGTGACTTAATATTGATTTAATATTCATGAACATGTACCGTTTCTATTTGTGGCAGAGTCACACTGAATGGAATTGACATACACGTTATCCAAGTGTGACACATATTGCTGCGTCTGCTTTACACTGAGTGTGATGGTTATGCATCAGTGCATGTGTGTCGTATAAATGTAGGACTGTGTGTGTGGGTGTTTCTTCTAAAAAAACATATATATTATTTGACTAGTTGCTTGAACAGAAACATTATGCTGCCTCATTGAAAAATATATATTGAACATCTGCAAAATGATTCTCATGCAGCCAATGTTTTAAAAGCAGCATGCTGATGACAATCAATCAGCAAGATGTCTATAATATTGATTGAATACTTGCAACATTCTCAATGTCACACTTCAGATTATTTTAGCAAGCAAACCAGGATTACATTGCATATCGACGTTAATGCTGAAACAAGCTACTTTAATGGATGTTTATAGTTCCCAAATGGTCAAATTCAATGGTCAAAAATACGAGTATCAGTCATTGGCCTTGAAGTGAGTTTAAAGACATATCTTTAGTAACTTAAAATCAGAGTAGGGTGGTCTGTCCCCTTTGAATGTTTTACTTAATCTCTCTGTGATGTTGTACTGTAGAGAAAGACAAGAAAGGACAGTGAGAAAGCTTTGACAGCATTAAATGAGCTGGGATTCATTCCATTACAGCTGCATGTATGTGGCTTTTCCGCTAATTGGTTTTGTCACCACGAAGCCCAGGTCTTCCTTCTTAAGATCTCCTTTACGTCATGTACACACAGCGGGGGAGAAGCAGTTTGGAAGACACTGATTTTTCACAAAAAATGTGGCTTCTGGCTGTCATGGTAGCTCAGCAGGCCAAGGCACTTGCAATGTGTGTGTGTGTGTGTGTGTGTGTGTGTGTGTGTACTAAATCTCATCCCATTTCGACCCTGTTGCTGCAGAATGTCTATTCAAGGAAATAGAAGTGGGCTTTTATGGCGTACAACATACAGAGTTGTGTCTACAGGGTCTGGATGCAAGAAGACAGACACCACAGGACACTTTCTTCCAGTTTTACTTTATCTTTTGGTTTATATTGAAATGAAAATCAATAACATGGAGACTAATCCCAGAACTACACCAACCAGCACAGATAACTATTTTCTTTCATAGGTTTCGGTTGTCGTAGCAAAAACAAAATGAGGCAAAATCAGATTGTAATTGATTGTTTGATTGTTGTATTAGCGCACAACAAAAGGTGAATTATTCAAAGTTATTAAAAATATCTACAATGTTTCTTTATGATATTGCAAAAAGTTGAAATGTAAAGTTATTTCGCGAGGCATTTGTCTCCTGGTCTGCTGTGTGACTCGTCCACCTTTCAGTCTTTGGAGATGGCAAACTTCAATGATATGGTCCATTGTTGGCTCCTCTCCACAAGCACACAATGGGTTTGGTCTGCTGCCTCATCTATGGAGACTGTCCAAAAAGGTTGGATCAGGGAGCCATGGGGTGTGGTAAGCTGGGCATCCACCTGGTGTGCATGGAGTGACCTGAACCAGACAGGGGCCTGGTATTCTGCTGCAGAGTAGGGCCAGTGCTAAGGTGGGCAGTGTAGGGCTGCTGCCCCCCGTTTGGAGCATGAAAGCTATCAAATCAGGTTTTTTCTGGACTTCACCTTTGACATCATGCCTTTTTAGAATCCCCTGAAAGGAAAGGGTCCTGTCAAGGGTCACTCCCAGATAGGTTGCGTTGAAGGCGTGTTTCAGCTTAAGTCTGCTCAGTTGGATGTTAAGTTCTTTGGCAGCTTTTGCAGCAGAGTGTTTGTTCAAGGCTTGGTTTTAGGCACCAGGTTTATCCAGTTTTGCACCTGCTATAGTGAAATCTTGAACCAAAATCTGGTGCTTGGGTTGCCAGACAGATGTCATCGGCATAGATGGATTTGCGGGACATAGTTTTGTGTAAGTCGATGGTGTGAAGGTCTGTGTTCCCTGTCCATGGCGGTTAGCAGAGTTATAATTGTAATGAAATCATGATCCAAAGAATACAATATATTTCTGGATTTAAAAGACGACAACGATGGTAACAAATGTGAAAATAAACTCAATGTATTAAAAAAACTGAACTCCCATTATGTCAGGATACTACACATTTACTCAGTGTGTATCTGCGACTTTCCACTTGACTGAAAAAGAGCCGTGGTGCAGGTGGAAGCATGAGATGGTGCTGCTGGCCGGTGTGATGGCCTCCTGCTGACAGGAGAGCTGAATCCAGGGAGGGAGCGCTCTGCACTGCTCTGGCATTTCATCACTGAAGCAGAATTACAGGGCATTTTGATTTGCTTTGATAGTATGATAATCCTTGAGATTTTCACTTCACCGCCTTGAGATTCCAGTAAAGGCACTAAAATGTCTCATGAGTACAGTCAAAAATTAAGCTCAGATATGGACCATTTGAGGAGAGCAGGCTCGGTTTCAAACAGCTTGACTCCCTGATAAATGGACTGGCCACTGGCCTGTTAGCCAACAGTGTCGGTCAAAATGAGTCAGTTAACAAAAAGAAAAGAAAAACACACTTGTCTCTTTAGATGTGAGACATGCAGTCTTGACACATCCTGAGATATATGCTGGGAGACTGGTCAGTGACTACTGAAACACTCTGGCCGAGGCTCAACACCCAACCATGTCTGGTAGTGAGCTAAGTCACGTCTTGACAATAGCAGCAACATAATGGACGATGCCAGCAGTGTGGTTATTACAAACCTCAACTTTTGTTGTTTTTACACTCATCACTTCATTTATCCAACTCATCAACTGGAGAAACACTACTTTAATTGGTTAGAAATCAGCTAGAGAGGTCCTTTAATAACTGGGTGAAACTTGTTGAAAGAAGAATTCTGAGTGGGAAATTCACGAAAGGCTTTTGCCGCCACTTAACCTGCACAAATAAGACACAAAGAAACTGTGTTAAGCACCCCTAAATACGCTGCCAAGCAAAGAGCATCTCTCTGATCCTGTAAATGAGGTAATGTGCAGATATTTGGCGCAAATGTGGTTCCTTTTCCATGGCATTACAAACAGTCTCATTCACAAAGATCAGCGCTAATTGCCACAAGTAGGAAAAGGGAAATGATAACGTCTTCAGAGAGTTGTTGGTAACTAAAGGGCATTCATAAGGGCTGAAACGCCCAGACTTTCCAGTGATCATGGCGTATTGAATCCCAAACACGGCTTCTCTCTGGCATGTTTAAATTCTTAGCTTGAAGTTGTGAGGAACGCCTCTGCATCTCTCAGTCAGGACCTGCTGCTCGTTGTATGAACATTACACTTTTCTTTTTCTCTCTCAATTGTTCTGCTCCTGTGATCTTGGTGCAAAGGCACCATTGATACTTTGCCACATTGATAATTGCGATCAGATCCAAAACAAGAAAAACTCTATAGGTGTGTGTGCGTTGAATGTCATTAGTGCAATATCTTCAGCGAATCAGACTGCGGCCGCATTCCATTCTTTTTGAATTTGTCTGTCAATTTGGAGACTTTGGTCTTGTTTGCATATGTTTGTCCAATATGACATTCCACTGGAAATGCCAGTACAATTGTAGCAACAGTGTTTACCTCATTATTCACTAGCTTAGGGCCCCACCTCGGCGATTTGGCCGGCTGGAGAGTTTTAGGGATGGTTGGTGGAGGGTAGCCTGAGCGAAGCGGTTTGGGGAAAGGCTAGTTTGAGGGTCCACTGCGGCTCCCGGGCCTTGCAGACCCCCAAAAGCCTGCCTACGGGAGCAGTGCCGCCTGCCCGTTGCGCATGTCGGTGGCGCTGTGGCGAGTGTAGAGTTGGTAGGCGTGGGAGGGCCAGCGGCCCAGGCTTTGATGAGGTGGTCTGGGACTCCTCTGCTCGCTGCGGTGGTGGCGGCTCCTACGCGGGAGGAGTGGCCAGAGAAGGAGCCAGGATTGATCCCGGAGATGGTTAGGATTCCCCTGAAGTGCAAGAGGAACCAGGATCGGTCGGCGATGCGGCCAGTCTCGGTGGTGAACAGTGGTTCGTGGGGGGCGGTTTGCTGTGTTTTCCTGGTTTGTAGTTAGCGCATGAGGGGTTCGTAGGGGCTCAGGTGTGAGTTGAATTTGAAATATAGTACAGGGACCGGCTCTTCTCTTCTCTTTCTTCGAGACTGGTCTCCGGCAATGTCGTCCGTCGTGAAAACCCCCCAAAAGACGGCAGAGGGAGCGGCATCGTTGTTGGCCAATTGTGTGAGTTCATCGCTGGAAGTGGGCGGGGTGGGGGCACTGGCATCCCGGTGCCAGATGTCCCGGTTATGGTCACTTGCTGTGTTTTCTGAAGTAGGCGGCGGGGGCACTGGCATCCTGCGTTCCGTTGTTGCTTTGCGTTCCGTGCTTGCTGCGTCTCGTTGCCTGCTGCGTTGCGTTGCTGCGATACGTTGTGTGGCTGCGTCATTGCGTCGTTCCGTTGCTGCGTTCCGTTGTTGCTTGATGTGATCCGTTGCTGTGATCCGTTGTTGCTTGCTGCATTGCTGCGTCGTTACTTGCTGCATTGTTACGTTGCTGCGGTCCGTTGCACTGTGTTGCTGCATCCCGTTGTTGCTTGCTGTGTCGTTGCGTTGCTGCGTTACGTTGCTGGGGTACGTTGTTGCGCTGCATTGCTGTGTTCCGTCGTTGCAATGCGTGGCTGCTGCGTTCTGCCGTTGCTGCATTCCGTTCCGGCGTTGCTGCGTTCTGTTCCATTCCGGCGTTGCTGCGTTACGTGGCATGGCTGAGTCATTCCGTGGCTGCGTCATTGCACTCCGTGGCTGCGTTGCTGCGTTTCGTTGTTGCTTGGTATCTGCATGGTGGAAAAGCGGAATGGGGGAGGGGGACAGAGGAGAGGGAACCTGGCAACCCGGTGCCAGGACTTAGGGGGGGACAGAGGCAAGAAGACCTGGCAGCCCGGTGCCAGGAATCTGCCTAGTAGGAAAAGCGGAATAGGGGAGGGGGACAGAGGAGAGGGAACCTGGCAACCCGGTGCCAGGAATCCGCCTAGTGGGAAGAGTATGCGTAGTAGGAAAAGCGGGATAGGGGAGGGGGACGGGGGAGAGGGAGCCTGGCAGCCCGGTGCCAGGACTAAAAGAGGGGGACAGAGGCAAGAGGACCTAGCAACCCTGGTGCCAGGAATCCGCCCAGTGGGAAGAGTATGCGAAGTAGGAAAGCGGCATTAGGGGACAGAGGAAAGGGAACCTGGCAACCCGGTGCCCGGACTTAAAGAGGGGGATGGAGGAGAGGGAACCTGGCAACCCGGTGCCAGGACTTTACCTGGTGCCTGACGTGACTTTGGGAAGGTTTGGAGGAGTTGGCACGGTGTGCTTTGTTGCGTAGACTCTCTTTTCCCTTTCTTCTCTCTTTCCTTGTGGTGGTGGAGGGGGACGCTGTGAACCTGGCAACCTGGAACGTCGAGGCCGGCGGGGCGGAGCTTGGTGGTGCGTGATTGCGTCACTGACGGCACGCCCGTGTGTTGTTGCTGGAAAGTCCGTCGCTGCGTGGCGAGGTGTCATGGCGGCTGTGAGGAGTTGGAGCAGTGTCGCTTTCTTGTCGCGGCACTTGTGGGGGATCCCCCTCTCCTGCAGCTCCATTAACAGGCGCACTACGGTCCAGGCGGCGATCCTGGGCGGGTCGGTTCTGCTGGGAGATGCGGTCAGGGCGCGAGCGCCGTGGCGGTGGCTTCGAGCGCGGCGTACTGGGAGGCTGGAGTCGCCGGAAGCCGGGCTGTCGGAGGTTTGTCCCCGAGCGCTGCGTCCGGAGCGAGCGGAGGAGGAAGGGGGAGAGTTCCGCGTCCGTTGCCCACATTTGGGGGCAGCGGAACGCCGTCTGCTACGGAGGCGTGCCGGGGTGGGACTTGGTTCGCTGGAAGATGACGGTCGGTCTGGGTCCCCGTACTGGGCGGATTGCCCGGAGGGAGGGATTCCGGTCGATGGATGTGGCTGGTCAGCGGGTTCGGCTGCGTTGGGCCGCCGGGGCGCTCTCGGAGGCGATCGGTGGCGTCTGGAAGCCCTGCCTCAGTGGAGTGCGGCCCCGGGCTGTGCGGGTGGCGGCTGGGGAGGCGAACGGTTCGTCGTCATCGGGAGGCCCGGTTAGTAGCAGGTCCATGCTGGCGAGGTAAGGGGTTTATTTTCCTTTTCTGTTCGTTGTTTTGCGGTGCTGCGGGGCGTTCTTGCGGTTTGGTGTGAAAGGCGTAGCAGGCTGAGCTATGGTGGCGTGGGTATTTGTAGGGTGTGGCCGGAAGTGGCCCCGTGGAGGTGTGGCCCTGCTCCTGAAATTCAGCTGAGGTTTATCTCCAATTATGAAAGTGGCAGGTATGGTGGAGTTCTGATATCTCACTGCTCTGTGGTTAGTGAGAAGGTTCTGTGTTCCATCCCTCTATGCACATATGTTCTCTTGGCCTTTCAACCTACTTTTGAATATGGCAAGTTATTGTCTCGCTTGGATGACACGTCCTGATAACTGCCTTCCTTCGAACATATTGAACTCCTTACCCATCATCTCCGTAGTAGAGATTTGGTAAAAGTGTACAAACGATCAAGGTTAATTTTGGGCGAGAAATGTAAACTTCTGATAAAAGAACAATGAAAACATGAAATGAGTTAATGTCAGAGTCATAAAAGAACACCATTCAATAAATTGAGCAAGACACCAGCAATGGCACTGATGTGTGTGAGTGCATTGGTGAATGAAAGTATACAGTTCAAACACAGAACTTTCACCCATCAGAACATTTTTTACGTTGTTTTAAATGATGTAGCTTGTGTCAGTTAAGATACCTAACAAACATACCAAAATCCTTTCTTTCCTAAATCTAGCCAAGTAGTTTTGTGGCATGGACCTAAATTGTTTCCATTGTAATTTTACACATTATGTTCCACCATGTAATGCGGTGTTAGTCGTGGTCATTTTGTTTATTTCTGTGAGATCATGTTGACAAACAGCCACCACGGACAGTGAAGACAATCCTGTACTTTGAGCTTAAACCCAACACTGCGTGTTTAGTCCATAATCCAGTGCTCCATGTTGTTGCTGAGACATTAGTCTGACTGTTAACTGATCACTCCAGACTCATGTTTGACTCATGTTGCTTTGATGTTTGACTAAGGCATGTCCCGGGCCTAATGCTCCCACACTCACATCTTACTGGGAAGGACATCTGACTATGTGTAAGACCTTAGCTAAAATGTCTGCTGCTAGTCTCTTCTTTAATAAGTCAGAAACGTGATTGCAGGGTAAGTCCTGTCTTTAACCCAGACTGCTTACCCCTATAATGCAGCATGTGGTCTTAATAGATGATGCAAAGGCCCCATGAAATGTATTTTTATTCCTTTTTTCCAAGCTCTCTCCTTTTCCATTTTCACACTAATCACACATCTTCCCTCATGCTCCCCCTCCCAGGCCTCTCGCCTCTTTGAATTGACTCACATTGACAGTTTGTTTCTTCAGCAAGCAATAGAGGGAGCGAGAACAGTGAAGAAATGTACAAATACAATTATTAGCATAATGGAAGGGGGGGGGCATACAAATAAGAACAAGAAATTTAGCAAATGAGAGACAAGGTTAGAGGGACCTTAGAGGAAGCCTTCACGTCTCAAATGCATCATGTCTCAGGCCATGTCCACACTACTACGCTTCCATTTTAAAACGCATATCGTACGTCACACTACGAGTTTTAGAGCACCGAAAACGGTTACGTTGAGAAACGCTCCCGAGGACAGATACGTAGTGTGACCGGGCGTAAACGCATACGATTGGAAAGGATGACGTCGACGCCACGGTTGGCTACTTGATTGGTTATTAGCAGTGTCATCACGTGTCCTTAAGTCATCATAAAATGTTGCATAATATGTTATGGTTGTTATAAAGCATTACAGACATTGATGCGTGCTAGTGGCTATACTTATGCAGTACTATGAAAGACTTTTTAAGTATGCTTACAATGCATTATAGACAGGCATCATAGAATCAATAAGATATGCTACCCTAACTGGTTTTGAACATGGGATTATCAAAAGCATTAGAACATTGTAGATGATGTTCACATGTGACCATCATCTACAATGTGTTAAATAGAGTTGCCTGCTTTCATCCAGAGGGTGTCTTGTCTTTAGAAAGCCTTTCAAAAGAAAAGAAAAGAATGCAAAAGAAGTGGGGGTTATATAATCAGGGAGGTCTGGGTCACCTCATATTCACCCGAGAACCTCCCTCGTGCAATAAACAATGTGTGGAGATGTTTGTTTGGTGGATGTCTGTGTTTGTGTTCATTCTTTCATCACCTTCTCTCAACTGGATGGTGTTGTTTGAGACGAGGTCTCGGTGCAGGTCTCGCCCACGTGAAACAGCACATCCACGCAAACATACCCAGATCTCCTGGAGGACTTCCTGTTTTCATGCGTCGCGGCCAGAGGCATCGTGTTTTTGGCTTGACCGTCTCTCTGTAGTACCATCAGGAACGCTGGGAGGGAATTTATTTTTAAAAGTGGCACAAACGTCCACTTTGGCTAAAGGATGAACGGATTAGCATTTGGCAATCAGAGGTCAGAGGTCAATGTCACTGTCACCTCACAAAAAATACATGTTTTTGGTCATAACTCAATACGTTTTTGCAAATTTCACACAAATGCTTTAAGCTTAATTAATATAGTGATGACATTTTGTACAAACATGAATATAAACTGTAATTTGACGGGTTGGTGGAAACATACGCGAGGATCATTCTCGTCTTTCCGAATATCATCTTAAAATAAAATCAGATGCTCTGACTCTCATTTAGAAAACACCTTTTCTTTTCACATTTAGTTCCGTTCCGCTGATGGGATGAACTGAATCATTCTCAATCCCATCTGTGTCTCTTCTGCCTAATCTTTCTTGATCATGCTCCAGGCAAAGAGCCTAATGATGATCTGGAATATTAATGCATCATTTTCTCCCCCCCCACACACACTCCCCTTTAGGATTGTATAATCTTATGATCTATGTTAGGACACATTATTTCCATTTCCATGACATATTTTAGTCATTTCCACCTCATACACACAGCCTGGAGAGATGGCAGTATTGTTCAGTCCTCTCATGCACATCTGTTCAGACGGTTTCACAGGAGCCTCTCTAAAGAACAATTTGGCAGCAAACACGTTCATACAGCCAAACAATGTATTTTGGGGAAATGGGATGAATACAAATGAAGAAATGCAGGATAATTAAAACGTTTTAAAAGCGACTTAGCATTTGTTAGCCTGAGACCAGTGGCGGCTGGTCAATAGAGGGCCATGGGGCATGGCCCCACCATGAGCCACACAAAAAAAAATCATAAATTATACAAATTGTCAATATTTGTGTTTTTGAACTATGGAATGTACCCAGTAATGTGTGTAAAATATGATATCTGCGCAAAATATATGCTTTTCCTGCTCGTGCTCTCCTCCTGTGTGCTCTCTGCTTGTGCTCTCTGTCTGTGTGCACGACACTCTGAGAACGGCAGCTTGGGGGGCCTGATCGTTTTGGCCCAAAAGAGGCGGGTCTATGAAGCAGTTTAGCCAATTGCTTATTAAAGATATAAATGAGTGACATACAATTGAGCCAATCAGCGCCCTCAAATAGATTCAGCTTGGGGCCAGAACGATCAGGCCCCCCTCGCTGCGCGTTCTCGTCAGGAGAAGTCTCTACAGGCGAGCACTCCTCCTCCAAGACCCGTTTGAGAGGAGAACTTTGGCGGAGATTCTGCAGCCAAAGAGCTGATATCAGATCAGCCTGACCTCACAATCAGACAGCAGACTAGCGGGAAAGGGAAGCAGTACATGAAGCTTCTGTACTAGCTGTACACCAGACAGGTTTGGCTAGCTGGATGACGTCATGCTAATAATTGATTTAGCTTTTTAAAACAACGGGGACAGATCCAGCACGGACAGTTACGGGAGTGAGGGATGAGGAGGTAAGGAAACATGAGAACACCAGGGTAGGGAGTGAGGGATGAGGAGGTAAGGAAACATGAGAACACCAGGACACACATGAGAACTCTGTCAAGCTACATATTAGGCAAAGTGAACATCTTTTCTTCTACATAGCCTCAGTCTCATCTGCTTAACTTGGTCATGGAGGCATCAACATGTAATAGAGATGTTAAATTAACAGTGAAAACTCATCATAGCTTAATTTAACATCAGTATTCATAATTACACTTCATGTTTACTTCTCCTGATCTTTACCTCCTATAACAAGGTCCATAGGGGCATCTCAATAAATGAACATGTTATATTATATTATATAAGTGTTATTTACTGATTGTTTTTGTGTTGGAATACATGTTAAATATTTAACTGCCAAGTAATAATGCGTGTTTGATACTTACATTTTTTTTGCATTAAATCATACTGGGATGTTTGCTGAAATTATTAGGATGGACCTACCTAGAACATTTTCCACCAGCCGCCACTGCCTGAGACCACTTGGTGAAGGTCAGGGAAAGATTCTGGCCATGGTTTACAGAGACCAGCATTGACTGTTGGGAGATGGTAGGGATGCAAATAGCAGCTCTTTGTATGCTGGGCCATCCACCCACATGTCCTTCCTGAGGCGTTCTCTGGTGTCGGAATTGTAACTTTTCAAACCAGACCATCCACCAAGCTCTTCAGGTGTACGGAGCTGAAAAAGCACGCAGGATTTGCACTTCTCTCTAGAGCTCTCTTTTTTCATTCTTCACACAACTCCTTCTGCCACTGTCCCTGCGTACATGACTGTAAAGCCATTAATACCTTCAAGGAGACACATGTTTACCATCATAAGTAGCCGGACATTTCTTCATAAACCTTTTAATTTCCCAATGGGACACTACTGGACATACTGTGTGTCATTTAAATCAAACACAAAACCAAAGCAGTCGTTTCTCTAAAATGTAAAGTCACGCTGTTTTTTTCTTTTTCTGGAAGTCATGAAATATTAACTTGGAAGTACAATGGGGCAAGATGACAACCTCTTTCAGGGCAACGGGAGTTACAATACCTCTCAATTAATGTGAGGATTTAATGAGAATTTCAACAAATATATCAAAACAAATTTGGAGGAATATTACCAACCCTAGCTTTAAAGTGACATCAAACCAATTCCTAAAGATGTAGAACCATAATAGAAGAAAAAGGGTATCTGGTTTAATTGTGACTGTTTATTTCACGAATATATCAGTTTTCGTTTTCGTGTGCATTCTGATTCATTCCCGAAGTGTCGGCGGCTCACACTGGACGTTGTTATATCTTGTCCAGTCTGCTTAACTCTGCATAAAACTTCTGCATTAATCGTTCTTCTTTATTTATACACCTCATACACAAAAATGAAGGTTTAGCTGCCAACAAAAAATGATCTTTTTTTTATCCATGTACCTAAAATAATCAAATAACAATATTGATTCAAACGCCACCTTCTGAAGGAGAAACAGTGTAAACTGACTCTAAATGACATAGAACAGGAACAAGTCAGTCTTCTAGTATCTGTTCAGAGCACATTCTTTGTGCAGCAACGACAGAACATGGTATGTCGTGATTATATTACAGCTAAGAAGTGTTGTTCAACCCAACACAAAGCTAAGTTATTGCTTTAATGAAACAGTAATCAAGCAATATGAAGTCATAGACACATTATATTTGAATAGATTTCACAATAAGAATAGGCCTTCCAAGGCTGCACATACTAAGGTGGTTGCTATGGAACGGATGCTGTGGACATAGAATAGAATTGAAGAATAGAAATGTACTTCATTCATCCCCAAGGGGAAATTTGTCTGTGGCAGCAGCAAATAGGGTTACACAATAAAACTAGAAAATGCGTTGGAATGCTGAAAACTGAAATTAATCGCAAAAACATTGCTGAAAATAGATATCCAATTCAAAAAGTTTAAAGATTACAAATATGAAAAGTCATATCACACCTCTCCTGAAAGAGAGGAGACATAATCATAATGTCTGACACACATAAACAGAGGTTATTAAATGCCTGGCTTCATCACAAGCATTTCAATTAGAATTCACTCTTTGGGGCTTTTATTTTGAAATGGGGTGTGTGTGTGTGTGTGTTGGGGTCCTCTGAAAGTCTCTAAGACCTGAATGACTGTATGAGAGAGAGACACAGACAGGGGGAGAGAGAGGGAGAGAGAAGAAAGAATTAGTGAGAAGAAAGAATTAGTGAGTGAGTGTGAGAGAGAGAGAGAAGAAAGAATTAGTGAGAGAGAGAGAGAAGAAAGAATTAGTGAGAGAGCAAGAGAGAGAGGAGTGCATGTGTGTTTATAAACATCACTAATTAGCTCAATCGCAAACACCTGTGTGCCTGAAGCCATTTCATGGAGATAAAACAGGGAAACACCTCTCAAACAAATCCTCAAAACTCCCATAACCGTACCTCCTATTGCTCCGATATTAATAAGTGCGAGAAAGGATGAGTTGAAGAACAGATCCTATACAAATTGTGTCTGTAGTGTAAAAAATGTGGCTTAATTGGCGATCTAGAAATGGGGTACCGTGTTCTGTGGAAGATGTTTTTGAAGCAAAATTTAACATTGGTCTCTATGGAGCAGAAAGTTGGTTTTCCTCTCAATTAACAGCTTCTGTGTCAAGTCATTTTTCTACGACAAGGACAATATTGGCTACTTTTACATCCAGAAATTATGCATGAAGAGTGAAGATTGTGGACACAGTGGCAAAACACAAATGTTTTTTTCACAAGAATCTCAAGCTGCTCTTCACTCTAGCGGTGACATCACGCACTCTAAGCTGCGCAATACACACTCATTATAAAGTCAGAAAAGGGCTGAAAAATCATAAAAGTTAAATTGCTGCAGTTACAAAAGTTTAGAAGATATTGGAAAGCTGAATTATGCGGCAATAGTTAAGGGTTTTCTCAACATTGGAAAGTTGAAATGGTGTCTTTAGCTGAAAGTATCAGGAAGTTGAAGGATTTGAAAGTTGACGAAGTTTAACAGGATTTGAAGATTTTCTCCATAGAGATCCCATTCAAAAGAAAATTGCAAAAAGCTTAATATTTCAAAGAATTTAAAGATTACAAAGATGTCATATCACCCCTCTCCTGAAAGAGCTGAACATTTTGATATTCGAACGGTTTCTGTGGCTTAACACTTTTCATCAGTGGTGATATTTGTAGTGGTAGAAGTTGTAGTCGAAGTATTATTTGTAGAGGTGTTAGTAATTAGAAGAAGTAGTGGAAGACGTAGTATCAGTAGTCATAGTAATAGCTGTAGTATTGGTCGTAGTATTTAATATAACAGTAGTGGTAGTAGAAGTAGCAGTCGTACTAATGGCTGTAGTAGTATTACTACTTTTAGTAGCATGAATAGCAGTAGTAGTAGTAGCAGTTGTCGTATAAGTAATAGTAGTAGTGGTAGCAATAGTAGTAGTGGTAGTAATACTAGAAAATGCATTTCCTGCTGAAAATGCGTTGGAATGCTGAAAGCTGAAATGAATCTCAAAAACATTGCTGAAAATAGATATCCAATTTTAATAAAATTGCAAAAAGCTTAATAATTCAAAAAGTTGAACGATTACAAATATGAAGTTATATCACACCTCTCCTGAAAGAGCTGAACATTTTGATATTCGAACGGTTTCTGTAGTTTAAAATAAGGAGGGGGGAAAGTCCTCTAAAGATCCCTAAGCCCTGAATGACTGTATGAGAGACACAGAGAGAGAGAGGGAGAGGAGTGTATGTGCGCGTGTGTCTGTGAGTCTGTGTGTTTATAAACATCACTAATTGGCTCAATCGCAAACACCTGTGTGTCTGAAGCCATTTGAAAATATTCTCCATAGAGATCCCATTGAAAATAAAAAGCTTAAATAATTCAAACTTAACAGCATTCCAACAATAACATATTGGGTATGGAAAATGCACAATATATATAATAAAATAACAGAGCAGGACCTATTACATTTAAGAAAACAAAGTAATACAAATGCACAGTATGCACTGGATATAATTGTATTAAGTTAACTAAGTAGGAAAAACAAAATTAAAATAAAATAAACAGCTGTATGAACATGCACTAGTAGCTAGCATATATCTATTTTTGTGGTTCGTGTGTGTCTATATCCCTGCTTGCTTGCATATTCTGGGCAACATTGTGTCTCTACATGTGACTGCATGTCGTTTAGAAGGTGGATTGTTTTCTGGAGATATCACTGCTCAATCCACTCCATGTTGTAGCAGCTAACTTTGATAGGTTGTAAATGTAACTTGATCCTTGTTGGCGGAAGTGATCCCCACATGACCCTGTTGCGAAGCAACCATGACAAGACATTAGTCTAACACAGGGATTCCCAAAGTGGGGTGCGCGCACCCCTGGGGGTGCGCGAGCTGCCTCTAGGGGGTGCGCGAGAGGAAAAGTGTAATGGCGGTCTGATGGTGTAATAATATTAAATATTAAAAAAAAATGTAATTTTAATTTAAAAACTGTCAGGTGGGACATCTGAAGCTATCAGTCGTAAAAGAGGAGAGGGACAGAGAGAGAGAGAGGAATCGGAGGCGAGGGGAACGGAGAGGTGCGTTGGGGAGAGACCGGGAGAAGAAATCAAGCCAGAGTCAGAGGAAGATGAGACGGAGGAGACCGAAAAGGAGGAAGGGATAGCACAGACAAATCGGGAGCACATCGGCCCATCGCGGAGTCAAGGTGAAAAAAGAGGAAACGAGAGTGAGCATCAGACTGGGAAAAAAAGAGGAAATATGATGAAAAGTATGTGTGTCTGGGCTTCACTTGGATTGGCAACGCAGATTCCCCAAAGCCACAGTGCGTGGTGTGCAGTGAGGTTCTGGCGAACAGTCTGAAGCTCTTATTTACGTCGCCACCTGAACACCAAGCACGCCAGTGCAAGTCAAAAGCCCCTTACATTGTTTATATCGAAATTGGAGGAGTTACAAAACAGCCAAAACAACTGGAGTCTCATTCATGTGTTGGTCTATAAATGACGCACTACGGGCTTCATCTCTGGTTACAGAATAGCGAGAAAGGGGCTACCGCACACAATCGCCGAAGACGTGAGCTTGCCAGCTGCCAGAGAGATGGTGGAATGTATGATTGGGGAGAAAGAAGCAAAACAGTTGGACATGATCCCGGTGTCCAACAACACTGTGTCGCGCCGCATCGATGCTTTGTCCGAAGACATCCTGGCTACATTAGTCGCTCATTAATTGTAAATTAAATGTGATAATCTGCCTCTGAGCCTGTGCGTGTGTGCTCGCATCCGTATTGCTCTT
Organism: Melanostigma gelatinosum; assembly: GCF_949748355.1. NCBI lineage: Eukaryota > Metazoa > Chordata > Actinopteri > Perciformes > Zoarcidae > Melanostigma > Melanostigma gelatinosum. Next base: position 3,003,020 of record NC_136637.1, read on the forward strand.
TAAAAGTGACGCCTTGTGTCACTGAAAGTTATTGAAACTTTGTTGCAGTGTTTCAGGGCGTTTTCACACCTTCAGTTCGTTTGCTTTGTTGCAGTTGCTCCTTTGTTCGGTTTGTGTTCACACTGCAACATTTAACAGCGGACTAAATCTTGTAAACAAATGCCACGCGCGAGCAAACTGTTCTCTCATTGGTCCGATTCTTATGCGGCTATGAAGGCTTAAAAGGCTCTGTTGCTTCTTTTTTTTTTTTTTTTTTATTAATGGGGGGGGGGGGGGCGGGGGTGCGCGAGCCGGTCGGGATGTAGAAGGGGGTGCGCGGCCTAAAAAGTTTGGGAACCGCTGGTCTAACATTATACTAAAAGTGCAAAGGAATTGGACTCCATTGTAGTAGTATGTTGGTATTATATCACGGCTTTGAACCAATCAGATTGCTTGGTTTGAGCTACCTGTTATAAATAAACCACAGTGTTATCCAGGCTCCAGTGAGTCCTCAGCTGAGAGAGTGGGAGGTACAGTATGAGAAGAGAAGATAGAGAGATGGACGGACAGACAAAGATGTGGCGCAACCCCCCCCCCCCCCCCACACACACACACACACACTTGTACTGTGTGTTAAGACAAGAGCCCCATCATCACACTCCCATTAAGCCCGGCCTGTGCTTACTCACTGCTCACAGTCTCTGTTAATTCCTCTCATAGAGGGTTTGCTGAAGTGCATTAGACTCCCAGTTTTACCCCGGGGAATGGATTCTGTGTTTATAGCCTGTAGGAATTTTATCCAAGGTCAGTAGTAGATTACCTATTTGGCTCATTGAGCCGTGCGCTCTGTTAGATCCCCTTTTTTAATGTGCATCTGTGATTGATTAAGCCGATGTCTTTCTATGCTCGTGCAGACCTTGACTGATGCATGCGGAGAGCAATAGGTATGGTTAGCTCTGGTGCTGAATGTGCGATCGATGCAAAGACTCCCCTCGCAATAATTACCTCATCCAGGAGAGGGAATGCCTGAGGGTTGAGGATGTGTGTGTGTGTGTGTGCGTGCGCATGCGTGTGAGCGTTATCCATGCTTCTTGGCCGGATTTTGTGTCACGGATTGTTGCAAAGTGTCAACGAGCGTGAAGCTCCTCTTTATCAGTCGGCAATCAATGCAGCTGGAGGAGGGAGGGAGCCATGAGGGTAGAAGAGAGAGATGGACAGAGAGAAAGCAAACTGCATCAGACAAGGAGAGACAGGGAGTATAGGTTACAGACTGCTGAACTGAATAACAGAAGTCAGAAAAGTGATTTTTGGGATATTTTTTGACATGAAAAAGGAAATTTACTTCCTTGCAATCCACCCTTAACTAAGCCCCACCCCCACTCCGACAGGCTGTCAGAGCTACCATGGAGCACTACCTGAGGAAATCTAAGTGTCTTATATTTGGGAAAAACAAAAAGTAATTTTAGAGTAAAGCAGACAGAAGGCTTGACAATATGTGTTTGAAGGATTCATTCAGGATGTAAAAGTATTTAAACAGTGAAATCAGGTGGAAGAAATAAAGATAGAAGCTACAGATCTCAATGTAAAAGTGAACCAGCGCATCGTCAGGTGATCGAGACAGAAGAAAGACAGTTTGAAGGAATAACAGTTTTCCTGTAAAGCTTGGTAGGTCTTTAATCACCGTTACAATCATTAAGAAGCAAAAGCAACAAGTGTAGACATTCAGTATAGCTTCAGGAGCTAGCATAGTGTCCATGTATGAATGGGTGAATGTTGACTTGCAGTGTAAAGCGTTTTTTTAGCATTGCGTTATTGGGGGACCTTCCATAATTCAAGGTGTTTCTAATATTATTCCCCCCTCATTTTTGTAAATTAGAAGGACAACCAAATATCTCGACATCATATGTACAATGTAATAGTGGATATGTTGAATTGGGTTAGATTACTCTGGTGAGCCTGATATAGTGGCCACTGAATCTCAGACATAATACATGAGATACTTGCTGTTCTTACTGTAATGACATTGGATAATAATAGGAAAAGCCGGCAGCCTTAAATCCTTTAAACCCGTTGCCCCTTCTCTCTCTCGTCCCGCCCCACAGATTGATTCATTGAAGATGCGCTTTTTACTCCTTCTATCCACTGATGCCATAAACTCTTCAGGTTTAGGGTTTTTTGTGTTAAAAAACAGAACTCTTTCACTGGTTGATGGCATAAAGCAAATTAGGCAGATTTTCTTTCGGAATCTGACCTCCCTCACAATGTACAAAGCAGCCTTGAGGGCAGTCTTTCATGGTCATCTGTATTTCACAGTACTTTCTTTAGTACTAATTTGAGCATGAAAGCTTACCCTTTTAATAGTAGTTTGAATTAGCCCGCATATTAACTGTTCTTGACAATAACCGGAATAATCATCTGAAACAGATGGTGTGATCAAAACTGGGATGGGGTCAAAGTCAACCAGGTGCAATGATAGAATGATGCAAAAAATAAGGGAAAGAGAAGAACAGAAGTCAGATGGAAAGAGATAGTTTCAAGTTCCAAATCACTGTTCAAAGCTGATGCCAGCTGAGACCTCACCAGTGCTACACGCATGGGAACACCCACACACACATGTGCTCACAGTGACAGGTAGGGGAGTGCAGGTCACTGTTGGGGCCCCCTTGTCACAGGGCAGTTTGGAATTGACACCTGATTGCTGTATGATGTCTCTCCCCATGTGTGTGTGTATTCATGAGTGGGTGAGCGTGAGTGTGTGTGTGTCTGTCAGTGTGTGGAGCTGTCATTCCTGCTCTGATCCCCACTAACCCTCAGTCAAACAACATGCCACTGTAATAACAGCACATGTGCAGTCCAGAGAGCGGCCACATCAATCACACTCTGCTTGATTCTTTCAGTCTCACAGGTTTTTTAAGTGGCTCGTATCTCACTCCAACCCCAAACCACTTTTGTCTTTTGACCTTTCTTTGTGTTCTCTCTGTCTTTGTAGGGGAGCACTATACAAATTATTTTTAATAGACAGTACACTGTGTTGAATGAAGTTTGGGTAAAAGTCAGGCCATAGTTTTAGAACTTAGTTCATTGGATAATGGCTATTGCTAATTGGAATGAAACACAAAAACAGGTTTGAACTGTTACACAGTGACTTATGCTCGAAATGCAGATAAAAATACTTCAAATGCGGTTTTTTGGGGTTTCTTGTTTGGAAATAACCACTACAGCAAAATTGACACCACCATGTTTGACAAAGTCACAATTGATATTTGTGACTTAATTAAGGGGGAAAAAATGTTTCCTCATGGAAAGTGGAATGCTGGAAAGTGGCGTTGGCTCTACTTTATGCTAGTTGTGGTCAGTATGGTGGACACGGTGCAGATGGTGATATCGTGCAATTGTGGCCTGGGCCATTGCACGGAGGGACTGAGTTTCGAGCCGTGTACCTCTAAGATTGATAAGGGTTTAAAGCAGCCGTCAATCACGGCTGTGGGTCGCTTTTCAAAAAGTAGACTGGACTACAGCAACAGCAAGACGAAAAGAAGAGGGGTTGTTTTAGGAACCCATTTAATCGCAATTTGTAAGAATTACTACACATTAGCGCCATCCGCACCGAGCTGACCGCAAGAAGCATGAAACGGGTGTTACTCTCCATATTGTGAGCAAAGAGACAAACACAGTATACAGGCAGCAGAGTGAAGGAGTACTCTTTCAAGTGGGAGCCCACAACTTTTGGTAACACTTAATAACTACACACTATGAAGCATTAGTTAAGTATGAGTAAACACTGAATTCATCATTTATAAAGCATCGTTTCTACATTAATAATTAATTAGTATGCTATTTATAACAGTTATACATGTTATATTCTTGATTAATAAGCTTGTCTATTATGTGTTTCATGATTGTGTTTTTATACTGTATGAATGATGGATTCCCCATTTGTAAATTAAGCATTATATATACATATATATATGTTACAAACCAATTATTAAGGCGTTGTTGATTAATAAGATCTTTATAAAGTGTTAGTAAATTATTAATAACTTATTTAGATGTACATTATTCATGCATATATATATATATATATATATATATATATATATATATATATATATATATATATATATATATATATATATATATATATATATATATATATATATATATATATATATCTCATGATTTAGATATGCACTATTGGTTAGGGACTGTTAATATACGCTTTACAAATGCGTATTAACACTGAAATTCATGATTAATTCAGGTAGTTACTAGTCGTTAGTAAAGTATGTTGTGTGACCTCATCTAAAGTGAGGACTATCTATGCTTTATAAAGCATTTATTAATGACATTGAAAGTACATCAGTGCCTCAAACCCCAGAAGAGTCTCAGTTATCTTCTCAACAGAAAAGGCAAATAGACAAAACACAAAGTGATCAAGAACATATCAATATTTATTACAAGATGCAAACAATGTACTCATAAATACAAACCTCTCAGGCATTCATTCATGTAAAAACCAAAACAAACAGATTCTCCTTCAGGAGAACATGAATCGTGAGAGGTTTGTATTTAGGGGGGGATTTGTGAACTTATCTGTCCAACATACATGCATGGAAAAGGAAGGTAGACGACAGGGACTTTAAGACGCTGATGGAACATGATGAAAACAAAAACCACATGATATCATGTGTGGTGTATGTTTAGGCATGAGCACAGAACCTTCTGCCACTCTACAGAGGCTATTGTAAAAGGCTAAGGTGATCTCCCACGTCCCCCATGTATTGCTTTGACAGTGATCTCTCTGTGCACTATACTTTAGTAACAGGTAACACATCTCCAGACGGTGGGCGCTCAGTGTTTCTTAGACGTTTCACATTTTCAATGAAGTGATTCCTGTGTCTTGATGCTTATTCAGCACATAGAAAGTACAAGTCAGCTCTCGCTTATCAAATTGCTTGTCAAATTCACAAAAGAGAGCTGGGAGACTGCTGTAGGATAGAATGATATGCGGGGAGCCAGCTTCCTCTTTAAAGTCATGGGAGAGAAATGGTTTGCCCTTAAAATAAACCACCACTATGTTGAATGATGGAGGAATTATGAGTCATCAATATGAGCTTCTGACTAAAAGCATCTTGAACCTTTCTAGTGATTCATCTTCCATTCTCTATTCCATACACAGATATGTTTAAGCCAGCACAGTTATTAAAGTCTTTATTGAATTATTCTCCTTTCACACAGAGACATTTTTCTGCATTAACCTTCTGCACAAAACCGGCCGTGAAACATTTGTCATGTTGGAATTGACTGCTTTTTACATTTTATAAAGTCAAATGATATTTGAAGAATATTGCCATAAATTGCTGGCTATTTAGTTGAGAAGAAGTAGAGTGGTCATTTTCTCATCAGTAGATGGCTATTTGAAGTGGACTCGTGTGTGTGTATGTCAGAGAGAAGGCTTCAGCACTGCCAGGATGTTGTCATATTTGTGTGTGTCATGCACCCTGCTAGCTCCCATTACTTCCAGACTGCATGCTATCACATCTGTTATGTAGTATATGTGTGTACCTCTGAGTGTGGGGGTGTTTTTTGTGGGTGTGCGTTTATATTGTTTGTCTTGATTACTTTAGTTTAAGCTAGCATGTATTTATGCCTCTGTATGTACAAGAAACTTGTATTATGAATGGCAATGTGTTGGTTTTAATGAAGAAGCAGCTGACCACTCCTCTTGGTAGACTATTCCACCAGGTACTTACATGCTCTCAAATTCAGATTATCTTTTCCTCGCCAAGAAAACCACAGCGTGTGACGCAGTAGTTTGACATTTTGGGAAATCCGCTAATTTGCTCTCTTGCAGAGAATCAGATGAGAAGATAGATTCAGCCCTTTCTCTCTCACAAGTCATGAAATACAGCAGCTTGGTCAGTGGCCTTAGGCATCAAACTGTGCAGTTTAACTACAAAGCCGTAGTTATGGCGTGAGTAAAGGAGGAAGTCAGGTGATGTATAATAAAGAACATAAAACACAGGACGGGTGAAAACCCAGGAGAACGTTGACGTTTTTAAGTAATGTAGTAATTAATGGTTTAATTAATGTACGAAAGTTGAGTTATGTTATGTAATGTTATGTAAAATACTTAACTTACATTGCGTAATAACATACTTCATTTATGTTGTGTTCGTAAAGTAACCAACTTAACTACAGAACACACGTTTCCTGAACCTCACCAAGTAGTTTTGTTACCTTTACCGAACCAGGTTGTTTCCCAAGAACACGGAAGTACATTTTAAAATGAGCTGAAATTGACACATGCAAAACTGACGCTAGAGGGGAGCGTCATAGTACCAGATATGACGAGTGGGGAGTGAGAACATGTTGACTGATGACACTCGTCTCTGTATGTAAAATATATGGCTACATCCAGCAGCCGGTTAGCTTAGCTTAGCATAAAGGCTGGGGACAGCGGAAAACAGCTAACTTGGTTTTGTCCAAAGGTATCAAAGTCCACTCAGCACAAGCTCCAAAGCATACTAATGAACATGTTATATGATGGACGCAGTGGTTCCTCGAGTCCTGCCATTGGCTAGCTATTTCCCCCTGTTTCCAGTCTTTTTGTTAAGCTAAGCTAACCAGCTGTAGCCGTATATTCACTGTGCAAGAAAGCAGGTACAAGTATTTCCCAAACTATTCTTTAACGTAAATAAAACTACCCACAACCTATTGACCGATGATAGTCAGTGTAGTAATTCAAATTGATTTTTATCAATAGAATACATCGAATATTATCCAAATTGAACTTTTAATTTGGACAAGGATTTTACTGTGTTTACCCAGTCTGTGATTCTCCACTTCAAAAAAATAGGTCACATTTAAAATGAATTGACCTGTTCTCCAGTATCTACTTTTCTCATCTTTACCTCTATCTGTCATCATAATATTCTGATACAGTGAAATCTATGCATGACATTGGATGTGAACTGATGTGTGTGTGTGTGTGTGTTGATGTCCGCACACACTCTGAAAATACAAGGGGGGAGTTTCTCACATGTGTCTGCTCTTAAAAATGCTGCTTTTTTTTACAGCCTCTGCTTTTTCTCTACTACAGCGATCATTTCCAAATGTTAACACAATGTCTCTGAGATGTACACCTGATGCTACTGTATGCACTGTTTTAAAGAGATGTATGTCTTTTGATCCTAAGAGGTTTATCCTCAGTTAAGTCTTCATTTTCAACAGAGAAATAATCTTTTTTCACCTCCATTTTTTTCTTTTTCTTTTTTTACAAAAGTCCCTCTTTTCTTGCTTCTTTACTTTCTTAAGTGAACACTTACACAGTAAAGTCTTACTGTAAACATGTGAAGTGGACTTTGTGGTAATGTTTACCCAGTCTCCATGTCAGTGTGAGAATTTTTCAGAAAAAGAGGCAATAGAAACATGAATTATTGACATACTTTCTTATCTTTTGAGAGCATCTTTTGAAAGCTGTGTGTGTTCTTGATCACCATGTTTTCCTCCATCTTCTCCTTCTTGGTCCTATAGGTCCCCTTACAAAGAAACACACTGATGATTTAGGTGATAGTGACCGCACGGAAGACGAAGGTATTTTTTCCCCCCCGATGCCAAACTGATTTGCATGACAAGGGAAACCAAGCTTACCCTTCCTCCTCCGATTTTTATCTTCTTTGATTTTCTTACATTTCTTGTCCTTTTTTGAAAGTGATGGACATTTTCTTTTTGCTCTTTACTCGTAAACTCTTTTTGGCCTGGATGTGTTTTGTCCTTTTCAGCTTGATGTCTAAAGTGTACATGTTTACCACCATTCTTTAATATTAATATTTTATCATAGATTCTCTGCTTGGATTTGCTGTTTCCTTTACTTTCTTTTTCTATGTTGCATCCCACCAACATATCAAGTAACTATTAACCCTTCAGCCAGCTCTTAACACATTTTTGCATGTTTTTACTTTTAATTCGTGTGGTATTAAAGTCTGATCATGCTCAAAAGTTCAACTTCTGGCTAACTGGCTTAAAACACTTGGACCTGTTCACTGTTTGGGCGTAAAACAAACAACATTAGTATGTGAGGAGTCTAAAACAAGATACTGGATCAATCAGTAAAATCTGTGTCTCTCAGCTGTGGGATGTTTCATCACTCCTGGCATGGTTTCCTCCTACAGCGCAAAGTCTGAGCTCATTTACACAGCAGTATGTGAAGCTAACTGTCTGGTCAAACGCCCGCAGTGGCTGTTAGAAGTCCAAAGCTGCCAAATGACTTGTTTTGTTGCTACACCAAATGTGGATTGGCCAGCAGATATGACAGATTTGGCAATAATTTAAATAGCCAGCATTTGTTTGTAGACTGATTTCAAGTGACATTACTGTCATTATGGTTTCACGTGATCATCTGGGCTCTCCATTCTAATGCTTTCTGATGAACACACAAATCAAAACAGCATATACAAACTCACTTTATATTGCATGGTAATTGCGATGGCCTGCTCGTGTGGCTTCTGTGTGCTTCAAATTCTGAGGGCCATGCTTACACAGCAGATTATTACAATTGTTACAATTGCACAAGGATCTCAGAGTAGACAGAGCTGCTACAGAGGCAGAAATAATCTCATTTGTTGAGTTAAATCTCCACAGAAGCAGAGTTTGTGTGTATAACAGACCTAAGCCGGGATGGAGCTAATATCACCAAGTCAGATCATGCTAGTAGCATGTAGCATAGATGACATAGAAGCTTAGTCATACACTTTCTGTTCTAATAGCATTTCATTTTGTGTTTCATCATTTATTTCAAATATGTTACAACTAAAAACAAACAATAACAAGTTAAATGAAGAGTAAACATGAAGCAAACTGTTGATATACAAATTCTAATAAACAACATTAACTATCAATGTAAATATATATTACATGTCCAAAGAGGAGCAAGAAGTAGAAATGGATATGATCCGACACCATTGCTTCAATTAAACAATTATTCCAACGTTACTCAGAAATACATCTCCACTAGCACCATGATGCTGCTCACAACCTCCGTATCACCCACAGTTACCACACATTCCAATAATTGGTGTTAATAAACAAAAACATGGTTCTTTGCTTTTGCTAATTGTTATTTTACTTACACAAAAAATATATATGCAAAAACTTTAAATTTAAAAGTAAAAGTCCTTCATTCAAAATTGTACTAAGAAGTAAAAGCAGAAATGTATGATCCCCCAAAAATACACTGGAAGTGATGTGGCCTTTGATAACATGGCCACATGTTTAAAACTGCAACAGTGCGTCTGTAATATGTGACGTTTACGTTGATTACTTCCATAATAACTTCATTCACTGAACAAACGTCCTCATTTGCTCAAAACATGATGTTTTCCTGAACATAGCCAAGTAGCTATGTTGCCTAAACATAAGCAGCAAATCGTTTTGCTTGTGTTCACAAACTTCAGTACGTGTTAACAATGCGACCGTGCATCTGTGTGTGACAGTGACAGTTGGGAACGAGAACGGCATGCTCTTCATACACCTTCCCATGAGATCACATTCGTTTGTTACCTCATATCTGTGGCCTTCACTCAATGTTTGGAGCTAAAACACGTGACACTTTTTCTGCACACATGACTGTAAACCCTGAGTCAAAGGTAAAATGTAATAAAAGAACACATCAGCATTTCCTACATACTGTTGTTGCTTTGAAGGTGTTGAATCCTTGGTGAGTCGTGGGCATATACTGATGAAAATGAATACTGAAGGGATCCAGTGGATAGTCCACAGCTTTGCATTGCTCCCCTTGGTATTTAAATTAAATGCTGTTTGAAACTAAGCCAGTGTGCTGGAAATGCATTAATCTCAGCAATACAAAAAGATGAACCTTTGCTTAGCTGCCATGAACAGGGTGTTCTTTGAAGAGTCACATTAGGAATAAAATGTCCTTGATAAAACCCTGAGATAGAGCCATCTCCTTCAGGCGGCTGGAGAGCGACTTTAATGGCAGGCAGAAAGTCTTAATAAGGCACCTCTACTGTATAATGTGACGAAGTAAACAGCAAGAATAAGACTCACAACCATCCGGATCCCTTTGATCTGCGCCATTATGCTGTTTTTCTGGGTGCTCACACTCACACACACACACCCCAATAAGATTAGAGAGTCACACAGATCTATTCAATGCAATCCCAGCAAGCTTCAAGTATTATCTCAAAAAATGATGCAGGGCAGGCAACTAATCCAGTTTAATATCGAGGAAAATATGCTCACATATATACACACATATATATATACATGTATATATACATATATACATATATACATACATATATGTGACAGAAATCTGAACTTCCCTGTACTGTACTGCTGTACTGTACATCTGAGTTGGATTGTGACATTTGCTAAATGCTAATTACCTCCATCAACATGAACTCTGCCTTGGAAACAACAGTAATTCAGTCTCCATTTTGCAAGAGGTCAGTTGTTAGGATAATATAAACATGTTTGTTTTCAGGATTGGAAATGAATGAACAATCTTGACTCACTTACTAATAATGCCATCAAATCAGCACGCAGATCTGTATACGTGCCATCTCACACATACCAGGATATGGAGACCCACTCTAATGAGTTACATCAGCGATATGGAGACCCACTCTAATGAGTTACATCAGCAGTGTTGCACTGATTACACGGGAGCGTTTCATGTAGAAGCGTTTGAATTGGCGTTCACAACTGGGCCTCGCTTAGTTTCCTGTTGCTTTCAGCCCAAGTCCCTATAGCTGTGTTCCCTGCAGCAAGAAGATAAAAAACACCTCTGCTCCTTGTGTCTGCTGTTGGTTTGATAAGTCCTCTACACCGGCACAGGGAGAGGATAACAGAGCTGTTACAACAGCCCAAGGGCATCTCTCAGGGTTTACTCAGAGAAATCTGAACACCTAGATCTCTTTGATCATAACCTCATCCTTGAGGAAGCAACGATCTACTCCATGTTGTCATGGTAACTTTCCTTTGACAATCTCTACTTCATCCACACTCATCCTGGGAAAGATTGCATGGTCGAATCATTACAAGAGTGCATCTCATTTTAGCTCTACTCAAAGCAAGCTTTCATCTCGCTGCTCGCTGTGGATGGAAACCCTGGAGAACAGTTGGACGTTCCAGCCTGTTCACAAACTAATGTAATAAAAACTGGATTCATTTAAAGTCACTTCAAACAGAAACACAAAAGGACATAATTATATTAAAAATAATCATGACCGTATTGGATGTTTCACCTGACTTCAGGAAAGAGGATGATGGAGCTGCAGGTGGCTGAATGAGGATTGATTGATCAGTTAGGGGAATGGGAGGGTCTGCTTTAGATTCTTTCATTGTGTTGGCTCTGAGTCTTGCTGTGGCAGCCGATGAAAGATGCCAGGAAACCATGCTGAGAGTAAGCTTGATTGTATAAACTTAAAACCTCAAGGTACAGTGTTTTTCATAAACAGCGGGACCCATTTCAGCCAGTCAATTCAGGTAAATCCATCAAATGCTCAAACACTGCCAAGACTATTTTATCCAAACCTCACCTCATTACCGTTGACCTTCAGCCCTGGCCCAAAGAGGCAGCCCTGCTGGATGTAGCCCGCTGCAGCAGAAATGAATGTGAAACAGTGACACATCATACAGCTCCTCCAGAGTATTCAGATATGGGAAATCCTCCCTATGTGCTTTCAAGAAAAATACACCATTTATATAGAATGACTTGGTTAGAACTCAGCAGCACTCTGTTCCTTCTCATCATCATCATCATCATCATCATCATGTTTACTGTTGCTGCTGTCACCATCATTTGCATTAACATCATCCTCAGTGTAATGCTAGTTTGGCACTCCTCATTGCTGACATCATCATGACTTGTGACATAATTAAAATCATTTTAAATAGCAGCAGCACCATCATCATGGTTGCTGCCATCATCAACATCATCATCCAACCCGTTCTCACTCCCGTCAAACACCGACGCTTGGTCAGTGGCCCCCAGAGTCTGAGTCTGAGCCGTACCAGGCTTTCAACTAACTAAAAGAAGTGAACGCGTCAGAACAACTCATGTAGCGCAAAGAAGGCGATAGTCCGCATAGGGCGAGTGGCAGGGTGAGGGGTTAAACTAAGACTTTAAGCCAGGAGACCTCTGTTTTTCTACCATGTGAAACCAAGTCATCATTGACTTATTTTACAGGTATTTGTTGGTTCTGTAACATCCGGACTTTACTAACTTTATGTAACAAACGTAGTTATTTTATGTAAGAAACAAACTTATTCAACCCAAACCACGATCTCCTCTAAGCCTAAAGACGTCGTTTTGTTGAGGAAGTAAACCTCAAAACAAAATGAACCTATGTTGTAAGTTGATTTCGCAGAGAGACTGCATGCACGTAAAGAGCGGCAACTGACATGTTTAACTGACGCTAGAAGGGAAACCCGAGCCTCGTAGTTTGAGGCGTAGGGCTACTGACAGAGAATCTGTATTTGGTCAGTTGGGAGTGAGAAGGTGTTCAATCATCATGGCTGCCACCACCACCATCACACCATTATTATCATGGCCGGGACATCAAAATCATCTTCCCCACCATCATCATCTCTTCACCAACGTCATTGTCATGGTTGCTATTATCATCGTCATCATCCTCTTACACCATCATTGATATCAATATTCTCTTCATTGACAAGCTCATGATTTAAGCTTTCCATCCTCCTTGCTACACACACATCTGCACTGCGAGCTACACACACACACACACACGCACGCACGCACAACTCTTCCATAATCTCCTGACCTTTTAGTCAGGACTTGCTGGAAGCCTCCCAGAGGAGAATTATGATGTGCCACTACATTGTGGCCGCTTCCTGCTGCGACAGAGGGAGCAGACCAACTGTAGGAGAAAAAAACTAAAACACTCCAAAGGACAGAGGATGATAGAAGTGATGTAATAAGCTCTGCAGCGAGAGAGAGACGGAGGGAAGGACAAACATGCACACACGACGGAAAGAAGGCATTTTACCTAGATGTGCCTTATTTTCATTTCCCGCTAGATTTTTGTTTTCTTTTACCCCATTTCCTCCTGCCAAATGAGTTTTTTCCTCAGGCTGTGTATAGTGCACACACTCTTAGTACGATTTTTTTGGTTTGCAGTTGTGTCCAGTAGAAAGACAAACTTTCCCCTTTAATCATACACAAGGAAGGGGAGTGGAGGTAAACCTGTAATTTCTTTATTTTCCTTATTATTTAAATACAGTTCTTCAATTAGATAAGACAGTTTCATTAAAATCATCATTGTGTAGGACATCATTTACAGTAGAGCCCTTTTACTCTATTCAAAAGCAAAATTGAGCCACCTATAGCAGTGTTTGCCACTGTGATTAAGCTCCTTCAGAGTTGAAGTCTGAGGTGTTTACATTGTTGTGTCTATCCACTGGTTTGTGAGTACTTGAAACACTCACTGTGGGGACACTCTATACTCCCCTAACAACTGCACATCTTTTTTGCTCTCTTGTCTCAGAGGGCAACGCTTTTCTATTTTCTTGCTTGGTTCATTTTTAATCCCGCATAGACTCCCTGATCTCTGCCTGGACCCGAGTCCCTCAGAGGTTAAACATCAGTGGGATAAACGATGTGTGCCGCCACATGTACTGATGGAGATAGTTCGGAGGCGACATGAAAAGCTTCGTCTCTGCGATGCAGCAGATGAAAGCGAACGCTTGTTTTGAACGTGGGTTGCAGCATGCTGTTAGATCTCTCCAAGTCTCTGCATCCTTTCTGCTCGCAATCTGGCCCGTATTAGAACCACGTCAAGGACTGAAGCTTTACAATGCAGCCCTCCTTTCTTCCTCTCTAATCAGCCAGATGTAACTCATCTTACGACGGCTAATTCTGCCGCTAACAGCAGGTTCTCCTTACCTTGACCTCACATTTCACAGATGCAGCTACACATTCACAAACATCCCGTGGTAATAGAAACAGACCTCCAGCTTTCTTTGCGGTATAAGTCATTTTAGTACTCATCATCCACTGCATATTTTATTTAGCTACTGTCTAATTACACTGTGATTTATGGAAATATTAAAGCAGTAATTCCAAAGCTGAAACAACATCCTGTCCTTCACATTAACGAAACACTTCAAAATATTCAAAAAGACAAGTGTCCCATTCAGTTGTTGGTTGTGTTTAATTCCCCCTGCTGCCAGTAAGAGCTCACATGCATTTACATTCACAAAGTCGAGGCACACATTCCCTGCAGCTGAACCACGATGGAGTGCTACCCTGAATTCAAATTAAAGTTTCAATAAAGCAATGCTTTTTCATAAAAATGGTCCAACCTATTATGCCATTTAAAAACAGTTTTTTATTAGATTCTCCTCCAGATTAATCGCACAAGTTTTCCCTCAACATGGTGTGACAGTTTAGATTGCCACTCTTGCATGTTGACAGTCCATTGCCTGGAGGAAAATTAAAAGTCGGCTCTTTAAATATCCTGTTTCATTAACGCCTATATGGATTTAAAATAGGCTAATAAATATAAAACATTTTTCAACTCACCACGACCATGTCACAGCCTTCATGTAGAAAAAGGAGTGGTTTGACGCCTCAAACTAACAAGGTCTCCATGTTAAAGCCAGTGTGCCAGGATTACTCAGAAAAGAAATAAAGAGGTGGCTAAAGCCCCCTTAAGTATTGGAATTTCATCTCTGGCTGTCACCTTCAATCTGTCATCTAATCAGTCCTTCTGCCTTCTCCACCTCCTCCTCTTCCTCTTCCCTCCTCCAGACATTAGGGAGAGTGGAAGCCCCAAGCCGGTGATGGTTTTCATCCACGGGGGCTCCTACATGGAAGGAACTGGGAATATGTTTGACGGCAGCATCCTGGCCAGCTATGGAAATGTGATCGTCATAACTGTCAACTACCGGCTGGGCATCCTAGGTAAGGACCCTGCTCTACTGTATGATACACAACATCTCATGTTGGAGCCCTGCTTTCTCTCTTTGTCCTTCCCTTATTGGTGATTCCATGAGCTTATGCCTACTAGGAATCAGGTTCTTCTACTTCTGTCTTTGCATTGACCTCTTCTGGTGATTCCATGTGCTGCTGCTGGTATTCACCTGTGGCTTAAGCTAAGCATAAAGGCTAAATCAAGATGCTGGTGATATTCCAGAGAGCTTAGTTTGGTGTGATTCTGATTCTTTGACTGGAGTTTGAGTTCCTGCTTGGTCTAATTGGTGTTTTCTCTTGTTGGTAATAAACTCGACTTAGTTGATTACAGTTCAGACACTTGTACCCAAAGGCTGGATTTGAATCATTGCGATTGAGGGCTGTGACTTGTTCTTCTCTTGTGCTACAGTGGGAGGTAATATTGGGAAAGTCAAAGGCAAAGCACACTCTTCAAAATAATGTCTTTTTTTTCCTACTCAGCATTCCCTCATCATCAGTCAAGCAGATTATTATATAATACTGTTCATTGCTGTGTATTTGTATATCTATATTGTGGGCATAATGCTCCTTCCAAACCCATTTCATCTTTAAAATGAACCCCATACAAGTTTTCTTCAGGTGTGGATGATGATAGACATACTAAAAATGATTATGTTGTGATGTAATATCTCGACTTTCATTTTCATAATATACACAGAAATGTATTAGCCACAGACATAGAGGCTATTCAACATCAGAATGTTTGCTGGATTATCACGTGTTTCTGTACTGATACATGTGCTACAGCAGCGGTTCCCAAACTTTTTAGGCCGCGCACCCCCTTCTACATCCCGACCGGGTTCGCGCACCCCCCCCGCCCCCCTTAATAAAAATAAAAAAAAAGAAGCAACAGAGCCTTTTAAGCCTTCATAGCCGCATAAGAATCGGACCAATGAGAGAACAGTTTGCTCGCGCGTGGCATTTGTTTACAAGATTTAGTCCGCTGTTAAATGTTGCAGTGTGAACACAAACCGAACAAAGGAGCAACTGCAACAAAGCAAACGAACTGAAGGTGTGAAAACGCCCTGAAACACTGCAACAAAGTTTCAATAACTTTCAGTGACACAAGGCGTCACTTTTAAAGAGCAATACGGATGCGAGCACACACGCACAGGCTCAGAGGCAGATTATCACATTTAATTTACAATTAATGAGCGACTAATGTAGCCAGGATGTCTTCGGACAAAGCATCGTTGCGGCGACACAGTGTTGTTGGACACCGGGATCATGTTCAACTTGTTTGCTTCTTTCCCCCTAATCATACATTCCACCATCTCTCTGGCAGCTGGCAAGCACACGTCTTCGGCGATTGTGTGCGGTAGCCCCTTTCTCGCTATTCTGTAACCAGAGATGAAGCCCGTAGTGCGTCATTTATAGACCCAACACATGAATGAGACTGCAGTTGTTTTTGGCTGTTTTGTAACTCCTCCAATTTCGATATAAACAATGTAAGGGGCTTTTGACTTGCACTGGCGTGCTTGGTGTTCAGGTGGCGACGTAAATAAGAGCTTCAGACTGTTAGCCAGAACCTCACTGCACACCACGCACTGTGGCTTTGGGGAATCTGCGTTGCCAATCCAAGTGAAGCCCAGACACACATACTTTTCATCATATTTCCTCTTTTTTTCCCAGTCTGATGCTCACTCTCGTTTCCTCTTTTTTCACCTTGACTCCGCGATGGGCCGATGTGCTCCCGATTTGTCTGTGCAATCCCTTCCTCCTTTTCGGTCTCCTCCGTCTCATCTTCCTCTGACTCTGACTCGATTTCTTCTCCCGGTCTCTCCCCAACGCACCTCTCCGTTCCCCTCGCCTCCGATTCCTCTCTCTCTCTCTCTGTCCCTCTCTTCTTTTACGACTGATAGCTTCAGATGTCCCACCTGACAGTTTTTAAATTAAAATTACATTTTTATTTTATATTTAATATTATTACACCATCAGACCGCCATTACACTTTTCCTCTCGCGCACCCCCTAGAGGCAGCTCGCGCACCCCCAGGGGTGCGCGAGCTGCCTCCACTTTGGGAATCCCTGTGCTACAGGAACACATCTACTGCAGAGCCGACACTTGGACTCTGGGATGTGGCCCAGTTATCTCTTATGCATCTATTCTCCCCGTCCTCTGTCGTGTACTTTAATCTACCACGGCAATGTCTCCTCTGATCTTCAGTCCCTGATTTTTTTTTTCATTTCCCTCCTCATCTATCTTATCTTTTTTCATCAGTCTAATTCCTAATTCCTTTCCTCCAGTGTGAGGATGTCACAGCCTTACCCAGAAGGCAGGCGACACATGACGGAAACACCATTTGCTGCGTCCGTCCGAAATGAGACTGTGCCGTCATTTGTTTGGCTGGAAGGAACGGATTCCATTTCCACGTTGTTTTGGTTTCTGGGCTTTTTCTTTCTATGTTATTAAACTATACCAGAATAAAGATAAAGGGCAATAGCCACCTTTCATTCATGTAGAATACCATTTGTCTGGGGGGTATGTGTGTATGACGAATGAGCATCCAGGCACAGAACATGACTCACAGATGCATTGTCTGTGTGTCCCCCTCCCCCCAGTCTCTCCCAGTGTACAGGCCAAGCACATGCATCAACTACTGTATTCACAGAACATGATACAGAACATACTGTGAAAATACTGAGACACACAGTCACAACTATGAGCATTTCTTAAGGCCACAGTCTAAAACTTGCATGTGTTCAAATCATTGTGAGGCATGACTGCTAACCTGAGTACTAATCGGAAGACCAGAAAAGAGAGAAACAAGTAGAGTGTGAGGGCTGGTTGTACTGGACCCAAGAGCTGACACAGAGACGGCAGAGTAGGTGAAGGAATGGGTTTTAATAGGTAATGGTTGGCGGGGGACAGGGAGGCAGATGATAGCTGGAGGACAGGCTGGCTGAGGAACGGGCTGGTGACCTGTAGAGCAGGGGGAGAATGCAGGCAGGGAGCTGCGACGTAGGCACGGAGATCTTTAGACACAGAAAAAAGAGGTTAATCGTAAATTAGAAAATAGAAAGCGCAAGAAAATACTCTAGTCAAAACAAGACACAGAGCGACCAAGGACGAAACAATCTGCCGATGAGTGGGAAGAAAGCCAGGTCTGCGTGAGCTTGATGATCTGATTGCAGGCAGGTGCGGAGATGAGCCCAGGTGCCGGGTGATGGAAGCCACGCCCACGCCACACACACTCACACACACAGAACAGAGGGGAGACACAGGGAACACAGGGAAACACCAGAAAAGGGCTGGAGTCACAGCAGAGCCGTGACATGGAGGCCATTTAGCATTCCATCACCATGAAGGAACAGCAATTTATAAATTACTTGTCATCAATCAACCAAATATAGCCACTGTGCATTAGCTGGTTTTAGCTGCTAACATTGACTAATGCTGCGTTGACACCAAACGCGGTGTGAATTATTCGCGGGAGTAGATTACATACAAAGTCTATACACAGACGCGATGAGACTGGCGCGGCGTGAATTTGCGATGGCACGGCGCGATAGACCCGAATTGGCCGCCGAAGTTGAAATTTTTCAACTTCGGCAAAATATTCGCGTGACGCTGTGGCGCGATAGCCTATCAGCGTTGAGTTGCTCCCCCTGTCATCACTGACTTCCTGCCGTTGTTGAATCAGGAAATAAATCCTGTAGCCGTCTGTGTTCACCCAGAGCAAAATGGTCCCCGGCGAGACCGGCGGCGCGTTGGACGCGAATTTGCGGCGTGTTGAATTTGCGCCGCGTTAGGGTTAGTGGAGAAACAGCCCAAAAGAACTGAAAAGTAAAGGCCAAATCAATTCCATCTTCTAACTATTTTGGACATGCCAGGATCCTCAGGTCCATGGATCTGGTCTCTCTCTGTTCCTGAGGTGCGAGCTCTTACCTGCTGCAGGCCTCATGGTTTTGAGGGAAAGTGTATCCCTGCTGGTTAACATGAGGCCCCGCTGTTTGCTCTCAGATTAGACTCCATGTGTTTGTGTTTACCCCCCTGGCAATGGACAAAAGCATACGGCTTTACCTCAACAAACATGTGATGGTGTGTTTGCGTGTGTGTATGAGTGACATGGAGTGAGTGTGTACTCGGTACTCAGCGCTACAGGAGATGTAAGACTCAGTCATCCACTTTTAGTAAATATTTGAGTTCACTAAGTAGCTCCACTGCCAGAAATAACCATCATAACAAGCCAGCAAGTAGTGTAGAGTAGAGTATAGAGTAAAGCGGGTTGGGAGGGTTAATCATTACTTTTTGTCAATTCACATGAAAACAAAACCTGAATTGATTGTGCCACATGTATTATGAACTCATAATGGTGAATGTTTAAGTTCTACAAATCGTTTGTCCCAATACCACACAGAATGGAAAAACAAACATGTTTGTAACACTGAATAGCAGCGTGGTAAAGACAGCATGGCAGCAGTTATTCCACTCTAAATGGGACCATCATTTACTCAATTTAAAATCATGCAGTATTGGATCAGACAAATCTAGTTATTGAGACCATGAACTCATAAACCCATCATGACTGTAAACAATTAGGAAAATGTTTACTGAGGTCATAAATTAAGTGAGAAATGGTGTCATTTTCACTCAGACTTCTGCGCAAGTCTACCTCTTTTTGCAACTAGAAGAGTCGTTCATGCATTGTTTAGTCCCAATGAGAGATGACACACAACACACTAGGTCTCTCTTCCTGGCCGACCATACTGCTTGTTAAGGGACAGATACGCCTCATTGTATTTTCTTGCTTTTACCTTTTTTGTGCCGTTGTTGTGGTGTCGCCTGTTACAGCTGTAACAGACTTGCCATCTGATTTGCGCTTTATACCGGTCACATATCTGTCCATCTTGGTACGTCGCTTCCTTCCTGTAGTGACTTTAACAAATATCCATTTTATACCTTAAAGCCACTGGGGGGCGAACGGGAGAACTTGTTGGGACGCGTGTTCTATGCCACAAATATTCCACTGTCCAGTGTCTGTTTTTCGATCCGTAGAAATATACTTATTCTTTTTTGTTTACGGTTGTTGGCAGTTTAATATCTAGTAAATCCAAGTATAAATAGGTCTACTGCTCCACAACGCAACATAGTGGTTGTTTGCAACTGCCAATACATGAAACCAACACATACACAGAGCTTGTTTGTTGCGACTCCAAACAGCGGACTGTGCCTTTAAGACCCTTACAGTGTTGAGTTTGTTTCGGCCCAGCCAAAACCTTTAATCATGCTGATTGATGAGGTGCATTTCCCTGACTCAAACCTTCTCCAAATACCCCTTCCATTCCAGCCATACATCAGCCATTCAGCCAATTCATCAAGCCTCTGATTGTTTTAAGATATACCTGGCCAGTAAAATATCCATTTCACTGCACAGGCACTGCTTCTCTAACTCTGCCCCACTGTCAGCACCACCGTCACATCCAAGCAGCCCTGCTGAGAAAAGACTGTGCAGGAAAAGGTCTGGCAAGCAGCTGCAGGCCCGAAACAACATGCAAGCGGAGCTGCAGAAATCAATGTAATTAAATTAATATGCCAATTATGAACCAGTGAATGAATAATATGTGTATGTATTGTTCTTGTGTATGTACTTGTCGATATTATTATCATAATATGATTCGTTCAAAAGATAAAAAACATCCAAAAATCACAATAACATTTTTGGAAAAACTATTTATAATTATTTATTGTTCCATGATGGTCCACATTCTGAGACATTTTTTCTAACATGCAGAACACTATGAAACGTGCATGCTATCCCAGTCAGGACTGTGTGTCAGGAGCATTCCCTCATGTTTACCTTTCCCAAACATTACACTCTCTGTCTCATATATCTTCTCTCCTTTTCTCCCTCTACATTAATTGGGCATTCTCTTTCCCATTAGTTTTTGTCCTGCTGGCTAAATGCTGAGGGCTATTATTTTCAGGCTTATTCATTTTTCTCCCTCAAACAAATACCCCAATGATTTCGGTTCATTACTCTTTCTGTGCCTCTGTGCCTTCTCTTCTTCTTTACAAGTGGCCCCGACACATGCTTGTTCAGGAACCCATGGGCCACATCTGACAAAGTGCTTCACTTGAGTCTTTATTAGCGGCTGATGATGACTTTCCTTCCAAACATCTGGATTTGTATCTGCACTCTCTCTCCTTGTACCGTTGTTGAGATCAGCTTCCACTTAACATCATGAATACAGAATACAGAACACTGAATTATTTGTATGTCATGACTCATTATATCATCAATATATTTATTTAATAAAAGCTTCTTCGACGATGTGGGTGAATGTATCGGGCTGTAGTGTTGAGATAGTTAAGTGTTTTGCATGGGATAGCTTAGTGGCTTTATTTTCATGACAACAGAGCCAGCTATGAAGTCAAAGGTCAGAGTAAATCAACTCTTTCTACAGTCAGACTCATCACACGTCTCAACACCACAGCCCCAAACATTCAACCACATAGTTTAAGAAGCTTTTATTAAATATATTGATGATACAATGAATCATTACATACAAATAATTCCGTGTTTGTGCAGTTTATTCACGTTCAATTGAGGGAGAGTGGCAGAAATATGACTTCATAACAGATATACATGTTTATTATTTAGAATATTTGTTTATTTATATAATTTACCTCTCCATGAATGGATCGCTGGAGCAAACACGTTTGAAAAGGCGCAACTTTTAAGGCGAGCTGTCTCTGCTTCCGACTCTCGACTTCCTTTACTCAATTTTCATTATGTTGGATAATGGAACAAGCTGATGTTTTGGTGCACGTGTTCTTTCAATTCAACAATAACGCAGACGAAGCGTTAACCGCGTTCAGGCAGCATCGGCTCTCGAACAACAAACTCACACGTAGCAGAAAACATTTACATGAACACAAGTAGACCAATGAATGAAGGCGATACCGCTCAACTGACATTGTTCATTATACAACGTGAACAATGGAAAATGAATTATACTTCGTGCACAAACCGTGTTTAGTGTAATTGTATGTTTTAATATGTTCTGTATAGATGTTAAATATATCTTGTGAGAGTCCTCAGGAAGCTATTTAGCTCTTTATGGAGCATTCTGTAAAGTAAAACGTTGTTATCATTGAGGCTTGGCTGTGTTGTTAAGTTTCTGTTTTTGCAGCCAAGACAAGGCTCTAAAAGAAGTGTCTGTGTGTGTGTGTGTGTGTGTGTGTGTGTGTGTGTGTGTGTGTGTGTGTGTGTGTGTGTGTGTGTGTGTTAATGCATCATCAGCATTGCCATGCTGCTTGGATGTTTCTTCCTGTAAGTTAGCCGAGTGAAGAGCAGACATTTCCTCAGCTATTTTAGGGCAGAGGGAGCTTTGATCAGTGGACATGCTGTACTATGTGCTGCAATATATCCCATTTGTACTGCCTTGTCATGTCAAAATCCCACTATTTACTGAGAAGAAATATTTCCTTTCATATTTATTATAAAATGTGTTCCTCTTAGTATGCCAGATAATCACAGCAAGACTCAGTTCAGATATTTCCTTTAGTTTAGTCCTGTAATTATAATAAAGTACCACGTATGAGCTGTTTAAATGTGAGATGTTGCAGTATAATCAAACTTCTACGGACACACCTCACAGAGACAGATAACATGATTACAGACCACAGCTTTCCATCAGATTTATCCTGAAATTGGCCCAAATTTGCCATTTAATTACCATGCAGTCTGCTCCAGTCAGTATTTTCTACATTTGATATGATGCTTTTATTATATCTTGTTTTTTTATACCCTGAATGGCGGGAATATTAGCTTTTATTTCACTTGTGAATTCTTCGACATCCTGTTTGTTATCAGTTTTCCAGATGAAATATGATTCTAAATGCGATTACAACCTTGGTGAGAATACAATGTTGTCCTTTTGATAATCTGTAATGTTCTGGGTATATAGTGCTATTTAAACATGGCTAATGGCAGCTAAAATGTGCTTACGTTTTTAGCTGATAGCAGGTTCATTACAAATCTGACCACCATATATATGAAGTGTTGTTGTCCTGTTGCTGAAGCCACCAGGACCGTATCATTTGGAAACCACTCTTTGCTTTTTTTGGCACAGTCTTGGCATTATGGCGTACTAGTCTCCTGGCCATTGTGTGGTTCTCTCTTTCAGCCATCGCTTGGTTTGTTTGTGTCCTGCTCATTTGGCATTGGCATACGTGTTTATTCAGTGAGTGGAATGCGATGCCAGTAGAAGCTATGCTATGCTAATGGTGATCTGGCACTTTAGGGGTTGGCATGGCGAGGTTCACAGCAGCTCTGCCTGTGCGTTAGGGATCAGATTAATCTGGCCGAGTCCAGGACAACAGATGACCATCTGGGCACGCACCACAGCGCCAGGCCACCAGCCCACCGTACTGCACACAATGATATGCATGTTTCATGTATCATACATACATGGTCAAGGCCATTGTCTGGTTCCATTACAACATTTTACAAAGGATGAGTTGTAAAATCAGTCGATCAATGCACATAGAATTGTTGCATTGAGGCTGCACAACATGCAGAGTTGAGGCATTTCAGTACAAATTTGTAGTTCAACAAAACAATCCCAGTTAACGCTCCACCCACTAGCTCTAGCCCATGTTGGCTTAAAGGTAAGCATAGACGTTTATTAAGCCAACATGGACGATAAAGTCTTACAGTGCTGTGAAATCAGAACTGCTACAGAGCTTGCATGTGACGGATCAATCTCCATGACAACTGAGCAAACTCCATCTGCTGGTGAAGCAGCCAAGTCACAGGGAAAAGTTGTCATTGCACATTTCTGCTTCTTCGGTAACCTACGTTTTACAGTAACCGATTTTATTTTGTTTCAGTGGTGATATACGTATGAAAGTTGACCTCTGCATTAACCCAACCTAAGAATGTTAGGAGCAGTGGGCTACTGTAACGTGCCCCCACTTCGACATGCAGACAGTGGGTGGGGATCGAGTCGCCAACCTGCTGGCTGAAAGACGACCACTCTACGCTACAGCTGCCTTTGTAGCCCCATGTGGCATTGTGTGTTTCTGAGAGCGTGATATGAGGCTGATTTGAAACATATTTTTGGTTCAGTAATGTCAACATTCAACGTATTCCGTATCTTGCAGCAATGTACAAAGCCATGCATTGTTCTGGTGACCGGGTTGGTTGAAGGCTTTGGAAAAATTTATTGGACCTTGAGTTAGAGTTCATTGTCGAACTACTATCCAGGTTCAAGGATAACTTTTATTCTTGACATATCAGTAATCTGTAGTTAGAATAACTGGAAGATATTTGAGCACATGGATAATATAATTCCAAATCCTGCCAGACTCTGCGAGGCCGAAGTGGGCAAATGACACCAGCCAATGGACAGACTGCATGTGCATGCTTTCTATCTGTGATCCACTCTGAACTAACAATGGACTCTCCTTCCTATCCTCTTCTGCCTTGTTTGACTTAAATAACTTATTTTTATCCTTCTTTGTCCTGCTATGAAACTAAAAATACTAACACCACCCATACTGAACAAAGAAATCATTCTCTACTAAAATATACTCCTAATATCACCAATATGAAATATACTAACTAAAGTGCAGAATGTGCCTACAACTGAGATTACTTTTGACTATTGTTTCTTCCTACTTATCTAACTTCCACAATCTGCCCTGCAATGACTGAAAACTCATACAGATTGCTTAGTAATCAAGTCTACTGGGAAAACCAATGAATTTCTAAATTTCACCAACAAACATTACAAACAAAGTTGCTGCAATTACAGTATCTCTGCATTTTGTGTTGGCATTATCCAGTCATAGAGTATGAGCCTTCAGACTTGTTCAATTATATAACCTCCTTTCCTTTTCTTCCTCTTCTTGCTTTTCCTGACACCTTCATTTTCTTTGCATGTATTTTGTCGGCCTTCCTTCCTATCTATCTAATCAATAATGAAACCATTATAATGTTTGAATTGAAGGTTCATTTGCTAGGTCACAATTGATGATGCGGTTTGTGTGATTGGTTTGTAAAAGCCACTCTAAGTTGTGTATTGGTGCAACTGATTGGGCATTTCTATGGATATTTAGTCTTACCCACACACACACACACACTCCCAAAAATAACAAAAAACATGCCCTTATTGCGATTAATCAAACAAAAAGACAGGGAAATGGCTCAATACATGTTGACGAACGCACATATAGTTTTTCTTTATACCCTTGTGTGGGTTTGTGGGGGGATGGAGCATATCCCAGCATGCATTGGGTAAGAGGCAGAGTGCACCCTGGAGAGGATGCTAGTTCCTAATTTCACCCAACCGGTGAATTACATTTCTCAACCTACCCATTGTATTTGTGATTGGTCCACCAAGTGGGTTCCCTGGGCAGATTGGGGGTCGCTTTAGTTCAGCTTTGTGGTTGTATCTCAATTACAGTCTTACAGCAAAGGCTACAGTTGACCTGGCGTGGGTCAGAGAGACCAGCTGATTGGCTAGATATTGGATAGAAGCTGATTGGTGGGCAGAGGATAAGGGGGCAGATGGAGAGATGGGTTGAGAAGCTAAATGAGATTACATCCCTCCACACTGAGGTATTACTCGGCACCTCACTGTATGTGTGTGTACACAGAACCCCCTGTGTCTGTTATTTATGAATCAAAGCTTTGGCCTCTGCTTGTATGGGAATGCATGCAGGAGCATGAGTGTGCGTATGCGCCGGCCTGTGTGAGTGCAATGGGGCTAATGCAGCAGATGGACACATGTAGCTGTAGGATCAAAGCATGTGCTGTGCAACGCCTCTCATCACTGCCAACTACATAATTTAGGGGAGTGGACCAGTCCAGTCACTGAACAACCGTCGGATGTGTGTGATGATGTTTTAAAAACCTAATTATATTTCCCACACAGTTAACTGTCTGGCTGCCTTCTATTCTCTGGTTTGGTTTTGATCAGATCAGATTCTCAGGCTGTCAGCTTCTCTGCAGCCCACTGAGGAACTCGCTATATTATCTGCCAGCACCAAATAAAACCATTGCCAACAAGCAATAAAGAAGACAGCGAGACCGAGGGAGCGAACGATGAGGAGAAAATGTGATTTAAGACTCGACGGGGGTCGTCCGGCCTGCACGACACAAGCCATCTGATTGGTTATCAGCTCGAGCCACAAATCTGCCGTCGCTATATTTTTAGAGGTCAGGAAGGAGCGTCTCGCTGAGAAACCAGGCAGTCCGGGACAGCGGGGGACCAGCATGAGTGTGTGTAAGAGTGTAAAAGAGATAAATGGTGTGTAAAGGGGTTCGACCGATATTAGTTCGGTCGATATGTGACTTTTATTAAATATTGGCAAGTCATTCATGTGTCTGAAATAGACTGTTACCATACCATTGGCGAACATTTTTAAATGGTTAGTATTCAACATAACAAATAAATGTTGGATGATTGAAACTTAAATGTAGGATTCTGCAGAATCAATCAATATTAATGTTCTTGTCTCAGGCTTGTAAACAGCACACCGATTATTGCTTAATGTTTTTACAACACATTCTTACACCCAACTTGTTAAATACAGACACTTGGTCAGTGGTTTGAAGGGTCAAACTAGGATGCTCTACGTTCCCCTCTAGCATCCATTTTGCATCTGTCAGTGACTGAGTCAACATACGCTCGTAAAATGCATCATACCATATTTTCTAAAATAAATGACTGTAGTCACAGGAAGTTAGTATTAAGGCAGTTACGTTGGGGTTCAGGAAAAGAGTGCACAAGAGTCATGTGACTTACTACTCATGACACTAATGACCTGTGTTTTTTTGACCCGTCCACCACCACACGCCCTGTGTCTCTCTATAAACTACGTCAGCTGCTCTGCCCGTCATGGTGCGGGTGGGTACGTTGCTTACACACGCTAAATGTGCGTTGGTGTCAGATGCCAAAGAATACTGACCAGGCTGTGTTCCCTGATGCGTTGCAGAACGGGTTGGTCAAGGATGGCGTGTCCATTTTTACTCATTTCACGCAGTTTGTTTTAACTTCTAACGTAGGTTTATTTAGTTTCTAGGTTTAAACCTACTTGGTTAAGGTTCGAGTTAAAAATTTGTAATTTTTTCGTAACTGGTGTTATTTAAGTACATAAGTTATTTTACAAAATTACCCAAATTTTCACATGGGACATGAACAGCTGTCTCCCGGGTAAAGGTTTGTTATTTGTTTCACCTATCCAATCTCCCCTCTCAGCCAACATTAGACACCAATATTGGAACAGTATTCCGCCTAAAAACAGATTCCCATCAACACTACCAGCATTAACCAGTGCCAAATCTTTGGCTAGTAATGTGTCACTGAAGCCACCTCGAACCAACATCCGTGTGTGTTCATGTGTTTGTATGCAGCGTTGTTTTGGGAAAGAGTGACAGGGAATTTTGTTGCAGATGGTAAGCGGAGGATGAAGAACAACTGACATTTACAGATGGCATCATGGAAGGATTGCTACTCTCAACTTGTGAACTTCTGTCTGCTTTCTGTCTTATGTCTGTGACGACGAACTTAGTTTTCTAACATCTCCTAATTTGATGTTTTTTTACACATTATCAGAAAAGCAGTATTTTGTGCACACTTCTCTGAAGCAGCATTCAATTGTTTTAGCACACTAAAACTTTCTCCTAAAAACCAGAGAAGAGAGTCATAATAAACCATATTCATGCAT
Source organism: Melanostigma gelatinosum (assembly GCF_949748355.1). Classification (NCBI taxonomy): domain Eukaryota; kingdom Metazoa; phylum Chordata; class Actinopteri; order Perciformes; family Zoarcidae; genus Melanostigma; species Melanostigma gelatinosum. The sequence goes on from NC_136637.1 coordinate 3,030,681, forward strand.
GCAATGTGAAGTCTGATTCAATTGTTTCATTTAAAGCTGTCAGGAGAGACACTCAGTTTAATATTAATAAGTAAGACAATAAATGTGAAATCCATCAAATGGCATCCTCCAGCTCCCATCTCACTAAGGAGGAACTACCCTGTACTCTGCATCAGCCCAGTGGACTGCTATTCACAAAGCACTGCATTAACACAGTGATCCTTTCCATTTTGTCTGCCACTGTCTTGCTCTCTTTGCAATCAAGGCGCTTCACTGCTAAATACTCTATTTTACAGAACACATCTGCCATATTGCTCCTCGCTTTGTTCGAACACAAATCCCATAATCCTTTTAAAGGTCAGCCTTCTCTTTCCTCCATGCTCCCGCTCTCACCACTCGACATTTATTCATTTGTTTTCCCCGATGTAAATAATAGAACAATATGGAGGATGGAAAAAGGATGAGGAGGTAGGTGGAATAGAAGGAGGAAGATTATATTGTTTCTCTCCATCTCCCTTAAGCATTACCATTATCTCTTGCTCTCCGTTTGTTTTTTCTCATTTGAATTCAGCTGAAGGGTTTATTGGCAGACAAAGTATTTTCAAAAGCCAACAATCAGCACTTTATACATTTCTCTGTACTGACACGATTTGTTACAAACTTGTGTTATTGCATTGTACACAAGTCTTCAATATCTGTAATTAAAGAAAACTGTTTTATGATTTATGAGCTATTCAAAAGCTACTCAGGGAATCTGTGCATGTGTGTGTCTGTTAGTGTCCAAGTGGATGCCAGCTCAGCTCACAAACGGCACACAAGGATCCTTAAAAAAGAGCCGAAATTCTGACATCACTGTTAAGCTGCTTCTGCACATTAATGACGGTTTCTGCCTTGTGTCTGCTAGGGTTTATTTCAGAGATATATTTCTGGATACTTTGAGAGTGTAAGTACATTTTCACTCTCCTTTTAACTCAGTTTTGGTCTGAACCATCCGCTGATCTGATGTAAACTCTATTTAGCAGCTATACAACTCGCTCTCACTCCTAGCTTGTCAAATCAGCGGTCCTACGCCTCGAACTATGACGCTCTAGGTACCGCTGTAGTTTTGGACGTGTCAGGGATGCCGTGTCAGTTTCCACTTTCAACATAGTGTCTTTTCAAAAATGAACTTCCAATGTATGTTTACCAGTGTAAGGCAACAAAAAGTCATAGTAATGCTTAAGAAAAGATCAAGTTGGGGTTGACGATGGGTTGGCTAAATTCTGCACTAATGTTTGAAGGTCTACCAACAAGAGTGTAGTTTTGTCTACAGTGTAGCTAGCGTACAGTGGGTTTATCAGAGCTTTTTTTTAACAGTTAAGTTGAAGGGCGTTAAATAAAACGACCTGCCAAATGATGCTAAAATGCTCTGTGGAGTTGTAGACTTTAAGAATATTGATAAGTGCAGCCTTAAAACAACTGATTTGTTTGTATACAGTGAAACTTGTTTCCATGCAGATCTGCTGGATTTACGGTGCATATATTGCCATACGTTTCTTCTATATCTATGTTCCTTCTATATATATGTTATCCACTCTCATCATAGTTTATATTGCTGTTTCAGCTCATGTAGTTAAATGACTGTGCTTAGTGAGTCGTGTGCCGTAGTAGTCCACCCAAAGTTGTGATGCGACTAACCACATTGGTAAATTATAAAGAGCGAATTCATTGTCATCATTGCAGACTGACATTGCTGCTTGATTTGCATGTGTAAAATGAATCAGCAGCATATTGCATCCGGCTAATGCTACTTAGAGAAGTAACCATTATTAACAAGCACTTAATCATCAATATGGATGACTAATAATAATTCTGTTTCCCTCCAACACGACGGCACTGCAGGGCCTCAGCAACTTATGGTTACACCAACATCTGTCTTCATTATACACACACCTCGCTAAATCAACTCACTCTCCCTCCTTCCCTCCCTCCCTCTTCATGTGACTGTATATGCAAATCGGAAGTGTCTCCCTTGGTTACGGTTGCGCATGTAAATTATCTTTTATTGTCTGTCTTCTATTTGGTGCTTTTTAATTGGCATGGCATACATTATGTCTTTGAATAAGACTCATTACAATAACCAGAGCAAAAAATAAAAGGTGTATCTCTTGATCAAAATCCTGGATATTTGGTTCATGTAAGCCAAACCCTTCATCAATTCATATGAAAGCAAATTAATCCGTCTATATTTTTTTATAATTTATGTGCACCGATCCTTCACTCGTACTAACTACTGCCATGCCATCACACATTAATTGCAGCTCCAGCTCAGTCAGGTCCAACCAGCATCAAGGAGAAAGACCTGCTGGTTATGTATTAGTCTCCAGTACAGTCATATCACCTGTGTGTATGTGGAGGTGTATGTTTATGCATTAGTGGAGACAATTGGACTGGAGATCTATAAGCGCTGGCCTTGCAGGTTTATAACTGTCCCCGTGGGAGCCATGAACTGGCCATGCTGTTGACAAGTTGTGTGTGTGTGTGTTTGAGTAGGGTGGTGGGTCCATAGCTTCTCTGATGGAGAAATGAAAGCGGAGGAGCATTTCGTTTACTGCCCCGGGGAGACTTTTCTACCGACATATATTTATCGACACTTGCACTTTAACCGCTGCTGACCCAGCGAATGGCCAGAGCATAGCCTTTAGCAGCATGCATGGAACCTAGGTCATAACCATATACCAAGCACTGCCTTCCAATGAGAGGTGATCGGGTGTGAATGGTAGGATCTGAAATGACAGGAGAGTTAATTAAACAAGCAGACAGGATGAAAACAAACTAATATGAAGGGGAATTTGTGACAGAACCTCCCCCTCTAGGGTCAGCTCTTGACGTCCCACTGGGTTGGTCCGGATGAGCCTGGTGGAAGTCCGTGATCAGGGAGGGATCAAATATTCTGCGAACGGGAACCCATTCACGCTCTTCGGAACCCTCCCAGTCCCCTACGTATTGCAATCCCCTTCCCCGTCGCGAGACTTGAGAAGGCAACGGATCGTGTAGGCAGGTGCGCCATCGATGAGCTGGGGGGCTGGAGGGGGCTCTCCTTAACGGGTTTAATCCTGGAGACATGGAAGGTGGGATGAATTCTCATGGATGATGGCAGACGAAGACGGACAGCAGCAGGATTTATGATTCGAGAAACAGGGAAAGGGCCCACGAAGCAAGGATAGCTGATTCTCCAAAAGCCTTTGGAGGACTTGTCGTACATGTACCACATGTTCCTGTTGAGATTTCGAGAAGATAAGAATGTTATCCAAATACACAAACATTGAGCATATCCCGGAGAACATCATTGACCAACCCCTGAAAGACTGCAGGGGCATTGGTGAGACCAAATGGCATAACCAAATACTCGTAATGTCCACTTGGAGTATTAAAGGCAGTCTTCCACTCGTCCCCCTCTCGGATTCTCACCAAATGGTAAGCATTGCGGAGATAGAGTTTGGAAAAAAAGGTAGCACCTTGTAGCCACTCAAAAGCAGAGGCAATAAGTGGAAGAGGGTACCTATTTGTTACAGTAATGTTATAGAGTCCTCTGTAGTCAATGCAAGGGCACAGGGATTTGTCCTTTCCGACAAAGAAAAACCCCACTCCAGCTGGAGATGAAGATGGTCAAATGATATATTTATAGATAGAATATATTTCTCCATAGTTTTCGTCTCAGGAGCAGATAGGGGAAAACAAATTCTACTTCTGGGAGGAGGTCAATGGCACAGTCATATGGGCGATGAGGCGGCAACGAGGTGGCCCGGGCTTTGTTAAAAACCTCCTTACGGTCAAGATACTCCTTAGGAACCCCGGAAAGATCTGGGAACTCAGAAGAGACGGGCAGACTAGGGGCAGACGATGAGGCCGATTTTAGACAGACAGCATGACAAGAAACACTCCACTGTAATACAGTTCCTGATGCCCAGTCAATGTGTGGATTGTGTCTCCTAAGCCACAGATAGCCCAAAATGACCGGCTGCTGTGGTGCATGGATGAGATGCAAGGTGAGCATTTCATTGTGATTACCTGACATTGTCATTGGCAGAGGAGTGGATTGATGGGTAACCCTCCAGAGGAGACGACCATCTAAAGCTGTGGGGTGGAAGGGTTTTTCCAGGTGTGGCGAGACGTGGACGAACTGTCTTAGAGCGCACAACAACAACGCCACCCTAGGAGTTGCACCTAAAGATTCACTTTTCCCCTGATCTGTATCAGGTTCCCAAAGACACTCAGGTTCATTATACAAATGAGCAGGAGATGTGGTTCCAATACAAAATAATCTTTATTCTACTAAACAATGCACCGTTTACAGTTTATACACAAAATCCTAAAAGAGGCGTTATACATTTAAAACGAGGAGGACTGCAGCTTACCAGTGGCGAGGTGGACCAGTGCAGGTGAGGATCCCGAAAGAGGAGGCACCCCGATCACCCGTGTACACAACACTCACACACACAACCACACGTGAGGGTCTCAACCCGGGGCACACCAAACGACACAGCACACAAAGGGAGACACCACCACCTGGAAGCACCAACCCCACCACCTTGGCTTAGCAGCTCCTACAGGGACAAAGAACACAATTATAAAAAGGCTCTGGTTCTCAGGAAAGGAAATAAAACAAAATCAAACAAAAGGAAAAAATAAGCAAAAGGGAAAACAAAAACAATAGCTCGGGTTGGCTGATCAGCCACGGGGGTGATCAGTAACCCAATCTATACACACTAAAGGCCAGCGTGGGCCTTCACATCCGTTGGTCAGAATACACGAAGTGAATGGCTCAGGCTAAAAAGGTGGTTTTCATTAAAACAAGGGTGCTGCTAACAACAGCACAAGACAGGGGCGCAGTGCTGATAACAGCAGCGTCAGACTCTATAGGTGACACAGCGCCGGTCAAAGTACACGAATCCTGTAGGCCAACGCAGTTAGTTGGACAAAGGCCATAGACAAAACACCGGTACACAAAACAGCAGCGTCCTTAATTTACGCAGAGTTAGCTGTAGCCGCAGCTCTGGCGGTGTTCCGCTTGAACCCAACCAAAAGTCCCCTGTAATACGGGATAGCGTAGAATTAATAAAAGGATAATTAACACAAAGTATATAAACTAACAGAATAAAATCACCTTACCGATCAGGCAATGTGCGTCGGCTCCAGAAGGGGGGAGGAGGGCATGTAGCGTAGCTACCGGCAGCGACAGCTCCGCAGGTGAATCACCTGTGCAGGACGAGGGGAGCCCCAGAGATAGTCTACACAGCGGCGGATGTCCGGCAAACCGGAAGCGGGACACGCGTTTGACGTCAGGGGGGAGCAGAGGGGATCCCCGGCGCATTATGCGATGCCCGCCCACTGCGATTGGCCTGGTAATTAAAGGGACACAGAGGCCCTGCGAATGGTAATGCTCCCTTCTGCTACACAGGGCCACCTGCCCAATCTCCTGCTGGGAGGCCAGCGTTCTTGTCCATAAGGTTAGCATCTGCACCAGAGTCAATGAGGACTAAGACAGTGTGATTATTCCCTGAACAAAACAGCTGATCATGGATCAAAGGGCAAGAGGGCATTTTTAAGTTCACATTTCGACTCACCAGCGAGCCATCTCTGGTGAGTCATCTCTTTTACTGGACAAGAGGTTACAAAATGGCCGCTCTGGCTGCAGTACAAACATTGATTCTCCTGCAGGTGGCGCTGTCCTTCTGCTGTGGAGAGCCGGGTCCCCAGCTGCATAGGCGCAAGAGAGTCGGCCGGACCGTCAGAGGCCCGTTCCGAAGGAAACCTCCGAGGATCGTCTGACTGGCGAAGTGGCCTTTGTGGAGCAGCCGAAAAGTCCCTTCCCGCAGACGACCGTTGATACAGATGGAGCGAGCGACTAACTCATCCAAGCCAGCAGGAAGATCTCGAGCAGCCAACTCGTCCTTGAGGAGGTCCGAGAGACCGTGGTAGAAGGCATCGAGGAGTGAGGGGGCGTTCCAGTTGCTCTCGGCTGCAGAACTCGATGGAGTAATCAGCTACGGATCTCCCTCCCTGCTTCAGGTCAAACAAACCTTGAGCGACCTCTCTTCCAGGTGAGGCATGATTGAAGACTTTCAGCAGTTCCCTGGAAAACAGCTGGACTGAAGAGCAGATTGACGACTGTCGCTCCCACTCTGCGGTTCCCCAGTCCTTGGCTCTGCTTGTGAGGAGAGATATGATATACGCTACTTGGGACCTCTTGAAGGGGAAGGCTGAAGCTCAAAGGCGAGGGATCACTGAATCAGCAATGGCCGGCATGAACCAGGAGCTCCAGAATAATGCTCTGGAGGAGTCAAGCGTGCATCCGACACGGGAGAAGTGCGAAGAGGAGGGCTGGGAGCACTGCCGGCATCTGGACCCCGAGCCACGGCGGAGAAACTCAGCAGATGATCACGGAGAGACTCCATACTGCGCTCGTGACGAACGCTCAGCCTACATAGCTTCTGCTAAGAAGGTAAGCTGCTGCTCGTGGCTTTGCAACATGTTGGTCTGAGTCAGAGGTTCCGTCTCGGGACATGCAGAGTCAGCTGGGTTCATGTTGGCCAGATTGTACTGTAAGGATTACAGATACTTGAACCCAAAGGCACAACTCTGAGACAAAATACAAGTTTAGTTATTTTACTTGTGTTCAGGCAGGGTCAAAACCGGGAGGTCAGTCAAATACGCGAACAAATCCAGTAAGGGGCAGGCAAAAATCCAAGGTCGAAAACAGGCAGATCAGGAGCAATATAAAGATACGCTGGAGAACTTGGCAATAACACACGAGACAATCTGGCAGGGAACAAGTGCAAGTGAGGGGACCTAAATAGTGAGGGAATGGGCTGCAGGTGAGATGGGTGTGGAGGACCAGGTGAGGGGAATGAGAGGTGATCGGGTGTGAATGGTAGGATCTGAAATGACAGGAGAGTTAATTTAACAGGCAGGCAGGATGAGAACAACTAATATGAAGGGGAATTCGTGACACAAGCTTGGCAGACTGACCGCAGCTCATCCACTACTGTCTTTTTCCATCTTATTACTGTTGAGAAGATTCACCTATAGCAGGGGTCGGGAACCTTTTTGACTAAGAGAGCCATGAAAGCAAAAAATTTGGAAATTTATTTCAGTGAGAGCCATATAATATATTTTAAAAGTGAATTCAACTAAATGTCAGTATAATAAGCCTCTGAATTTATTCTTTTAAATAATGTTGTTATAACACTCACCATTAATGCGACTTCTGGTGCTGCATGGATTTGCTGATGTCTTTGTAGTCGGGTTGGTACTTGGTGAGGTTAAGCTTCATGCAAGCGTTGAGGCTTTCATCCGTTAAACGTGATCGTAGGTTGGACTTGATGTTTTTAAGATGTGAGAATGACTGCTCACATGCATACGTAGATCCAAACATGGTCAATACAGCAATACTCACACGCTGCAGTGTGTGGTATGTGACAGGAAGCGCGTTCCAAGTTTTGAGAATCAGCTGGTCTTCGGGTTGGAGTTTTTTCATTTCTGTCCACATGTGCTTGCTCGCCAACTCCGCTTTCTGTCGTGTGATTCTTTCCAAATCTTCATTCAGTGACTTGAACTTATTCACCCACATGTCTGAGGCCTTCAGGTCAGCCACTTCTGCTTCAAAATCTCTGACGGAGACACCAGGGATGTAATTCAGGTCGGCTGTGTTCAGTGAACACTCGTTTGGATGGGTGATGAACTTAAAAAGACGAGTGTGCTCACGAAATTCTCCAAAGCGTGCTTTGAAGGACTGTAGGAGACTGGATGTGCAGCCAGCTAGCTGGTGGAGATCAAGGTTTTGAATGGGCTCACTTGCTGTGCATGCATCTTTAAATTGGCTCAGTTTTTCAAAATGTAGTAAACGACCTGTTTCAAGATCCGTGATGAAAAGCTCCAGCTTGTTTTCAAAAGCAAATACAGCTTGTTGAAGGGATAACACTGTATTTCCAATGCCTTGCATTTTCACGTTGAGCTGGTTCAGATGTTCAGTTAGATCTACGAGATAGTAAAACTTGAGGAGCCACTCGGTGTCGGCTAGCTCAGGATGCCCGACGCCTTTCATTTCAAGGAAAGTCCGGATTTCGTTCAGGCAAGCCGCAAAACGGCTAAGCACCTTCCCTCTTGACAACCAACGCACATTGCTGTGCAAAAGCAGACCAGGATAGTTATTTACAACTTCATCCAGCAGTGTTTTAAACTGGCGATTATTTAAGGCTCGGGCAACAATAAAGTTGATCACACGAATGACCAGCGACATCACTTCGCCAAACTGCCTGTCACACATCTGAGCACAAAGTGCCTCCTGGTGTATAATGCAATGGAAACTTAGGATGGGTCTATTTTCATGTTCACGGAGAAGCGCCACAAATCCTTTGTTTTTCCCCACCATACACGGAGCACCATCAGTACACACTGAGAGAAGTTTATCCATAGGTAGACTTTTTTCTTGAGCAAACTCCATGAAAGACTTGAATAAATCCTCACCTCTTGTGGACCCTTTTAATGGCAGAACAGCAAGACTTTCTTCGCGCAGTGTGTCACCAACAGCATATCTTGCAATCACGCTGAACTGCGACAAATGGCTCACGTCTGTTGACTCATCCAAAGCCAGAGAAAAGAACGGCGCTGCATTTATGTCCTTCACTTGCGTTTCCTCCACTTTGTTTGCCATCACGATGGTACGATCATGAACAGTTCTTGCCGACAGAGGCATGTCTTGTATCCGTTTGATTATCTTGTCTTTGTTCGGAAGATCATCAAAAAGTTCATTGGCTACATCCAGCATGAACGTTTTAGCATACTCGCCATCTGTGAATGGTTTTCCGTTCCTCACTATTGCTAAAGAACCAGCAAAGCTAGCCGAATTATAGTCACCTTGCCGGGTCCATACGCGGAGTTGCTGCTGGCTAGCTTGCACCCTGCTCAGAAGCTCTTGGCACGCTTTCTTTCTGCTGTCTCCCGCAGGGTATTTTGATGCAAAGGTAGCGTGGCGCGTGTCGAAGTGCCGCTTTACATTCGACCGTTTCAACGATGTAATTTTGTCATTGCAAATTAGACACACCGCAGAACCCGCTCTCTCCACAAAGGCGAATTCTTCGGTCCATTCGTCCTGAAATGTACGATACTCGTCGTCTTTTTTTCTTTTCGCCATCTTCTTCGTCGAAGGGTTAGCTTTGAGCTAATGACCGAGCAGACGCAGTCTCAGACTGATTCAAAAGGGGGCGTTTACCTGTTTTACCCAGCAACGGCAAACGTAGGCCAGTATCATCCAATTAAAATAATGGACAATTGCTCCTGCAGCCCTGAACAGGACATGCGCAGTGAAAAATCGATGGATGGATTAAAACAAGTGAGAATATTTTGTTTTATCTGCGAGCCATATGCAATCATCAAAAGAGCCACATCTGGCTCGCGAGCCATAGGTTCCCGACCCCTGACCTATAGGGACACTGACCTTACAGATTCTAAACTTTTCTCTTTTTTAATGTTTTTGTTGTTTTGCTTCATTGCTTCTTATACTGTTCTTTTACGATTGCCACTTACAATATTGTGAGTAACAATAACATTGTGGTAGTTGTCTTGCAGTGACAATAGCTCATGTTTTTAGCACACACACACACATTGTTTTTCCACACTCTGGACATTTAACATTGTCTCTGCATTGTGGCCTCTCGAGCCAAGTGCATTAAAACACCATTTCAAATCTGAGAATAATGATATACAACAGCAGTCACCAGGAAGTCATGCATTGATGTAGAATTATAGTGATTCAATTTATTTTATTTGAAGTTACTCAGTCCCACTAAAACCACATTTGTCAGTTTAAGACATAAGCATCTTCCAATGGGCCTGATTGTAAAAGAAAAAAAATACTGTGGCATGTTTAGATGCTTCAGGTTCGGTAGTAAAGCAAAGCATTGGCCAATAGATTGGTATCAAGCTAAATTATACAGAGTGTAAAGATGGTGCCCACGTGTTTATGGGGGGGGGGGGGGGGTTATACTGTAGGAAGGCAGATGGATGGATCGATGATTTTTGTTCTTTGCAAGTAACATTCTTTTCTGGCTAATACCGAAGTTCTGGACAATAGAGCAACAACTGTTGTGCCTGAGGGCCAGACAGAGCCTCCGCCAGGGGTCTTTTTTTCTGGTTACTGTCACATCTCTCGCTGTGTATGTGTGTGTGTGTGTGTTTGCCTCTCTCTTATAATCACTCTATCGCTCTCTCTATTCTGGGACTCTGTACACACTGCAGAACACTTGGGATTTGCCAAATAGCCCCAAACACTCAGATACACCACGTGCACACACACACACAGACACACACAGAAACATATGTGCTCACATACAGAGAAGCAGAGCCCCTCGGGTGACCAAACTATGACAAATCACCGAAGACTGCATGTGTGCACATATATGTGTGTCTGTGTGTGACATTGGTTATTCTTGTGTGATCAGTGAGGACCTTGACTGTAGAAAGCAGTGAACCTTTCCAACTCAAAATCATTTTGAAAATAAATGTGTGTGTATGTTTGTGGGTTTGTGTGCAGGCATGTTTATATGGAGCTCTGTGATTCACACTGTTAAAGACATTACAAGTGACACATGGTATTAATCACCGTAATCCAATTCTCTTTATCAGTACCCACTGCTGTGCTTTAATGAGCGATCCACATAGAGCGGCTCTCATACAGCCAGGGTGTTGCTGGGAGATAACCGACTCGCTAACTGTCTCTCTCAACCACACACGCCTTCTTGTCAACCTCACATCTTAGTCTAGCAAAAATATACAGGTATTCATCTTCAATAGCACTTGTGTTTTATATGTGTATTGAAAATGAATTAAATTTGTTAAATGTAGTGTGAAATGAGGAACCACCATCTGAATGTTGGTGGCTTCTCATCCAGACTGTTAGTTAGTGTGTGAAGAACATGAAGCAACACACTTCTACTTCTCTAACTGCTAACTAGACTGTATATAAGAAGTGGACGTATTCACTGTGATGTCACCCATTTGATTGTTAAAACATAATAAAGTAAAGGTAAGTAGAAAGTTGTACACTTCTTAGGACATCTGGCATTGAAACCTGCACCTGTTGTAGAGAAATGCCAGCTGATAATGGCCACTTGTTTACTCACGGTGTTTCCCTGGATACTCGTGCAGTTAAGGTCGGGATGCTTTCTAAACAAGCCTTTAAAGTTTTTGATAGGAAAATACCATCATTGTAACATATTGTCCAAAAACATCCTATTAAGTTTCGAAAATGTCATTCGGTTTTCAGAAGTTCAATTGGCAGTTAAAATAATTTATTGAATCTGCTCTAAACAGCCCACTGCAGCAGACTGAGCACATTCTGCTCTGTCATTCAGCATTGGAGCATCCTTCTAGCTGAGCTGTAAACTGGCACACTTTCATTCTTTTTGCCATGGTGCAAAAAAAGAAAAGATGCATATTGAGTAACCAGTCATGTTTACATTCATTTGACCGTGATTGAGTTTTTAATTGGAATGAATTATAATGTTATAGCTGCACTGGATGAATGTGCTGATATTTACATGCGGATGCGGTCCTCTAGATTTGTCTGAGTAATCGTTTGTGTGACAGAGACCAAGTAGTGATGTTGCATTCATTGAATGTTTTTGGTGTTGTTCTGTGTGTAGGGGCTGCAGATACAGGAGCAAGTAGCTACATCTGGCATGAATCATCTCTTCACACTTTGAGATTCATGCTTTTGTGTGCATGGTCCTTGTTTAATAAAAACGAATAATAACGCAAAAGAAAATTGAAATAATTGTGTTTTTGGAAAATAATCCATGCTTAAGATGCAGCTGAAGTACGGTTAAGGCTTGGCAACTTAGATGTTTGGTTGCGATTGAAAGGTCACGATCATGTTTTTCTTGCAGCTTCAGGCAGATCCACCTCCCTGTAAAGTCAACCTAACTCTACCCAGGTCTCAGGTGAAACTCTTTTTAACTCAAACTGTGAGGACAAACGTGAATACCTCTACTGTTGAGATAGATGCAGATGATCAAGTAAAAGAAGGTGAAATCCATCCTCAGATAATTCAATAAGATCTAATGTAGAGTGTTTCCACGGCCACAGACATGCAGAGGGCTGTGCTTAATCTCTATTCTATTTGAGATAACTACTTTGGCACGAGGGGAGCGTGAGCTTAAACTGATATTACTTGACACTGTCCAAAGTAATCGGACAGATAAAATACATCTGAAAGTGCTGATGTCTTATTAGTAGGTGTGATGTATTATGTCCTCCAAAGAGCAGGCAACCCTGCTACAGAAACCACTTCTTTCCTTCTCAGTACAGCAGCTCCCATAGTCGGCAGTGACAGTGGCAAGCAGTGGAAGACATGTTGGCACTTGCTGTCAGAGCTGCAATCACATTGGAGTGACTGTGATTGGGCTGGGCTGAAGAGAATTGATTTAACCACTTGAGTCTGCACATGTAGTGCTTCTCTGCTTCTCATTGGTTTGGAGAGAACAGAAGTCATAAGAGAAAGATGAATAACAATTGGTTTACTGGAAATGTTGCCTGATAGAATGTTACATACAATGGTATCTAAAATGTGATATTGTTTTCTTAGTCGTGTCCCAGTCCAACTATTTCGTCTTGATGGGGCCTTGAGCCTCGGTGGACGTGGTTGAATTAGAAATCCAGCTTGGAAGCTGTCCAGTCATCCTGCTGTTGGTGCAGTGGAGAGAATGGTGGCTGTTCCATGTACCAGATGGCCTGTGAAAAGCACAACAACTTCATTCGGCAATCACGATTGCGAACAAAATTCGAAGCATTAGTACACATTACCCCAATGTTATGTTTTTGGTGTTGGGTGTCAGGCTGCTATCATTAGGGAGTATTGTGGTTTGGAGTCAACTTTTCTGGCTATGTATATAATTCTCAACTCCCTCTGTTGTGTATGTTGTCCTCTTGTTTCTGTGTCATTCCCTTCAAACCCGGGGCTGCAGGCCTCTGTAACCTTGCATCTATTGATCTCCTACCAAGGGCTGTGTCTGTATCCACCTGCTACTTACTGTAGGCTCAGCTTCTTCATGAGACCGATACAGTGCGAGCAGCAGTATCACAGGTCAACTGTCTGTAGCACGACCCCTCTGTGTTTACATCAATAGTGCCGGGACGACGGCACAAATGTTCGCACCGTGTTCCGTCAGCTTAGGGCCGTCCGAGGCCCACTGCCACAGGTTTGTCATCACTGCCGCTCGATTCATCTCACTGCACTAGTGGAGGACACAAATGCATGCAGGGTTAGTGTTATGAGGGAAATGCTTTGGTTAGGGTACACAGGTTATGGTTAGGGCTAACACATCTTATTTATTTATTTAAATGGTAAATGTTAAATGAACTGCACTTGTATAACACTTTCCTAGTCTTCCGGCTGCTCTTACGCACCTATTCACACCCATTCATACGTCCCTGCCAAGAAAACTTCAACTTGGGCCGTTTGAAGTCTTTGAACATCATCACAAGCATCACTGTCGTTATTCTGGTGAGGACAGTTTTGTGACTGAGGATATTCAGTCACAGTACACATGAGGTCAACGATGTACCCAGCGTGTAACTTTGGGTACACCGACAGATGGCATCACAAGTGAGCCATTAACGTGAACAGTAAAGTATCTGTATCCGTACTTCTGTTATTGCAGTGTCCAACAGTTTGAGAGTAATAATGAGTGTATACTACTGTGTTTGCGTGCACTAAGGAAACTAGCTGTTGGTCATATTCCTGCTAAACATTTAATTCATTTCTTAGTATTATTATTATCATTATCATTAGTATTAGTATTCATAGTGATATTATTATTTATGATGTTTATGGTTCATGGCAACTATATTTTGCGAAATTGTTTACAGCCAGAGGTAGCATAAGGAACTGTTTTGTTACAGTATTTATTAAAATGTTCAGTACCATAGGTCTTCCCCATCTATAGTTAAACCTGCTATGATCAAATGCTGTAGGGAGAGGCAGACGCCTAAAGCGCATACACTCCCCAGGTGGCATATTTGGATTGGTACACACTTATTAAGCTTGTTGGAACTGGTTACTCATGGGGCTAAACAGTGTCAGGATGAAGAACTCGTCAGAAGTTCCATTTGGGTACAGGATGAACAGACTTCCACTGTGTTTTAGTCAGGGATGGTCCTACAGGCTCCACACACACACACACACACACACACACACACACACACACACACACACACACACACACACACACACACACACACACACACACACACACACACCACCACCACCTCCTCCTCTCCCTATCATCTCATATTTGTCAGGGTCTCTTGGTTTATGTATTTTTAAATGCAATTTTGCCGATTCAAATTTAACAGTGAAAGATTGTTTTCATTAGCGTGTGACAATAAATGGGATATTTAAACAGCCGACTGGCTTTTCAATTTCACATCTGGAGGGCCAGGGTTACGCTAGGTCCGTACCAGCCACCAGCAGGAGGAGAGACAGAGAGCTAGAGGGAGGAGGGAAGGAAGATGCCACAAAGGGCAAAGGATGGATTCATCAGCTGTTAACGCAATTTAGTTTTAGTCGGCGATGAAATTGAAACATTTGCATTTGGTAGAGTCAAGTGTGGCTCTGCCGTTGTGTTAGGAGTGTAGGGAAATTAGGTGCCTACTGGAGAACAGCAGAAGTGGATTTGAGTTTTTCTTGGGTTCAATACCACAATTTAGAAAAGTCCTCCCTTTATATCTCTATTTATCATCCATCTCCTAACATCTTCACATTAAGAATCAGTAACACAGGTTAGAAAACATGGGTACAATGTGTCAACATGAGAAACTGCTGAGGGACATTCAGTAGTTGGTCACAATTCAATGTATTTATTACTCGACAAAAAATGCATTTTATTTTGAGTATCATGCTTTATCTCCATGCAAACTTTTAATATTGTTTAAAAACTGAGACTGCCATCTGCATTGTGAAGCTGTTTTCAGGATATTTTTCGGGCAGTGAAACAACATGCCTAAGATGACATGCATTGAGATAATATAATACAGTTGCACAACCAGCCTCAAAAATTGAAACCCTTGTTTGTCAACTTCCGCCGGACCTACTGTTGGGAGATTATGTGTTTGGTTGTGTCTGTATGTGCGTGCGTGTGTGTGTCTGTCTGCAGCTTATCTCACATATTACTGGACAAACTGGCTCACCTAAAAAGTGGGTCAAAAAGTGTCATCTATAGGAAAGTTTAGTCTCATTTTGAACCAGAGCATCTGCAGATTTATTCCATACCTGATATGTTATGATCCACTAAAAATAGGCACGATACAAGATGAATATGTTCCTTTCGTCAATACATATCTTCTCCGCCATCTTTAATGTAAGGGAGCCTGGAGGGTCAACTGAGTGAGATTAAACTTCTTTGTTCTTATTCTTCACTACTCTTATTTCTCATCTTGAATGGATATGATCATAGAAACTAGCAGAAAGAAAACTCTCTGATCTGCCCTCTGTATGAACACATGTTGCCTGAACTCCTCTCATAAGCTCCATTTATAGAACACAATGTGGATCACTGAGATGAGGTCCAGGCCAGAATAATACTGGTGCAGCGCTTCATTTAACCATATTTGGAAATGCTCCACCAGATAGGCTTCATTGTCCCTGTCAGGGCAAATTAAGCAATCCACAAGTATTCTTTGGAGGGCAGAAAATCTAATTTGATCTGGCTTTATATCCCTGCCAAGCCGGTTAAGCAGCAGTGGGAACATTCCTGTAGTGCAGATCACAGTGTTTGTTTATTCCTATTGCAGCCAAGACAGATCAGAGAGTTGGGCAAATTCAATCTGATTTATGTTCTTTTTACCCAGATGGACTGGTTAGTCAGTCATGTGTGTGTTATTGGAGTGCTAGAACTAAGCAGGGTGTTACCTCAGTGATGATCGCAATGAATGCTTCTTGATTGTCAAAATATGTGTCCGATTGCTTTGGATTGTGAAGTGTGTTTGTGTCAGGGTGCATCTGTTGATATAAGATAACGGGGACAATAAATAAAGCCGCTGCACATTTTACGACTTGACGTCTTATTTAATTCTTGTTACATTTAGTTTTACCCAGAAATCCAGGTGACATCAGTGAATTTGTCAAAGGGCCTGGTAAACATTTAAAACAGTGACATTTTGGACTCAAATCTCTGATTAATAAAGTTTAGCATAGAGTTCAACTTTTTGGTGAATTTTGAGGTTTGAAATTGCACCGTTGACAATTTAAATGGAGGAATCGTCATATCGTCTGCAGCACCATCTGATTCTATATGACCCTGCTCTGATGGAGTAAAAACTGCTCCACAATAACAGCTGATTGGGAACAGAGGTTTTAACTCCAGACCAGCAGGATCAACTGGGCAGGTTGAAGAACCCTAGCCTCATTAGAACCCTTGCCCACGAGCAAGGCGCTTAACTCTTTAGGGCTCTGAGTGGAGCGTCCCTGTCTTACTAAAGGTTAACATAGAATTTTGATCTTAGATAGAAATGTTTATCCTTGAATGACTTTTTTTTACAATTCTTCCAGCCCACCATGAATGCAGCATTAATGCCTCGTTGGCTGGTGTTTGCTGGAGGTGAAGGTGGGACACGAATCTACCTCATCATGTTTGACGGGGCGACAGATCGAGACAGAATCAGTGACAGAGTGATGAATTATTTCAGAATGCCCGGAAGTGACGTAGACAATGTGTAGTTTCATTCATAACATCAGCCAGTCGTTGTCACGTCTGTGTGTATGTGTGTGTGTGTGTGTGTGTGTGTGTGTGTGATTGAGTTTGACATAAGCATCCATAAGCTGAATCTGCACACAAACATAGTGAGATATGGCACTAGGACTGTATGACTCATATTGTGAGAGAAGAAGGTCACAATGCACTGTGGCTGAATACTGAAGAGAGATCTGACTACAGCAACACTTCGACTGGCTCAATGTATGCCTGTGTATGAGATATAGTGTGGACACCGACAGATATGTACAAATGATGTTGGGCTTTGGGTCAGTCAGGTTCTGCCTCCTTGACATGGTGCTTCCAGTTCTTCTTTGTCAAATATACTGAATAAACAAACCCAGTATCATCTTACTTTACAGGCTCAGTCACGACTCTATCGGACTCTGTCCTGGTTCTGACAGAAACATGTGGCTTGAGCCGCCCTCTGGTATGAGAATGACTAAAAAACAATAAAGCTACATGGGTAATTCTGACCATATGAGTTACATCTGTGTCCTAATATTGTTCTCTGTAATATGGAGCTACATTGGGATGGGAATTGTAGTTCTAAAAACATGTTATGTCAATAATTCTTCAATAGTAGTTTACTGAAATAAGCCATCATCGTCACACACACACACACACACACACACACGCACAGACGTTTTCAGATCCTGTTTAATTTGTTTTGTTTTGATGATAAAAAGAGTTTACATTTTCAATATTAGTGCTTTATTACTTATATGTCAATGGCTGCAGAACATTCGTATACAGGACATCAGTCAGTGTATTCTGTAGCAGGGCCTTCATCCCTCTAAGGACTTGTAACTTGAAGTCTTGTTTGTATCTCTATGTGTCATGCTTTTCATGACAGACTTGAAAGAGTCCAACCCACAATAGTTTCCCCCTCAGCTGAGAGGTCAAAGGTCAGGGTCAGTCACACTCTGGAGCTGATCGGGACTCACGAGAGAGAGCGTGGGGTCTGCTCATTGGTGCAGAGTGTAAGAATGGTCCACTGTGACCACTCCGGTGATGTCCTGCGATGTGTCTCTGGAAATACAGACAGCTAGTTGAGATTTGAAAAGGGAAAAAACTAGAAGTTCCCCAAAAAAAAACAAAAAGTGACAAAAAACTTTAGTAGTCACTGCTGTTTGTGTGTTCTGCGGGTGTGCTGCTTTCTGTCTTTGATGCATGAGGCAGGTTGTTTGATAGAGACATGACAGCTTCATGCAGTCGTGTGTGTGTGTGTGTGCGTGTGTGTGTGCGTGTGTGTGTGTGTGTGTGTGTATTGACAGCTCCAGATTGCTGCGAAACGCACAGAGAGAACAGTCTATTCCCTTTTCAGTCTGAAGCACAGACAACATCCATCACCACTGACAGAGAGAGAGAGAGAGGGAGCGATGGGGGAGGGGGGGGGGGGTAGCGGAGCTGGGAGTGACAGGTGAATGAGTGATCTTCATTCTGATCTTTTTTTGCATTTAAAGCTTGAATACACATCAGGTTACATTAGAAAGAGAGATGCCGCGGCGGGGAGGTGGGACAATGCTGGTTTGCTCCTCTTCTTTTGTTTTGTTTTTCTTCCTGACCCCCAAACAACCCCTTTAAACACACACACACACACACACACACACACACACACACACACACACACACACACACAGGACGAGGTTCTTAATTTAGTTTTCAGCTGGGGTGGCCAAGCTTTGGGGGGGGGGGGGGGGAACACAGCCCTCGTTTCTGTCTCACTGCTGTTCTGATATGTCTCTGCTCTGACTCTGTCGATCATTTGCTCATGTACATGCATCCTCTCTCTCCGCCCTTCACTCAAAATTGACCATTAGCTTTCTTAACGTCCAATCACTTTGACTTATTACTTTTTTACTGTCCCCACTTTCCTTCCTCTGTTTCCTTTTCTTGACATCACATCTTCCTCTTCCTCTCCTTGCCCTGCACGCCTCCATTCTGCCATCTCTTTTTATCGGATTACAACTAGAGTTATCCCTCCCTCTAGCTGATCCATATAGTTGTCTGTCCTATTTACAGGGGCATCCATTGGATTATACCGGCCCTTCTGCTTACATCTAGTTAGCTGTAAAGGATTGATGGCTCGCGCACACACAAACACACACAGCCACTCACAAATGCTGCCTTTTCACACAGAGAGACACAAAGCACAGCAGCAGACGTTCACATTCACACTTGCATGAGCACGCCCAGAGATTCTAAACTGTATGGTGATGCAGATCCACGCACGTGTGCAGAGACACACTCTCCCCCCTGTCCTCCCATAGGCCGAGTGTGCACCTTGGGCTAAGTGTGTCAAAGTGTGCACTCTGCAGCTATTATCTTGGGAAATATAAATATTGTATTTGGACTCAGTCTTGGAGGACTTGGATCAAAGCTGCAGTTGAACTGCAACCGGACTTCCCTGATGTATACATGTGACTGGGGTCAGTCTTTGTTATATGATGCAAGCAACTTTCCAAATGTATCGATAGAAAGTGGGTATTAATATGTACAGTTTCTCATTACAAAATACATGATATGGCTGTAGTACTATCTGCAGACTGGATTGTAGCTTTAGAACTTTATGGACTGAAACTGGCAAAACCTGAACTCTTGTTCCATATTAAACAAATGTCTGTCAGCATGTCAAAGGGTGACATACATATTTTATCATACTCATGGTCAACAAATCAATAAAAACAAAAAGATGAACATTCTTCTTGATCAACACTTTCATTAACACATTTAAGATGCTCAGTACCTGCACATTCATCTGGACTCTAAGAAAGAATACAGCTTATAGAGCACGGAGAGAGCGACTCCTCACCATAGCTTCAGCTAAGACACGCCTCCTCACCAATAGAAACAATGCTCACACTCAACAACTGTTTTTAGTAATAACATGTTCTATGAATCATGCTATGAATAATATCTCTGTCAAAGCTTTAGGATATATGTAGGTTCTACTGAAGTGGAGATTTACTTACATTATCAGAAGAAAATACCTTTAAACATATGCATTGCAAAATGACATACATATTGAGGACACCACAGGTGAATAGGGCAAAAAAATAATAATATCAGACAGAAGACAAGTTTTGGAAGCAAAATATCCCAAAATCTAAAAATGAATCAGTGCACGTGAAACGTTGTTGTTGCCTGGGGCGTCTCGCTTTAATCGCATTACTTGCTGGGTGTTGTGGTGTTCAAAAGAATTTGGGTGAGATTAACGCACTGCCTGACTTGCCCCCCATTTGGAGTCAGTCTGGAAAAATGAAATGCCTTTGTATTCCAGAACCTCCATGACTGATGGGAGCTCTGTGATCAGGCGCTGTACCGCATGTCATTTAATGGCTGTCGTGGCCTTAGTGCTTTTCTGTAGCTGTCCCAGAAGACCCTGGGTGATGTTGTTTCCCTGCTAGTGGGGCTCGCTCCGTGACTGTCACTGCGTTTATGAGTTTGCCGCTCGGTGCCAGCCTGCATATCCACTTCACCGCTGAGCCGGTCGGTCTATGGCTGGAAGGGGAGAGAGGACGACAAGGAGGAGAAGGAGGAGTGTGATTCCACTCTAATTTTGTGCTCTTGACTTGAATAGATTGCTCAGGCAATAATTGCAGACCCTTTGCTCGGGGTAAATCAATCTAAATGGAGCAGGCCTGGATGATGCTACTCTACTTGACCGACTCTGTTCCTTCCTACTTCTGATTTCTTCAATCGCTCCCCTGATGCTCAAGTGACTGTTAAATAGGCTTTAGAGGAGCAAACACTCACACAAGCATTCTCATACACACACACATACATGAACCAAATGTTCTGACTCACAGAAATTACTTCCACTTGCACACATGAGTTCCACTTATGGAGTCAATGGGAGGTTTTCACAGTTTAAAGGTAGTTTAGTCAAAACCCAGAGCAGCACACGCATGAATACGTAAGCTGTTCATTTGAATGTATGGAATAAGAAGTCCGAATGAAGACAATGCCCTGAGGCATGCTGTGTGGATAACGGGTCAGTAGTTAGCGAGTAGTTAGTGAGTGGTCATGAAGTCAAAGAGATGTCTTTTAAATATTTACAGCTTTTATAAAACTGATCATCATTTGCAGGAACTCGTGTGCGGTGAGATCAGAAACGCTACTACATTTATTTTGGTCTTGCCTTCGTGTAGACCACTGGGGAGTCAACTGTTGCACCTCATTGCCCTCATTCTACATCATTTTAGAAACACATATTGTTTGCTTTATTGAATATTAATAGGAATCTCTGTCTACAGTTCTCTTTGATGAATCTGCTTATTATTATGACTACTTTTTGTATCCATACATTCTTAAGTAAAAAGAGGTGACTGTTCATATCAAACAATACATTTCCTCTATCGGAATGTATAAAAAGAAAAAAAGCGTTAAAACGTGTGACCACTGAAAGCTTTACGAGATGTTTTTTATTCAATCTGTTTTCATACAATCTGTAGTCAGTTGTAAAAAAAGAAAGACATAGTTGTGTTCTTGTTGGCTCGATTCTGCCTGCATTAAGTAGACAGCATGGCACACACGGCACACGGGCCAGAGAGATGGAGCTGCTGTGTGGGTTCTGCTAACAGTTGCTGTGCAGTGGAGGGATACAGTCACATAATACAGTGAGTGCTCTATGCAAATGGTGGATGTACTGCCAGCAGATGCTGCAGTGAGATCTGTGAAATACAAAAGCTTGGAAGTTGCAGCGATGAAACACCATTTATTTTCTCTGGTATTGGAAATGTGAGGATTTATGTCTAACTCTGCTGTATTTCCCTCAGTAGGGTCCTCCTACGAGTCCCGACCACTGCCGCGCCTCTCTCCGTAGGCACAGCTGTGCCTCATCTCCTGTGATCGCCTCCAGCTGACATACCGTACGTTTCGGACTATAAGCCGCTACTTTTTACCCCACGCTTTGAGGCGTCGGTTTATAGTTCGATGCGCTTTATATCCGGATTTTTCCGTAGCTTTTCTCCGCCACAACAACCGCTACTTCCGGTTCCGGTCTAACACAACATTTACTAGCTCCCGACACAGAACAGTTGCTACCAGCAACCCCTCTGCTACCAGCTGTTACTGACAGGGTAGCTACAATATGGATGAAGTACCTTTGACCTACCTCTCACTAGGACTGTTAACAAAAAAGGTTGAACGGCAAGATGCTTTTAACAGTACATGTCCGACTCGCTAGCTTCTAAGCTAATTTTAACATTACGGCCAATGGGGAAATGCTAACCGCGATTAGCATTAGCGAATATATAATATATCTTTGTACATCTTTTCATGCAGACATACTTGCATTACAGACTAAGGTCTCTCACGGCTACCAAACGAAAAGCAATGAGGCAATAACTGTTGTTGCTCATAGCTCTGAATAGCTGTTGTGCTAGCAGCAACTTGCCAAGCCAGTTAGCCGTAAATGCTATTCAGAGCTATGAGCAGAGAAGATCAGCTTTTTCTCAAGTCTGCCAGTGGATCCTAACAGCCCAGAACAGTGTGAAAGAATCCACCTTCACCAACGGGTTCTGAAAGGCTGGGATACTATGAGATTAAGGGGACAGCACAATGAGGAGGACAACACAAGCTCAAGGGCGGATTTGCCCCGGTTCATGATGTGGTGTGTCCAAGGACCCAAATGCAGACTTGTTTTTTCCAGTTTTTTTCCCAGTTCTACAAAACTTGTTCAACAGTTTTTTTGTGTGCGTGTTTTTGAGTGAGAGAAATAAATGTTTTGTCAAACAAGTTTTGTAGAACTGTAAAAAAAAAAAAAAAAAAACGAGTCTGCATTTGGGTCCTTGAACAGTCCTTGAAGTTGTCAGTCCGTCCGTTTACCTACCTGGTATTCCGACCCGTGAGTAGTCCGTTTGTTCACTCTCTGAAGATCCGCTACTAACGATGCATTTCGTTTTTTCAACTTGCCTGCCGTACAGTGTCGAGCCTCGGGTTTTCACCTGTACGAGGAAGCCTTCCAGTTAGTTCCTCGGAGATCAACTGTGTAGTCTTGGCGTTCCTGTGTCGAGCCTCGGGTGTCACACAGACGATCCAGCCTGCCTGCCAGCCGTGGACTCGGACCGGCCACTTCCCGGCTGAGATCCGAGCGGAGCGCGAGGACGCGCCTCCGTATTGCTGTTTGACAGTTTTCCTGTCGGCTTCGTCTGCCGCTCAGCAGGATTAGCCACTGTCCGGCTTGGAACCGTGCGGAGGCGTGGAGACTCCTATTGACTTTGTCCATTTCCTGTCTTTTCCCTTGACTGAGAGAAATAAACTATCTTGGTTTTGAAATAGAACTCTGCTGTCTGAGTCTGCATTCGGGTCCATGAACACACCACATCATAACAGGAAACTGATATTTAGGATTGAAAGGTTTAATGTGTACTCAAACAATATGTGCAGTGAAATGCAGGGCGGTATGCTTTTGAGGATAAAACGGATTGTGCAATTAAAAAGCAACAACCATTGATTCGAGTGAGAGTTCAAATAACATATGAAAGAAATATATTGATGATAAAATACATGGGATGAAAAATAAATATGTATAAATGTAAAGCTGGGATTTTCTTTGATGGACCATTCTTTGCCATCCGATCGCCAATCAAAGCTGAGATATAACTCTTTAACCATCATAGATAACTCTTACATTAACTCATAAAATCTCCCGCAGGTCTCTTCCTCGTTCTCCCCGTTAAAGGGTTTTTGGGGAGTTTTTCATGTTCTGATGTGAGGGTTCTGGGACAAGAGGATGTCAAATGTGTACATATTGTAAAAAAAAATTGTGATTTTGGGCTATACAACAATAAATTGAATTGAATTGAATAAGATAAAGCTTCCTCTCTGTCCCACCGTCTCCCTGGTTTGGCTTAGCACACACACACACAGCCTCCCATTACGTGTGAGCATGCTAATTATTTTACCATTATGATTTCAAAGCATGTTGCTGCTTCTCAGTAATGTGTCTGTTTTGCCAACTTCGTGCTGAACTGTTATGAAACAGTGGTGCGTTGCTGCCCTGAGGCCGTCCTGGTTCTGTGTTCCTCATAGTGGGCAGGACGTCTCACCGCTGACTGAGCGTCCTCCAGCCAAATACATCCTTAAAGGGACAGCCTTACATTACATTTACATATTTGTCTCTTACCTGCAGTGCTATTGATCAATCTAGATTTGTTTTGGTGTGAGTTACAGTGTTGGAGATGTCTGCCTTCGCTCCAATACAATGCCACTGGACGGCACTTGGCGCCAGAACAAAACAGTTGAAAAACTCAACACCAACGTCTCTTTCCAGAAATCCTGGCCTGGTTACTCAAGATAATCCACACTCCTTGTCATGAGCAGTTTCATGCAGGAACTATTTGATTTCTGCCAAAGTACATCCGCTAACCGCATCACCGCACTGTGTATGTTTTAAACTTTTGCAAAAATAAGGTTTCATTATTTCAAAGTTAATGTTTAAAATTCAGAAATGTTCGTCAGTACAAGTTTAAAAGAAGCAAAACTAAAACTCTCATGTGAATCCTACAGGTGGTCTGATTACTTCTTATGCTTCTGATGTTGGAAGTGTTTTTGAGAAGCAGAATAACAGGAGAGGATACATGTTTAACCCAATATAGAAGATTCGCCTGTGTTTCACTATGAAGTCCAACTGCACATTCATTTAATTCTGCTGTTCGAAAATATTGATGAACACGAAAGCTCCTTTGAAGCAGACATTTTCCTTTGTGTCACGCTGGAGACTTTAAACTCTGACTGCATATGTGATGAGCTCAGTGTATGTTTTGAATGTCAAATATTTAATTCCAACCATCAGACAGAGTACAATGATTTGTTGTCTAAAAAGTCTCACACAATTGAAATACTCAGGTACTCTAAAGTTTATAAATAGTTGATTAATGATAGCCACAAATACTAGTACTTCATTGCTCTGTTATAGTGATTGCAAAAATCCAAAAACCAACATCCCACCATCACAGGTAGATGTTTGTAGAAATGAGCCAATCACAGCTCTTCAATAATTGTTGGAAATTGTTCAATCAGATTGTGTTTCATGTCTGCTGTCTACTGGCATGATTGGACATTTCTTCCATGTGCCCATTGCTTTCTTCACCTCTGACATGAAACATAAAGTACTTTAAAAAGAAAGAAAATTGAAAAAAAACAACACTTAAATTGGACAAGGTTACAACCTGGCAATTGTTTTGAGTCTCCAGAATCCGAGGGGCCTTGAAAGCCCCGGGTTCACTGTATATTAGCACCTAAAGGTTCGGTTCCTGAATCAAACCAATGCAGCGATGATTCAATGGTTACATCTTTTAACTTGTCCGGTTTGCATTTAAATTGTAAACAAAAGTCATGTGGTGGACATGTTATTGATGTTATTATTATTGGTCATACAGTTGGCTCTAAGTACGACTCAAAAGTCGCCTTTAAACACGTGATCTGCTTTTCTGTAGTCATCTGAGTGTGTAGATGAAGCATTATGGTTTTTTACTCATTTATCGGCTGGCCAAGTTAACCTGCAAAACACAACTAAAGTTGTCACTCACCTGGTGATAGTAACCGGTATTCCTCTGCTGTGACACGAGTGTGTGGATGAAACACACTCCGCTGGCTAGGTATCTAGCTAGCTGGCTAATAAAATGCTTTCATGCTACACTGGTTGCAGAAAAGGAGCTGAACAGTGTGCTGGTGGCCGGGCAGTGCTGTGGTCCAAATGTTCCGTCTGTTGCTCCTCGCTGCTAGGAGTTGCCGACTACTACTGGAATTTTAACAGTAAGTTATCCAAACAGCCCAGTATCCCTAATAATGACATGAAATGAGGCAGACGAAGGGAATAGAGGTCAGGCGGTGACTTGTTGGCAAATCAGACTTTCATGCTGAAACCGAAAGACCTTGTGTGAGATAATACCCGCATAGACATACTGGTCAGATTCTAGATGTCTGGAAATATAGTTGTCATGTAATAGTCTGCTACACGATACACAAAGAGCAAAGGTGGTGCCTTTGTACAATCCATTCTTGTCTGAGGGCCCCCTAACCGGTTCATCGGGCCAGAGCTCACACCGCAAAACAAGTTGCCAACAGGACGTTCTCTGAAAATGGTGGTGTACTTCGATCCTCAGTCAGATAAATACAACCGAACAGCACAGCCACTTTCATGTGGTCTGCTAACTAGCCAGTCTGTCTGCCAGCTGACCGGTCAGCCCATAAAGGCATTGACCTTCTCTGTCAACCAGTCTGCCTGTAGCTGCTTTGGATGTGTCCACATTGTGCTGCCTCCCCTCTTCTCCCCACATCTCTGTCTCTCCCTCCTTCTGTCTCTCTGCTGCCCTAGGTTCACGTCACGCCATAACGGGATTCCTCTAAGTCAGCGGTTCCCAAACTTTTTAGGCCGCGCACCCCCTTCTACATCCCGACTGGGTTCGCGCAACCCCCCCCCCCCCCTTAATAAAAAAAAAAAAAAGAAGCAACAGAGCCTTTTAAGCCTTCATAGCCGCATAAGAATCGGACCAATGAGAGAACAGTTTGCTCGCGCGTGGCATTTGTTTACAAGATTTAGTCCGCTGTTAAATGTTGCAGTGTGAACACAAACCGAACAAAGGAGCAACTGCAACAAAGCAAACGAACTGAAGGTGTGAAAACGCCCTGAAACACTGCAACAAAGTTTCAATAACTTTCAGTGACACAAGGCGTCACTTTTAAAGAGCAATACGGATGCGAGCACACACGCACAGGCTCAGAGGCAGATTATCACATTTAATTTACAATTAATGAGCGACTAATGTAGCCAGGATGTCTTCGGACAAAGCATCGATGCGGCGCGACACAGTGTTGTTGGACACCGGGATCATGTCCAACTTTTTTGCTTCTTTCTCCCCAATCATACATTCCACCATCTCTCTGGCAGCTGCAAGCTCACGTCTTCAGTGATTGTGTGCGGTAGCCCCTTTCTCGCTATTCTGTAACCAGATATGAAACCCGTAGTGCGTC
The DNA here is from genome assembly GCF_949748355.1 of Melanostigma gelatinosum. Lineage (NCBI taxonomy): Eukaryota > Metazoa > Chordata > Actinopteri > Perciformes > Zoarcidae > Melanostigma > Melanostigma gelatinosum. The sequence goes on from NC_136637.1 coordinate 3,057,431, forward strand.
ATTTATAGACCAACACATGAATGAGACTCCAGTTGTTTTGGCTGTTTTGTAACTCCTCCAATTTCAATATAAACAATGTAAGGGGCTTTTGACTTGCACTGGTATGCTTGGTGTTCAGGTGGCGACGTAAATAAGAGCTTCAGACTGTTAGCCAGAACCTCACTGCACACCACGCACTGTGGCTTTGGGGAATCTGCGTTGCCAATCCAAGTGAAGCCCAGACACACATACTTTTCATCATATTTCCTCTTTTTTTCCCAGTCTGATGCTCACTCTCGTTTCCTCTTTTTTCACCTTGACTCCGCGATGGGCCGATGTGCTCCCGATTTGTCTGTGCTGCACCGCTCCGTTCCCCTCGCCTCCGATTCCTCTCTCTCTCTCTGTCCCTCTCCTCTTTTACGAATGATAGCTTCAGATGTCCCACCTGACAGTTTTTTAATTAAAATTACATTTTTTTTAAATATTTAATATTATTACACCATCAGACCGCCATTACACTTTTCCTCTTGCGCACCCCTAGAGGCAGCTCGCGCACCCCCAGGGGTGCGCGCACCCCACTTTGGGAATCCCTGCTCTAAGTCAAGGGTTAGATAAAGAGCAGTGGGAGGGACAGAAAGAAAAGAGGAGAGAAACCTTTTCATCTCAGCCTCTCGCTGTTTCTCTGTCTCCATAAGTGCTTGTAGACGGAGATGGAGCGTTGCGTCTGCGCCGCAGGTCTCTGCCCCAGCCAACCACTGCTCTAATCCTGTTTCCTCTTTCACACGCTCCATGATTGACTACTTTGGGGTGCGTTCATGCTCTAAAATAGTCTGTATGAGCTATTTCATGCATGTTGTGTGGTGTATTGTCTGCGCCCTCAGTGTCAGGATGTAGGGTGAGATAGTGAGTGTGTTGGTCAGCAGGTCCAGCAAAATGGATAGTGATGATATATGGGCGACACACACACCCCAGAGGTCGTTGCGGGAGCATGGTGCATTACTGTGATTGAAGCCGATAATGCACCAACAGACTGTGCTGTGCCCCTTCTAACCCAATCACAACTCTGCTGATGGCTTGCCCCGCCATCTGTGCTCCTTGGATTGGATGGGGGAGTGATTGATGTGCACTTGAACCTATTCCACTGAGTTATTGTGACCCGTTGTCGTCTTTAAGACAAGAAGCTGTGGTCATTTTTCACCTACGAATGCCAGTTTGTTGTACTGTCCTGCCTTATCCAGCATTCATTGACTCTTTGATGCAAAGCTGAAATGCAATTATAGTGTTTCACAGTTGGGGGCGGATGTATGGCATCATACACTTTCTTATCCAATGAATCATGCTGCGCTCCAGAATACTCTGGCACAACTGACTGCAGAAGATCAAGTATCGACATTTACACAATTGAACCTTTTAGAAAGTTGAGTTCGTAAAAATGTGCGACCTGAAACTGGTCAGCAGGTTGCTGCTTCTAAAAATGTGGGCAACAATTTGACTTTTCATTTTGCCGTTGTAAGTGTGAAAGCACAAATTGACAAAATTAATTCTTTCTGGAAGTCAAGGTTGATTTACTCATAATTATTGAGGAAGCAACCGGAGCAAAGCTAATATAAGTTAACATTTCATACTATTTCACCAAATATATGTCATGGCTTGTGTTTTTTTATTTTTACATTTTCTCTAGATTCCCTTTAAAGAGTTGTTCCTCATTTCAAGATTCTGTTGCAGTCCGGACACCATTTTAAACTGATGATCCTTTCAGCGGACACACATCTGCACTGACCACTCGAGCAATGCACTGAACACTCCAACATCCACTTGATGGCTGTACAAGAAGCGTCCATATGATACTCTGAACCTTACGCTCCTCTTCAATCTTGCCACCATCTGCTGGACTGCAGAAGAAGTGGCAGGGGAGCAGGCCAGCCGTTGGGAGCTATGGACAGGGGGGACATTTTACAAAGTAGGCATTTAGCACGAATTATTTATTACCGTACTCTATTCTTCATAAATGTTCATATTTGAACTCTATAGATGTGTAATCTTTGATCACGGATCAGATGACAGGTTGAAATGTGTTTTAACGGTAACAATACATTTATTTATCATGTAAACACAGATGACTTGTTTTGGCAGTGATATAAACCAGTAAACTGTTGTAGTTGATCCCATTGAAGGCTCAACCATTGACGTTTGCCTATCATCCGTACCCTTTGCTTTCCCTGACAGTGGGGCTGCAGGAGAGGATTCCATTGTAAACATGCCTGTGCAGCATGTTCACGTTTACCAGCCCTGTGTGTACGTGTGTATGTGATGCCGTCCATAATTCTGTCCAGTCAACGCGTCATTGGGTCTGTTCCCACTAACAATAAAAAGCCACATAGCTCTTGTTTTCCTGCCTGTTTCAAATGAGCCATGCTCCCATTTCTGCTTGTGTGTGCATCACATCGAGCATGTGTGTTTGTGTGTGTGTGGATTATCTTTCCTTAGCTTATGATTGTCCCAGTGTGTGTGAGTGCCTGTGTAATATGTGCTGCAGAGAATAGTAGAAACATCGCTCCAGTAACTTGCTGCATAATTCTGGGAGCCAGGGGAGCTTCGGCTGGTTGCTTGGTTTCTATGGAGAGATGTCTCCCAGTGTTTGAAGAGGCTAAAATAGAACAGTATGTCATGTCAGGGAAAAAGAAATCAGGATTCCCGCCACGCACTCCACACAGTGCAGCTGGGGAATAGCTGTTAGTCTGTCTGCCTGACTGACTTGGCTAATATTTTTTGCAACCCACAAGAAACAAATATATAATTAGAAATAATGGGAGGGGCTTCTATCTGAGAAGTGGTTGTAGGTGGAGATTTGAGAGTCCCTAAAATCTTACCACCCATCAGTGTCTTCCATTCGGCATGCTTTGTTGTCATTGTATCAGTCTCCAGACTCTCTATGAATACCAAAAACAGAGCATGCAGCTGTGTGCACAGGCAGCTTAGTAGATAGCCACTCACTAAATTAGATGAACAAGTAGATGTTCATGTCATTCTCATCTCACTAACACTCATTTTACAGCATGGCCGGCACAAAGACAGGCTGGGTGCAGACTATTGAGGGCGGCCATTTGTTCACATGGTTGATGAAAACATAATGACGACAGCTCGTATTTTTTTGTTGCTCTTTTTGGAAAGTAATATATGAATGATGAAAAATACTAATCATACGAATAATACATAGATAGGATTTACAATAATCACTTAGTTATTCTCGACAGCTTTTCATCTGACTTTGTGAAAAAAAATGAATGAATTATTAATATGAAATACTAGTTGTACAAAGCCATATACTCCTTTTTTCCTTTGTTGTCCGACATTAATAGTTGAATTAACTGTACAATATTCAGTGATTTGTTAGAATCCCAGTAGGGTATTGTTTTAATGTAAGACAGTGTACTCAGACCCTTTAAGGGTTGTCAACGCTGCTCATGTCCTTATCTGCACTAAAGAATAGAGTACCGATGATAGAAACACATCATAACATGCGCTGTTCTCTTCATGTCTTCAGGTAAGACACATGCTGCGGGAAGCTTTGCAGAACAATACTATGGGGTTGTCAGGATCGGTAGTGCTGGTGCACTGTGGGAATACCTGTGAGTTTTGTGGACGGAATTTGATTTTAGCTTCAATCACTTCAAATAACTCTCTGTCCTAGAATAAGAGTACAATGTGTTCTTTTATTTATTATATGGAGGTTCAGCTACTAGAGTGAGAAACTATGGCCGCCAAGGGGTGAGGGCATTTGTGTGGACCGACAGAGTGGGCTATAGAACTGCTGGTAGCGGGACAATGAGAATACAAAAGTGTCCCTGCTTGGGGCCTGTTGTGTTGCTTTTGTTCTCCAGCACTCGTAGTACCTGCTTTGACTTATTTATCATCGTTCCTCCCGTCTTTCACTTGCATGAGGCAAACCCCAAACCTCTAACGAGGGCCAGAGGCGTCGGCCTGTCCATCGTTTAATATCCTCGATACAACGAGCACATGTCAGAGGGAAATACACTGTGTAGGTTTTATATGAATATGGGAGAGTGGAGGAGGTAAGACCAGATATGAGAGCCAAAGGAGATATGAAGTGAGGAGGATGAGATTTGGGGTGGGTATTGGAATGGTTGCCAGGGTTACGGTCAGGGTTGCGACCCCTTATGTCAATCCGTCCATTTGGAGCATTTTGCAGAGTAAGAGGATTGGATTCTAATGGAGATGGCTTTCATCTGCTGACAAGCTCTTTCTCTCTGTCTCTACCTCCCTCCACCTCTCCTACTGTACTTATTGCCTCCCCCCCATCTTCCTTCTTGTGTTTCCATGTGACAAATGTCACCCTGACTACGTTTCTCCTCTCCTCACTTCCTTTCCTCCTCCTCTGCCTGCCCTCCATCCTCCTGTTAAACTCACCAGTGTGTTTATTCAGCCACATCAGGATCAACATGATCCCTTGTGATATTTTCCAAATGCCAATTTGTGTCACCTAACCAACACGCAAAAGATTACAGTGTCTGCGCTGTGCATTGTTTCCCCCTCCAGTACGTCTGTATCTGTCTGTGGATTTCAGATGAGGACTGAAAGGCTGTAATGGAGAGAGCTTAGCTGGCTGCCTTTTTTTAAATGTCACACTATTCTCTTTCCATCTGTTGCCCACACTGGCTGGTAGAAGGCAATTTCACTCTGATGCTGGGCAATATACTCCACTGTGGAGGGTACGATGTAAGATTTGCACTTGGTATTAAAATGTGATGGTCAGCTGGACCATATATGTCTGGATGCAGATTTTAACTGAACAAGTGGGTAAAATAACAATTTGTAGCCAACAATCTATCTTAGTGGGAATATACATCAGTGATGCACTCCACACCTGCACACAGTATTTTAATGGGTTCACCCAGAAAACCTCCAAATGTGATCAGATGTCAGCCAGAGTCCGCCAGGAGTAAACAGAATGTCCAGTACTAGAAACGTCTCTGCTGGTAGACGCATGGGTTGTGGAGGTAGACATGTCTTATTTAGAATAGGGAGAACATATGTATTTGTATTGTAAGTGTGTGTTGGGAGAGTGAGCCAATCCTTCACTGCAGTCTGTTTTTTGCATGGCTTTGTTTCGGAGCAACCACCCACATAGAGACAAAGGTGATTTTGCATTGCATTTTTTGACGAACAGGACAGTAAAAAATGCTTAAATGTGAATGTGTCAGCCCTTATTAGTCACAGTTATGTGTGGAGGGTGGACACTGAAACACCTGAATTGGTTTTATCAGTGGTGAGACCATTCTAACAGGACCAAACTGCACCTAACATGTTTGAGAAAGTGAAACTTAACGTGAATGGAAACAAAATAACTGTAGCTTCAGGCAGCAGAACTACATGGTTAGAAAGTTGCAGAACGCAAATGCAGTAAAATAAGTCAATGTTGACTGTTGGGTTTACACAGGACACAAACAGCGTTCTCCTGGGTGAAAGTCCTGTGTTTGTTTGTCCCATTCCTCCTTTTCTGTTCTTCATACTAAGTCACCTGACTTCCTCCTTTGCTCCCGTCACAATGGCTATGGCCACCAGAGATCAGCGTAATCTTCATGTATTGGTATTAGTGATCAACCATGTGAATAGCTGATAGCCGATGTCTGAACCTATACTAGTAGGTGTATCAGGCCCCTTCTAACTCATATCTATGAGGCTGATAACACCCATTGAATCCGCTGATATCATTCAAAGATGGTGGCTGGCATCTTTTTTAACAACTTGTATCCTTTAATAATTATAAACCAATGGCAAATGGTCATTAATTGTATTAGTTAAATGATGTCACATCATGTCCTTATGATTATTATTTCATGAACTGGAAATCTTACAGAAAACCTATAATTATTTGGATTCAATCAGACGTTATAATTCGTTTTTTATAGGCCAAGCCAGCTGGGGCTGAATTATATCATACAGTATAAAGCTGTTTCATAATCAGCAGAGTGAGTAAGATCAATCCAACAGTTAGGATGATCAGCTTCACTTTTGGCAAAACCAGTTCACCTTCCCCCCCCCAACCATCGTCTTGTTAAAGCAGTCCATCAAACCGTAGGTCTCTCAACAACACGCATTTATTTTGTAGCACCGGCCACATTCAGTGATGACCTGTTGTAGCTTTTCTCTTACTGCCTTCATTTAGAGTGGAAATGTTTGCTGAGCTGCTTTACTTCAGTTACCAAGCCTCCCACTCATGAATCCTCACATGGGAGCGACCTTGACAAATCAGTGCTGAGGTCACAGTAAGGTACCTCATCCGCTGGTGTGTCTCCCACCACCCCAGCCCACCACATTTCCCAGCTGTTCCTGGGAGTTCAATTGGTGGCCAACATAATGCTGCTTCCTGAGGCCATGCCCACCCACGTTATCGAAACAGCAGTATGAAGAGAGTTTCAAAAGGAATGCTGAATTTCTCTCGGTGTTTGGAAAGAAAGCAAGCACAAGAGAAACACATAACAATGGAGCCAGATTGTACACTCTTAAGAAGAAGGGTTCCAAAAGGGTTCCTCCTGAACGGCTGAGGTTGGAACCAGAACCACCTGCTTCTGAATAACCCTTTTTTGAAGAAAGGGTTTTCAAGGGATCTTTTTAAGACCACTGGTTCAATTAAGAACCCTTTACTTCCAAAGAACCGAACCCTTTACTTCCAAAGAACCTTGTTTTAGAAGGAATAGTTCTTCAAGGATTGTTGAAAGTATGTACTATAGAAATTCGTACCAGCCACACACACCCCCAAAAAACCCTGTGATTGTGAACCATGACTGGTTGGGTTGCACTGCACCACATCAACCATGGCCATTCAATGGCCTGATGAAGCCCAAGGCTGCTGGGCGTGGTTTGCATAGCCCCAGCATAATGGTTAGGGTGGAGACAGATCAATATGTATAATATATAAAAGGGAACGCAGAACCTGACAAGTGGGTTCTAGATGAAATCCATGGAATAAAAAAGGGTTATTTGTAGTGGGTGGTTTCTTGTTAGCCCCCTTAGAATGTGGGACATTACTGGATAGAATCTCCAGAGAGGGTTCAGGGTGACGGTTCTAGCCATAACTCTTTATGATAGGTTCTAGGTGAACAAGAAAAACCAGTACGAGTTCTCCTATGGGGACAAGTCAAAGAATCCCTGTATGGTTCAATGTTGCACCTTTATTTCTAAGAGTGTGGAATCCAAGTGAAAACTATCTTTCTGATGTGAGACATTCTAACCTGACAAAGCTAAATGTCAATAAATCTTTAATTCATGTCATCTCTGCCCCTTCTGTGTTGATTATGCAGCACACCTGCTTTGTCATGCCCCCTATGTGTGTGTGTGTGTGTGCGTGCGTGCGTGCGTGCGTGCGTGCGTGCGTGCGTGCGTGCGTGCGTGAGCCGAGCTCCTAAGTCATCTTTTCATGCTGGCATCCTGCCTTGGTTTACACATTGAGGGTAACTGACACAAAAGTGTGTTTATGTTGATGTGTGTATGTGTGTGTGTGTGTGTGTGTGTGTGTGTGTGTGTGTGTGTGTGTGTGTGTGTGTGTGTGTGTGTGTGTGTGTGTATGTGAGGGTAGCAGTTTAATATGTCAGTCAATGGGGGGTTCTGGTAAAAGCTGACTTTTTATGACACCCCAGATTGCACCGGCGGCACTGCTTGCTGTGTCAAAGTGTGTTTGTGGGTGAGTATGTTTGTGTGTGTGTTAGGTGTGTGTGTGAGTTAGAGAGAGATCCAGCCAAATCACATCCACCCCAGTGCGAGTCACAGTGGAAATAGCCTCTCACCATTAAACGAGCCATCCTTCAGAGATAGAGCTTTGCTCTGCATATTGTCTCCACCATAGGGGCCACACACACACACACACACACACGCAAACACACTCAGGAGAAACAGAGAGTTTCAGATCATTAATCTATGTAGCTCTCGCCCCTTAACCCCCACCTCTGCTGTCCTCACTTCCTCTGGCAAAGTCATGGCTGTCTTCCTTGACCAACTCACACCCCCTGGGGCCCTGAAGCATGTGTGTGTGTGTGTGTGTGTGTGTGTGTGTGTGTGTATTTCTCGGTGTGCCTGCAGGACTGGCATGTGTTCGCAGTCATACATGCCAATGTTTGTGCACAGTAGATGAGTTTGCGTGTGTGTAGTGGTGACAGAGGAGGAGAACACACACGTACAGTGAGGAAGCAGCGTGTGTGACATGGAAAAGGAAAGAGCATGTATCCTTATTTGACTGCCAGTTACAGGACTGCCCGCCAGCCAACAGAATGGAGATCCCTCTGGAGGATGCTGTCCTCCTTTTTACTTCCCCCCTCATGAAAAAATAAATAAAATCTAAATGCCATGCTGGCACACGACACACTGCTTCTCCATCAGTAGCAACATGTACTCGTGATAACTGCCAGTGGAAGCTAGAAACAGACGGGAATATTTCTTTCATGGCTTTAGTAGCACACATCTCTTCAGACATTATAAGACACTGGGATCACATTAAAGCAGAATGAAAGTGACCACTGACTTACCGTTGTGGGGCGGCCTTGGCTCTTTGGGTAGAGAGGGTCGGCGGATCGGACCTTGGCTGCTACGTATTCCACTGCTCCCAATAAGCCAGGAATAGGTTAAATGCAGAAGTTACATTTCGTATATATATATATATATATATGTATATATATATATATATATATATATATTTTTTTTTTTTTTGTGGAACTTCATCAGAAATGTGCATGGCGCACTTAATCATAATGACTTGATGAGAAGTAAACGTCCCACTCTGTGAATAGACATTACCAGGATAGCTGGAGAAGTGCAAAGCAGCATAATTGGGCATTCGAGCTCCATTACACAAACATGTTGGTTTGAAAATTTGCTTTTTGAAGTACGGGACAAGGTATTCAACTTTTTATTCTGTATAATATCTTTCTCTGACACATTTATTGACCAGTTTTGCATCTCGCACCCCTCAAAAACAACAACACTGAATGCATTTACAAACTGTATTAACAAGAACATAGCAGATAACATGTAGGTTTTCTCTTTATAATAATTGCAGTTTTGGAAAAAAAATTACAAATTGTTTGTAAATGGTGGTATTATTAATGCACTACTACAGTTTAAAATTACATTTGTGATATAAATAGAAACTTGATAGGTCACATTATGTGCATCATTAGTCATTAGTCATCATTAGGGAGAAAATACGTTCGTGGTAAAACGTAATTGAGAATGCATTTTAGTTTTGGGGGAACGTAATTTTTAGGAGACAGGACTGCACCACCATTACATTTTTCCTCTCGCGCACCCCCTAGAGGCAGCTCGCGCACCCCCTCAAATTGCAACAAAGAAGTGTGGGAGACAAAAATAGTAGTTTGACATTTGAGTTGGAAGACATGAGACCTTGGTTAAACACAACATGTGTCATATGCAGTGCTACCAGAGCTTCACCTTAGTTCAGGTTACGGTAAAATTAGGCTGATGTTTTTTCAAGCTGCCCCCACAGTTATGTAATTCACAGATGGTGTTAGATTTGCCTCGACATACTGTTCCCATGTTGCACCTCTGCCTCTCTAAAGCCTGCCCGGCTCCCTCTCTTTGGATTACCCTGACACGAGGCCCTCCACGATACATGACTAAACACGGTGGTTCCTCATCCGGGACCCAAGTTAGTTAATGAAGTTGTGTCCCAGTCGTCGCTGTTACACATGACATCTATCACACTTCTGTCCACCCTCCCAAAGGTTTCTTTCTCTTTTCTCCCCGTTAAAGGGTGTTTGGGGGAGTTTTTCCTGTTCCAATGTGAGGGTCCTGGGACACAGGATGTCGTATGTGTACAGATTGTAAAGCCCTCTGAGGAGAATTTGTAAGTTGTGATTTTGGGCTATATAAAAATAAAATAAAATTTAACCCTCCTGTTACTTTTGGGGTCAATTTGACCCCATTCAATGTTTAACGTCTCAAAATAAATAATTGAATAATTTTTTTTGCTTCATATTTAATGACTTTTCCTAATTTAACGGGGACAACTGGGTAAACATAAAATTAACATGATGATATGTTTTCAATGTCCTGTACACATGCTGTACGCATCTGTGTTCTTTGGGGTCAATTTGACCCCAGGCTGTTTTAGCTGTGTAAAACATATAAGGTCATCCACAGGTTAGACACAAAATCTGCAGGTGAAAGCACAAGTACTTGCACCTGCGGTATATTATCAAACAATCTACAAAGTAACACATTTGAACCAATTTGGGTTTGGTGGGGGGTGGAGCTGGTGCTACTGTGAGAGCCTGTGAGTGCTATAAAAGCTTGGTGCTTTGGGTGGTCTCTCTTTCTGCTCTCTCTCTCAACTGAAAATGACTTCTAAAGAAAGATATTCTGTCAGTGAGGTGTTGTCACAGCTCTTTGACCATGAAAGTGACATAGAGGAGGAGAATGTCTCTGAGACAGAGGATGATGTTGAGAAGGACCCTGATTATGAGGCATCCTCCTCTGATGAGAATGATACACTCATTGTTGACCCTCCTGTTGTCTCTCAACCACCAGCAAACACTCTACCTTCCAAAAATGGAAAGTTATTGTGGTCCGTCTCCCCACTTGAACAACAGGGTAGACTTAGTGCTTCTAATGTCATCAAAATGGTTCCAGGTCCCACCAGATACGCTGTCAGCCATGTCAATGACATAAAATCAGCATTTGAGCTCTTCATAACACCATCAATTGAAAAGGATATACTTGAGATGACAAATTTAGAGAGCAGGCGTGTGTATGGGAAGAGTTGGAAAGACTTGGATGTGACCGACTTGCAAGCCTACATTGGGTTGCTCATTTTGGCAGGAGTGTACAAGTCAAAAGGCGAAGCAACAGCAAGCCTTTGGGCTGCTGACACTCGAAGGGCAATATTTCCAGCCACCATGTCTCTAAACACCTTCCATGTTTTCTCACGTGTCATACGCTTTGATGACAGAGCAACAAGGCAGGGCCGACGAGAGCGTGACAAACTTGCAGCAATACGGGATGTATGGGACAAGTGGGTTCAACGATTACCCTTTCTTTATAATCCAGGCCCCTACGTGACTGTGGATGAATGTCTGGTTGCATTTCGTGGACGTTGTCCCTTCAGACAATACATTCCGAGCAAACCGGCCAAATATGGAATCAAAATATGGGCAGCATACACATGTGAGTCTAGCTATGCTTGGAATATGCAGGTGTACACTGGTAAATCCCCTGGAGAAGCGCCTGAAAAAAATCAGGGCATGAGGGTCGTACTTGACATGGCTGAAGGACTGAATGGTCACAACATTACATGTGATCATTTTTTCACATCGTACGCCCTGGGTGAAGAACTTCTCAAAAGGAAGATTACCATGTTGGGGACAGTGAGAAAAAACAAGCCGGAGCTTCCCACTGAGCTGCTTTTGATGAAGAACAGGAAGGTAACATCTTAAATTTTTGCCTTTACTGACAAAGCCACTGTCGTCTCCTACTGCCCCAAGAAAGGGAAAAATGTCCTGCTGATGAGCACCATGCACAAAGATGCTGTCCTGAGCACCAGAGAAGACAAAAAACCACAAATGGTCTTGGACTACAACGAGACAAAGGGAGGTGTTGATAACCTGGACAAGGTCACAGCCACATACAGCTGCCGACGCATGACTGCCCGTTGGCCCCTTGTAATTTTCTTCAACATCATTGATGTGAGCGCCTACAATGCCTTTGTAATATGGAGGGAAATGAACAAGGACTGGAACAGCGGAAAACTGAGTCAAAGGAGGATTTTCCTGGAGCAACTGGGTTACGCGTTTGGTGAAACCTCATATCGAGAGAAGACGGTGCCTTCCGAGAGCATCAACAGCTGCTGCAACCGTTGTGAAGGACATCCAAACAGAGACATACACCCCAACTCCTCTAGTGGTTCAAACTGGAGGCAAGAAACGTGGCAGGTGCCAGGTCTGTCCCAACAGAAATGACTCCAAGACCAGCAACACCTGTGTGAAATGCAAGAAATACATCTGCAAGGAACATGCATGCACTCTCTGCACATCATGTGTACAGTAGTGCAAACAACAGGCTGGAATGTACCTTCTGGTGGCCTGAAGGAAAAATAACATACTGTTCATATTCTGTCAGTTCGTATTCTGTCAAACTAATTTTAGTGACCATGTAACTTTGTTTTTTACTATCTCGCACATACATATTCGCATTAGTAGCATAGAACAATCCCTGATGCACACATGTCTTTTTTTATAGTTTTTTTGTATATACAGAAGTGTTATGTGTTCTTTACTGATGTTCTGATGATGATGATGTTCTTTAAAAAAAATAAAATCCTTCAAAATTTTGGAAATTGGTTTTGTTTTTCCTGGGGTCAAATTGACCCCGAACACAATGAATGTTACTTGTCTTAATAACAGAAATAGTTTTTCATTCCAAACTTTACAGATAACAAAAATATGTACTCAGAGATAATATAAAGCCATTAAAACACCAACAAATGATCTCTTTTAAATGATATGTCAATCAGTGAGATTTTATTCTGATCTGCATATTTCTCCATAGTCGCTTAACAGGTATTCCCGGATGTTTAAGGGGGTGGTGTCTTTTTTATTTTTATTTAATGCGCTATTTAGGTAGTCAACAAACAAGCAAAAAGTTCCTAATACATAAACTTGGAGAAAAATTTGAATTATGATCATCTTCTGGAGGTTGAAATTGCTGGGGTCAAATTGACCCCAATAGTAAAAGATGATGTAAATTGATGATGTAAATTTGAAGGTAACAGGAGGGTTAATTGAATTGTTACCCTCCCCATTGTTTTAGTGTCACTCCTGGTTGGGGTGGGGGTGGGGGCAGTGGTCATTACTCCACTACCAAATGGAGAAGCCAACACACACACAGAATATTCATTGAAGACTAAAGTTGTGCAGAAGCAGCTATTGTTCTTCTTTGTATGGTGTAAATATGCTCGTAGGTGTTTCCTGGCGGCCCACTGACTCTTGGGAGATGACTTTGACTCTTTCCCAGTTGATCAATGCGATAAAATGTAAAGATGAAGGATTCAATAGGGTGTAAGAAAATATTAAAAATATTGGTTGTTGGTAGTTTGTTTTTGATATTTATAAAAGCCTCAACCTGTATTGAATTCTTACGTAATAGTTTGCATGCAAACATTTCCTCAGTCAATACTTTATTTCATTTGCAGAGAGATTTTCCTTCTCAGTGGTTGAGCCCTCTTAGAGTAGCATGACGTTGGACGATGCAAGGACTGTGATGACTTTTTTGCTCAAATGTTTTGCAATTGACAGTTTGATGATAGTTTTGCAAAAATTTGATTTTAAAAATCGCAATATATCACCTTGCTTACAGTATTGCAATATATTGAATCGTAGCCTCTGTAACACAAATCATATCATATCGCCAGATTATTTCTAATACCCAGTCCCATGTGACTCAGAGATACACCGACATCAATCCATGAATCCAAACAAATTTAGAGTCAAATTAAGCAATTTTTGAATTCGTTTTTACAGTTATTCTAAAAGGTATACACTTTTAAGGATGAGAGAATCTCTGCTCATCAGCCAACTCAAAGCTAAAACAGGTCTCTTAAGGACAGACAGAATGTGGAATGATGAGATCTGGAGAACAGAAAGTTTTAGAAAGAGCTTTTCAACATTTGGCAAGTAACGTATGCAGCGTTAGTTAAGGAGGTAAGTTACGTAACAAAACAACGGTAGATAAGTCAATGCTGGCTTGGTTTCACACTGGAGAAGAGCGTCTGTCTGCTGGGTAAAGATCCTTTGTTTGTTTGTTTCTCGCTAGTTAGACTACGTCAGGTGCTCTGACGTGGATGGTCTAACTGGAGATAGTTGAAATCCCGGTGCGTCGTATCGGACACCAAGGGCCACTGACCAGGCATCGGGATTTGATGAGTTGAAAGTGAGAACGGGTTGCTGGATCCTAATATAATTATATTCTTTAACTGTTTGGTTTTTGGAACATGGACTATGTATCTACATCATGCATCAAGTACTATCAGAGGGATAATACGATTCCATAGATACATAAGTATCCACAGGAACAAGTGCATTTAGTATGTGGAAAGGATCATAATATAACAAATAAGGAAATATAACATGTGGTTTCATGAATAATCCATGAATGACAACTATTTTAAGAACATGCAAATACCAACATACACAAATAAGAGGAAATGTGTGCCATATATGTGCTACATGCATATGTAAATGATCTTTTAGAATGTGAAAGCAGTGCTAGATATTCTGGATAACAAGACACAACATTGTGGTTCAGAGCTGTTCGAGCTACTGCGGGACAAAAGCTCCAATAAAAAGTCTCTGCACCACCGTGGCTCCCTATGCAGTTAGTATTGACAGGCTCCACATTTTACACCTTGTTATAGTGTAATTATAAATCCATGAAACAATTACAAAACATATCCATGTAGAGTAATTTAATATGACAGATACAGTTCAGATACAGAAGAAGCCAATACACAGAGGCACATTGTTTTATCATAATCCCTGTACTGAGGGGGCAGAAGCCCCTTATTCTTCTCCCTCGACACTATCTGCCTGCTGCCATGGCGGCAAATCCCACTGTTGTTGGATGAAGACAAGGAATTACTTCCTGTGTCAGATTAGGGTTATCGTAGCAGGGCTGAGTTATTATTAGTGTGACTGATGTAGGCGCTCTCACTAACACACACACATTACAGAGGAGCAGATATTTACAGGGTTATCACCCCATTATTATGTTGGAACATCTACGCTCTGGGCCACTTAGCTGGCAGCTAGATTCTTCATGGGGAATTTGGCCAACATAAAAACTACAACAAGCAAATCCTGTATACTGTGTATTCTTTAATGGAGGAAATAAAAGAGCTCAGTCAAGAGGTTCAAGGCAATTTGGAAATTGGGGGGGGGGGGGGCAGCAAATTGGAAGGAAAATGGAGAGAAAATGGCCAGTTGAACAAATGAGACACAGATGGAGGATAATAAACAAAGTGAGGACAAAAGAGGCAGAGAAATGAACAAGAGACAGAAAAATTCCTTTGCAATGATGACAGACCATGTGTGGATGTGATGCAGAACGAGTGCATACATGGGCCCAGTGACTGCCTGCAATTGTCCTGTTGTCATGTTACCACACTACCTGTATACACTACATGGCCAAACGTCTGTAGATAATCCAACATCACATCATCATCTAATTCCTAAACCATAGGTGGTCGTATGCTGCTAGAACAAGCACAGGGTTGGCTTTTCACAATATTTTGGAACCTGGTTGCATCAATCTGCTCCCTTGTCTGTATGTGTGTGGTTGTGTCTGTGTGTGTGTGTCCTTTGCATATCTCAAGAACAGGTCCTCTGATCTACTTTCACTTGGTGGGGACCTGCGGATGTGCAGTATCACAGTTGGTGCAATTTGGGCACACAACACATCGAATCTCAATAAAGTTTGAATAAACAAGCGATAGTGCCCTGTGCAGCAGTGGGGGAGGGGCTTGAGGGCTGGAGCAGGTGACCTTTACAGGATGGGGCTCATTGACTCCAGTTCACTTTTTCTGCTGGATACTGGATATACCAACACTACAATCAAAGTCTTCTTTACTTCCCTCGACTCAATGAGCTGTGAGCGGTTCTCAAGAACACTGCAAGCAGCACTTCTAAGGACCAAGAGATTGACCCGGTTTGACTTGAAGTTTGACTTCTTCCAACGATCTCCACATCCATGGCCTCAAGCCAGTGGCAGGCCGTGGATTTTATACCTAGGCCTTCACTGTTGTCCAGCAGCTGAAATACCTCATTATAACCACATCATGGCGCCACAGTTATTATTAGTTTCTAAGGCTGTAACTATGTACGTATTAAATGTATTAAATATTCTGGAAAACATCATGTTTTCTGGAATATTCGGGAAAACATGTTTTCTGCGCTCATGGAGGACAGTGGTTCTCAGCTGGTCTGGCTGTGGGACCCACCATCACTCCTTAATGACAAGCCATGACCCACGGAGATCGTCTTATGATTTTACTTTCACAACTTGAACATTGTACATACTGCTCTGCAATGTCTTTCCTCGTCTCAGTCTCCTGTGTCATGGTGTGGTAAAGCTCACTCAGTCAGAATGCCCATATTTTATTGGCTGAGCTGCATCACGTGATGTGATTCACTACCCATCAGCCTCTGCTGGCTTATATTCGGGAAAACATCATGTTTTCTGTACTCATGTAGGACAGTTGTTCTCAGCTGGTCTGGCTGCGGGACCCAACATCATTCCTTAATGACAGGCCGCTGCCCACTCGTCTATTCAGCAGACCGTTCTAAGATTTTACTTTCACAAGTTAAACATTGTACGTACTGCTCTGCAACCTCATTCCTCATCTCAGCACCCTGTGTCACGGTGTGTGGTACATCTCACTCAGTCAGGAAACTTGACAGAATGCCCACATTTGATTGGCTGAGCTGAATCACGTGATGTGATTCACAACGCCGACTAAGCCTTGCTGTTAAGTTTCGTTTCACGATCGTCACGTGCTCGCCCACTGACCAATCACAGCACACTCGGCCCGCCACTGCACCAAGCGCACTAGCGTTTCCTTGAACCCAACCTCCCAGTTCTAGGTAGGTCTATGGGGTAAAGTATTTTTGGCCCCATGGCATCACGTGACAGACCAGGAAGTTGTAGTTCAACGGTTTGCCAACAATGTCAAAATGTTCAAAGGCTGGCGCCTACAAACGAGCACACTCCTAATGGGCATGGCAGTAGTTCTAATAAAGAGGAGGGGAATGTACATCCAAAAAAAACTCTTCAACAGTTGTCGGATCAAATATCTTGGCAAAAAGTAGGAGTTTACTTGCTGTTCACTGTTGCTGCAGAGGCTTATGTTCAGTCATAGATCGCCATCAGGCACCAAACATTTCCACCCTCACATCATATACATATCTCACATGGGAATAAGCAACAGGTGTGTGGGCTTAAAGCTCATTTGATAGAACCTACGCAAACCTGAGCAAGAGCTTAACAGTCCAGATCAAACATATACAACAAACCTGTACCTACCTCTCTCCAGAGAATGCATGGACATGAGAGAAGTGTAAGGCAAGTGGACATTATAGTAATTTGTGTGTATTATTTTCTTTAAAGTGGCCACAGTCAATTTTTATGACATATGAAATGAGGATGTGTAAGGGGTCGCTTGTAGTCATGGAACTAAAGAGAACTAGAATGGCACAGGAGGAACTGTTTCCATGACAGAAAAATAATGTATGTAACTGTTGAGCTCAAGCCATGTGTCATTTTGATAATTATAGTGCATAAAAGACGTATTTGTATAAAAGTACTGATTGTAGCATTGTTTTCATTCATTCATTTGCCCACTTGATACTGTGTGTGTTTTTCTCCTCCATTTGTTGACTTGTGTATCTTTTGGACACCATGTGACACATTTGGCAACAGCACCTATAACTGTATGGTTTCCCACCGTTACTATTCATTCAAAAACAAGACATTGTTTTTATTAATCCATCAGTAAAGGATACAGTTCACTGCCTTGTAAGGTTCATTTCCATCCACAAAACGCACATCCTTTGCTGGCTTTAGTTAATTAATCTGCACAAGAAACACATCAAGTCTGGTTCAGGTTAATTCACGGGCAGAAGATACAAACCGGGCCGTCGTATTTCATTTACCACGAACATCATTAATGCCAGTGCAGAAAGTGTGTTATTTTGAATGATGTTGTTTAATTGGAGTAAGAAAAGGTTATTTCATTAGTAGAGGTTATTAACATTTGTTTTACATGTTATGAGTGTGATTGAGTCACATTGTTCCTTCAGATAAACACAGCCTGGTTTTGGGTTAATTTTAGTGCACAAGCCCCGTTATTTAGGCTCATTTCAGTGGTCGGGATTAAATGACTGGCTGGTAATGAGAGTGGAGGCACCTGTTGGTGTGAGTCATCGAAGGATTCCTTTATATGTGCGTGAGTGTGCAGAGCTCTGTGTGTAAGCAGAGTGCAGAAGGACACCGTGGTTTATTTTAGGTGCCAGAATGTTCCGGTGGGTGTCTGTCGAAGGTTAGAACACACAGGCCGACGGAGGGATATTGACTGTGAGAGCGAGATGACGGGCCTAGAGGCCACACAAGCAATCTGGGACATATGGATGGATACATGCTGAACTCCAACCTTGAGTCTGAGCTCGTAAATCCTGCTTTCAAGCATTAATGGACCACTGCTGAAGAAACAAGTGGGTGAAGGTGAAAAGATGAGACGAAGGTAAAGAAATAAAAGCATGAGAAGAAGAAGAAGGGTCAGCCTGGGTCATTCTGAAAGTTTTATTTGTCCTGCAAGTTTTAAATTATCAGCAGCATAATTACTCTATAATTCTGTGAATGAATATAAAATAAAGGGTGGACCAGCAGGACAAAGCAGGCGACTGGCCCAGGGCCCCCGGGCCCCGGGGCCCCAGACCTCCAGGGGATCCAAAAGGACAGGCTTCACTGCACATCAATTAGGCTTTGCGTATTCGATGAATTGAACATTTGTGTAATATTATCCCCACGAAAGAACATCAGCAAACTGTCAACATATAGTCTAACACGGTGCTTATTACACATGAAAGGGGATTTATTCACTAACTTCTGAACAAAAAACGTATAGCGCAGAGACATATTGACTATTAACTCCCTGAGAGAATTGATCTTGTTGTTATATTATTTAATGATAATTTCATTGACTTAATAATGCATTATTTTGTATCTTTTTAATTCAGTGTTATTTAACTTCAGATCAGATGGACTGATCAAAATCAATTGGACTGATTCAATTCATTTTGTATAGCCCAAAATCCCAAATTCTCCTCAGAGGGCTTTACAATCTGTACACATGAGACATCCTCTGACCTTTGACCCTCACATCAGAACAGGAACAACTCCCCACAAACCCCTTTAACAGGAAGAAAAGAGAGAGAGACCTTAGAGAGAGCAACAGAGGAGGATCCTCTATCACAGTGATTCTTAACCATAGGGCCGCGGCCCATGATTGGGCCGCGAGCGCCACCTAGAGGGCCGCGAAAAACTTTCAGTTTTGCACCTGTGGGCCGCGAGGGCCGCGGGACCGCATAGGTTATCAATTGAAGACACCAGAGATATCACTGTTATCCATGAGACGCTCAGTTACAATATAGCTTCCCACCACCTGGTGGCGGTAATGCGTCAGTCAGTTGTTTAACAAGCTGCAATAAGCAGAAGAAGACACTCAGCTAGCCGCTAGCCTGTAGCGAAAGTTATGGATAAGTTATTAAAAAGAATAAATGAAGACGACAGTGGTGCCATACCCCCCAAAAGTCTAAATGTGTGCGCAAGTACAACCCTGACTTTCTTAAGTACGGCTTTGTGAACGGAGGCAACGAGGCAGAGCCGAGGGCTCAGTGTGTGGAATGTGGGCTAATGCTATCAAACGAAGCTCTGAAGCCTTCAAAAATAAAGCGACACCAAGCGACGAAACATCCGACGCTCGTGGGAAAGTCTGTTGGGCTTCTTGTTGTGTATGCAGGTTTACATACACATGATAATAAATGTCTTTGTGATCATCACATTGTATCATCTCATTTATTTAACAAGGGTTTTGCCTGTTCAACACCGGCATCCTCGATCCCCTCCCCTTCCGTTCCTACGGCTTGTTTGCGCAAATACGTCACAAAACATGTCCGTTTTTGGTATCCAGCATGCCCAAAATCCTCATCTTTGCAAAGAAATCATCGATTTTCTTTCATTTCTTATAGTTTCTCCACAAAAGGAGCCCACACACACACTGTCCAAAGTCGCCATAACCGCTGCAAGTGGTATCTTGCAGCATTTCGACAGAAAAAGACACATTACAGACCCGACAACGTGCTAGCGGATGTTACCATGGAGCTACTGCCTTCAGAAAACGCTAGTACTTATAGTAGAAACCTTATCCTCCTCTTCCATAAGCTGTCAACCAACGTTTGCGTAACTGAGCTATTCTCATTCTCGTTCGTGCGCTCTCTCGCAGCCATTAAGCACAGCAAGTCCGCTACTCACACACCATGTCTTCGACCATATATACATAGTTTTTGCAATTTGCAAAGGCTAATAATAAAAGGAAAATAATATAAAATCACAATATAAAGGGAGAAACACCTTTAGTGTGTCAGAATATCATGTGGTTACCATGTGTCCATTTGGGTCTCCAAATGTCCTTTTAGAGCTCCGCCTGGATCTCTTCATGAAGAAACACTGTAGAATGGTCATACTTTGTCCAATCTTCTTCAAATTTGAGGCAGTTGTTCACTGATAGTGTAGTTACAGCCCTATACTGTCCTTTACCTGTACAGATACAGCCACCGGCAGTTATTTACACTGAAAGATACTTTTTTATTTTATGCGGACAAAAATCTTAAATTTTTACTGACTCCAAAGGCCCACTGCTCTGTTTCTGTATGACCTACAGGTTGTCTGACACTTTTGATGCATATAGTCAGAGTGGGCCCCGGGACACTTTGTACTTGAAAAGTTGGGCCCCGAGGTCAAAAAGGTTAAGAATCCCTGCTCTATCAGGTGATAGATGTCGTGTGTACAGAACGAACAACATAACAGAGTTACAACACATTCAATGCATATGGCTGAAATTATTCAGACAATGAGAGTAGTAAGCAGAATAATGATGGCAACATTACGACTACTAGTAGTCCTGATTTGCTGTGTCCTCATTGATCTTATATTTAGTGATTAAACATATAGAATGCAACATCATCTCATCCCTACGCATCATATTTGCGTTATAGTGACTCCGGGGGCAGCCTCTTAAGTAGAGCATCTTGATGCCGAAGGTTTGTGCGTGCTTGATGTTGTATCAAGTGGTTAACGTTGTGAATGGTCCGTTTAAAGTTGTAACACGTGACTAATGTTGTGTAACAGCGGAGGTAAATGCTTCAACACGAGGTTAACGTCGTGAAACTGTCAGTCAAATTGAAACGCATGCTTAATGTTTTTCCAACAATGGCAGTAAACATTGTAACGTGTGGCTAATGTTTTGAAACGGTCGCGCCTGTAGTCTAATGTAAGCTATGGACAGCGTCAGTGACCTAGCGCCACATAACACGACGTCACGACGAGACATAACTCTGCCAGTAACACAGGACACAGAGGCTGCTCCCCTGAGTAAAAGTCCTGTGTTTCCCTATTGTTGCCATAGTGGTTAGCATGCAGGGTTTTTTTCCGACATCTTTTCCAATTCACAGCCTTCCCTTCATCTCTCTCCAGCTCTCTCCTCTCTCAGAATAATCCTGAAGCAGCAGTGTATGCTCGGCCGCGTAGCTTCGATCCCCCACATCGCCGCCTCTGTTTAAAAAACAATGTTAATAACTCAGAGATTTGTTGCTGCCACTGCTGCTATCGGGGGTTTCCGACAGCTGAAACAGCTTGTCAAATCAATAATAATTAAACAATGAAAGGCTTTTTACACTAATGATTTTTACACAGCAGAGTTGTATTCGAGGAGTCGGGGTAATAAACATTGCTCCTTTGTCTACAGAGCAAGAAAACAGTGGATAGGGATGGAGATGCAGGAGAAATAAAGGGCAGCAATGTGAGGGAATCAGAGTGATTCCTTTTCACACACACATTTTCAGTGTATACTCAACAGACATCTATGAATTGATGCAATGTAACCGGTGGATAGAAAGGGTTAACACATTGAGAAGACACGGAATTAGCCCCATTAGATCCGGTGAAATGAGATTAGATTCAACTGTAATGATCCCCTCGAGGAAACAGGGCAGCAAACAATAACAGCAGACACCAAATAAGAATGTAGCAGTGGAGCAAGAGCAGAACACATCAAGGGGATGTTACATTCGTGATGTGATGTAGCTGCACAAATGATTAAAAGCAGAGAAAAGAGATGTGAAGTGCAGATTTCACAAGGTGATTGGCTTTTCTCTTTGCTGGCGCAAGTGTCTGGCTTTTTTTTTTTTCTTGGGCGCTGTCAAAAAGTCAATTTCCTTTTCTGATGTTTGAAATAATGACTCAGGGTTGAATTATTAATGTCTGCTATGGGCTCAGTAGGGCAGAGGAATAAGGGCGGAGGTCTTGTGAGGGAGAGACATGGGGATAGACTCAAAGAGAGAGGGATGAGATTAGATTCAAACCATCAATATGCTCTTACACTCACTCACACCCACACACACACGCTGTTTGCAGCTGATTGGCAGTGTGTCATGTCTGAGGTATGGATATCCTCTGTGGTTCCCCACAACGTTATTATGGGCAACACAGTGTATGAAATCATTGGTCTGGTTTACAGCCTTTCACACTGTTAGCTCCTCTGGCTACTTATTATAGATTGTGTTATTCTTTCTTTTTTATCTCTTTGTTATTGTTTGTCTGTCTCAGGATTTTTTTTTCTCGATGAGAAGTAGTATTGCTTTTGTCTGACATTGCCCTTTTATTTAAATTCCGTTTCGGTTCTGTCCCCAATAAGACGGAGGCGAGGCTGTGTTTTTGCTCAGCAACTCGGAGGCTACCAGTCTGTAACAGCTGCAGTGAAAGCTGCCTCGCCCCGGCCTAAGGAGCCGCTAACCCACCTAAAACAATTTCATTTGTCACGGTGTCAGTGGAGTTTCACTGCTCCTTGATGGTGTGTAAGTGCTGCTTCAGAAGGCTTTTTCACCCCGGCCAGTGAGTGCAGGGATACCTGTGGTGCAGAATCTGCTCAATCAATACAGAGGAGAAGAGCACACGCACACAGAAGGAAGACAGATCTGTGCTTTAGTCAGATCCATCACGGCTACAGTCAGTGTATCCTACTTCAAATGGAACACATTTGTGTTGTATGACCACCAGCTGGTCGTGTGTTTGACAGTAACACCAGTGATGGGAAGTAATGCACGAGTAAGTCATACATTACCATAATGTGTTTACTTTATCCGGTATTGTGAAGGGTTACAGTTTAAGTAGCAAATAAACTACAGACTGCATAGTTCGGTCAGAAGCTGGCGTTAAAGGCTCCTCTTCATGCAGCGCTCGAATCCACCAGTAATCAGAGTAGAAGAAGAAGTAGAGGCTGCCAACTGGAAACAATACTAAAATTGGCCTTTGCCAATCTATGAGAGAATAATGGTCTTTAGGAATTTGTTTCCACTGGGCAAGTTGCTCTTTCATGTCAGCTAATAGCTGCAGTTGGTGCCGATGAAGTATTTTCAAGAAGTCACAGTAATAGTATTAACTAGAAAATGCATTTCCTGCTGAAAATGCATTGGAATGCTGAAAGCTGAAATGAATCTCAAAAACATTGCTGAAAATAGATATCCAATTTTAAAAAAATTGCAAAAAGCTTAATAATTCAAAAAGTTGAAAGATTACAAATATGAAGTTATATCACCCCTCTCCTGAAAGAGCTGAACATTTTGATATTCGAATGGTTTCTGTAGCTTAAAAGAATTCCAGCGGTAGTGATATTTGTTGTAGTAGTAGTAGAAGTATTGTTTGCAGTTTAAGTATTAGTAGCATTTGAATAAGTACTAGTTGTAGCAGTAGTGGTATTTGTAGTAGCAGTAGTAGTATAAGTTGTAGTCGAAGTATTAGTAATTAGAAGAAGTAGTAGAAGTAGTAGTATCAGTGGTCGTAGTAATAGCTGTAATAGTGGTCGTAGTATTTTATATAACAGTAGTAGTAGTATAATAATAAGTAGTAGTAGTAGTAAAGTCAGTTTTTGAAGAAGCAGTAGTAGTAGTACTAGTAGCAGTTGTACAAATAGCTGTAGTAGTGTTAGTACTGGTAGTAGCAGGAATAGCAGTATTAGCAGTTGTGGTATAAGTAATAATAGTAGTGGTAGTAAATATATTTATGGTAGCAGTAGCAGTAGTAGTAATAGTAGCAACGGCAAAAGTGTAAGTAGTAGTAGTAGTAGTAATACTAGAAATATTAGCAGTAGTAGTAGTTGTCGCAGTATTAGTAAGAGCATTCATTATTTCAACAAAAAAGCCTAATTTTGAGCTAAACGTTTAAATACAGTTGATCCATGAGGCTTTTATTTTGAAAGGGTGGGACTGGGTGGGGGAGGGAGGGGGAGAGGAGACATAATCATCATGTTTGACACACATAAACAGAGGTTGTTAAATGACAGGCTTCATCAAAAGCATTTCAGTTAGGATTCATTCTGTGGGGCTTTTATTTTAAAATGGCGTGTGTGTGTGGGGGGGGGGTGGAGGAGGGGGGAAAGACCTCTAAAGATCCCTAAGCCCTGAATGACTGTATGAGAGACAGAGAGAGAGGGAGAGGAGTGTATGTGCGCGTGTGTCTGTGAGTCGGTGTGTTTATCAACATCACTAATTGGCTCAATCGCCTGAAGCCATTTCATGGAGATAAAACAGGGAAACACCTCTCAAACAAATCACCAAAACTCCCATAACTGTAGCTCCTATTGCTCCGATCTTAATAATTGAGAGGAAGGATGACTTGAGAAACAGATCCTGTAAAAATTGTGTCTGTAGTGTAAAACATGTGGCTTAACTGGCGATCTAGAAATGGGGTACTGTGTTAAGGACAATATTAGCTACTTTTACATCCAGAAATTATGCATGAAGAGTGAAGATTGTGGACACAGTGGCAAAACACAAATGTTTTTTTCACAAGAATCTCAAGCTGCTCTTCACTCTAGCGGTGACATCACGCACTCTAAGCTGCCCAATACACACCCATTATAAAGTCAGAAAAGGGCTGAAAAATCATAAAAGTTAAATTGCTGCAGTTCCAAAAGTTTAGAAGATATCGGAAAGCTGAATAATGCGGCAATAGTTCAGGGTTTTCTCAACATTTGAAAGTTGAAATGGTGTCTTTCGCTGAAAGTATGAGGAAGTTGAAGGATTTGAAAGTTGAAGAAGTTTAAGAGGATTTGAAAATATTCTCCATAGAGATCCCATTCAAAAATAAAGTTGCTAAAAGCTTAATAATTCAAAAAGTTTAAAGGTTGGAAATAGTCATAGCAGAGATGAGCTGACGGAGCTGAACATTTTGATAGTTGAACGGTTTCTGTAGCTTAAAAAATGAAAAAGAAGAAGAGTTGCAACGAAAAATGGGGGGGGGGACGGAAGAAATAGTGGAATAAAGAAACAAGATAACAATAATGTTGGAATGCTTAACAGCATTCCAACAATTACAGGTGAACTACAGCCACTGATGCTTGATGTCCAATGAAGTGGACAAATGATTAATCATAATTTTATCCCAACATAAATACAATACATGCAAAAAGTGTAACAATTGCATTCGTCCTTAGTTATCACTGGATGTTAGTAAATGTAGTTAATATGAAGGGTCTGCCACGAGAGAAGGATTGGCAAGCTGTTCCTGAGATGCTCAGCATGTCTGGCCATCCGGCGGCCATCTTGCATGACTGTCAGTGGGAGGCAGTGAATGGAATGATGGGCTAGTGTCCACTGTGGTGGCTGATGTGCAACCTTGCCATCAAACCCAATGAACATATACAAGAAAAAGACTTTTGAATAGCTGTCCACTGTAGTGACCACGACGCCTGAAAGGAATCGTGTAAACTATATATAGTAGTGTTGGCAGCTTCAGTAAATCAACAGAATTGTTTGTGGGCTTCAACCCACCCACAAAGTCCTCCTCACCCTCTCCCTGTCAGCACTTGTCTCAGCTCGTGCTCCTCATCATTACTTCATGCTTGTGGTGACCGCTCACTAGATCTATTTTGCATGCTTTAGGATATTTTTGTATTCAGATTTGATGAGCTGAGGCGGCTGTTTGTCCTCCTCGTGTCTCGTCTTGTCTCCAATAACAAGATGAACCCCACCTCAGGTAGTGAGATGGCAGCCAGCCGTACATGGCAAATCAGAAATTTAATCAAAAAGCATTCTCATGCAGGAACAATATCAGGTGTTTCTTTCAGTGCTGAAACACTGAGAAGCACTGACTGAGTAGAGCAGGGACCGATGCAACACGTTAGCCGTGGCGTTCGGTGGAGCTAATTGCTGTTTTATGTAAATGATGATTCAGTGTGTGCTCAAGTTTTATGACTTTGCTCGCTTCATACCCATTCCTCAAAAAACACTGTTGTTTTATAATAAATTATTATTACTATTTCCCCCAAATGCAATCTCAGTGCTGTTGTTATGAAAACACTGGTGATAATAATCCGGTAGCATTTGAATAAACCAATGCAATCTTATTAGTCGTTCTCCTCACTCTCCAGCTGCCCTGCTCTCTCTGTACCCTCCATGCCTGTTCTCTGTAGTGAGGGCCCGGGGCCAAACCCATCCAGGAGGAGCGAACAGTTTACAGACACCTCCTCCAGCATCACCCACAGCCCAGGAGACGCAGCAGGAGCGCGTTGATGGCAAACTAACCCCCCCCCCCCCCGGTTTAAGCTTCAAGTGTCAGTGAACATCAAGATCAACATCTACGATACAGAAGCAAATGATCAAGCTTGAGGGGTCATTAGATGAGCAAGTTTCTGTAAAGGAGGTTTTCAAGGCATTTCCTCAGAGATGAAGTAAACCAGCAGAAACATCCGTCTACAGTTCACCCACCTGTTCAGATGTCTCTTTATAATGCTGCAGTCAATTTATATAAATAGCATCAAACTGATGGCAAAGGAGTTTTAGACAGTGTGTGTGTCTGTGTGTGTGTGTGTGTCTGTGTGTGTCTGTCTGTGTGTCTGTGTGTTGTGTGTGTGTGTGTGTGTCTGTCTGTGTGTCTGTATGTGTTGTGGGTGTGTGTGTGTGTGTGTGTCTGTCTGTGTGTCTGTGTGTGTTGTGGGTGTGTGTGTGTGTGTGTGTGTGTCTGTCTGTGTGTCTGTGTGTTGTGTCTGTGTGTCTGTGTGTGTGTGTCTGCGTGTGTCAGTGTTGTGTGTATGTCTGTGTGTGTGTGTGTGTGTCTGTGTGTGTCTGTCTGTGTGTCTGTGTGTTGTGTGTGTGTGTGTGTGTCTGTCTGTGTGTCTGTGTGTGTTGTGTGTGTGTGTGTGTCTGTCTGTGTGTGTGTCTGTCTGTGTGTCTGTGTGTTGTGTGTGTGTGTGTCTGTCTGTGTGTTGTGTCTGTGTGTTGTGTGTGTGTGTGTGTGTGTGTCTGTCTGTGTGTCTGTGTGTGTTGTGTGTGTGTGTGTTGTGTGTGTGTGTGTGTGTCTGTCTGTGTGTCTGTGTGTTGTGTCTGTGTGTGTGTCTGTCTGTGTGTCTGTCTGTCTGTGTGTGTCTGTCTGTCTGTCTGTCTGTGTGTTGTGTCTGTGTGTGTGTGTCTGTCTGTGTGTCTGTCTGTCTGTGTGTGTCTGTCTGTCTGTCTGTGTGTGTGTCTGTCTGTGTGTCTGTCTGTGTGTGTTGTGTGTGTGTGTGTCTGTGTGTGTTGTGTGTGTGTGTGTCTGTGTGTGTGTGTCTGTCTGTGTGTGTGTCTGTGTGTGTTGTGTGTGTGTGTGTGTGTGTGTGTCTGTCTGTGTGTTGTGTCTGTCTGTGTCTGTCTGTCTGTCTGTCTGTCTGTCTGTGTCTGTCTGTCTGTGTGTGTCTGTGTGTGTGATGGTAGGAGCAGGGCAGGTCCAGCTCCACATGTTTGCAGTAAGAGCATCTTGTCTCAGGAGCACCAAAGTGCTGGTCTCCTCATCGGCCCTCAGGGTGACTTTTCGCCCTGAACACTAACGTTTGAGAATAACTGGTCCACTACGATGTGCTTTTCTGGCTGGCTGAGATCCTACTGGGCATTCTGGATGACTGCCATGCTAGATGCATGGATGGATGGAGGGACAGATGGATGGTTAAGCACTTCTTAAGACGCAGCAGCCCCGGAGGAATGAGAAGAAAAAAACTTGAGAGCAGCAGCATTTTTTATACTGACATATAGAATAATGATAATAATTGTTATTATCAATAATAAAATGTACCATATTACGATAATAGTAATTAAAATAAATAAATAAAATAAAAAATGCACCAATGCTGCTGTCACATCTAGATCGGGTATCGGTGACAATGAGGCCCATCTATTCAATTATTCTATATGTATATGCTGAACCCATTATTAACTGTATTTTTAATCCTGACCAATGTGTTGCTACAATTAAAAAACAGTTTACACTCATTCCTGTTACTTTTGCATTATTTTAATAATAATTAACAATTTATACATTTACATCCACTGTATTTATTTCTTACATTTTATTTGATAAAGTTCGGAAAGCAATGTGTAAGTCAAGCCTGATGTTGCTTTCCACATAAAAGAATGGACTCTTCCACACAGTGAGGCATACAGCTGATTAATTAAAGCCCGGGACGCCAATCAGCCGATACACTGAGCCCATGTATCGCTATCCGGACTGAAAAGGTTGGAACAGAGTATCCGAACCCACTTAGCGTTACACTTAGTCCACATTACTTCAACACCTGATGAGGGCCTTTGTCAGTCTGTGTTCATCCCTTGTTATAGAGAGGAGAGGGTCTGGCTTCTGTCATAGCTCCTGTTGTGGCGATGGAAGAGGACCAGTCCTCAGGCACTCTGTACCCCACGGATCACAACATGGAGTTACATACTGAGTGAAAGAATATGCCAGTGATAAAATGAGAGATGGGAATAATGATCAATTCAATGCACAAGTCACTAACATAAACTCCATCTCAAGGCCAAAGAAGACAGCTGATGAAGAGTTTCAGACTGTAAACAGTGAGGTGATTGAACAAGTCTCAACTCTTTGTTTTTTCTCAAAGACAATCTGTCTTTTAAATATATTGAATGTCTTACTCATCAACTCATAGTGAAGTTTATATTACAGAAATGAATACTGTTTGTCTTTTGCTTCAAGAAAGAAGTAATTTATTTCATTAGCAGTTGATCATATCTAAGATCTATTTTAAAGTTCATCTGCTTTGAATATGTTCAGGACATCATGCTGCGTTAGGATCTGTCTGTGATTCGGGTCATTGCAGCTTGTATGATAAAGTACTGTAGAATGGAACCTTCTTCAGTATGAGGTCATGTCACACAAACTGCCTCATGTTCTACTGACTCCTCCTCAGTCATGCCTTCACACAAAATAGAAAAAGGTAAAAGTGCTTTTAACGGTTTGGGACCCCATCTCGGTGTGAGCAAGAGACCCTTAAGGCAACAACATCGTTTTCCATGCACTCGTCAATTTTGAGATTTTGGGCTATTTTTGTTCCAGAACATTTATTCTTTCAGACTAGTGGAAATACACATTCGGGTGTTTCTTTTAATACTTTGTCAATTTATGTCTTTAGATTTATCCTAAATTCACCAAATGTTATCATTAGATAATTCCTCATTTGCATATTTAAACGAAATTTCAGAAAGCTTAAGAGACATAAAAGCATCTTCTATTAATGTAAGTAATGAACTGTGGAAGTTTCATGGGGATATCTTTGAGTTATTGTACCCTCTCCACCTGCAGTGACTTCCACTCAACATCCCTGCTAAGTCATTGTTGATGGAGTTGGCTGCAGTCTGTTGCTAGTTTCCTTCATGTGATAATTCTTATGTTGTTAGTAACTCTTTTTAGTTGCTGTTATGTGTTAAGTCAGTTGTTTGTGCTTTCATGTAAAACTTCCCATGCTGCCATCAAGGACAAGAGACTATCCAAACAGAGAATCTCAAAGGGAATGTCCTGGTTCATAAAACATACATATCTCCTAGAAAACTGATTTGTAATTTAATTTTGACTCTAACATGAGTACCAAGTTATATTCATAACTCATCCTCCCAAAAACAGAGAAGAAACCATTTTAAAGAACTGAGGAAAAATTGCATCAGTCTTTCACTTACACAGACACACACACACACACACACACACACACACAGAAATACACTCACGGTCAAGAGACTCAGATTACTCGTCAAATTGTACACGCAAACGCTGGAGCGAGTGGAACGGCGTGTGTGCGGTAACGTGCCATCAGCCCGTCTGCCCGAGAGCACTTCTATGTAATTGTGCATTTAAAATGGCCGTGGTTATCGTTGTTGTCGTGCAGAAGGAGCAGACAATGAATGGACAGATTTGGGCTTTATGGTGCGCCACTTAATGTGGCAGCAGACACCAGTTGCTGGAAGCGGAGATCAGTGTTGTGTGTGTGTGTGCGTTGCCGGGCCAGACATCAGTGTAATGGACTCCGCGTTGATTGAAAGACCCAGTAGAGGAGTTTGGGGATTAATAACTATTATGAAATTGATAACCTTGGCAGATGTCGGCTCGATTCGCACCTGCTACTGTTTTCAATAAAACAAGGGGAAAGCGACATCATTCAAAAAGTATGCCCCGAATATGAACCCACTTAGTTTTACTCATGCTATCGCTGCTCAGCTGTAACAATAGCAAAAGAGCAGAGCAGGGAGTGTAATGGCTGCGAGCAGCAGGTGAGTGCCAGCTCATTGATGTGACGAGCTGGATCACATGCCTAAAGGTGAAAGAGACTCTGTATGAAACCCTGAAGCAAGGCAGCACAGCGTTTCTCCCCTGTCTGTGGCACTCAACCAAAAGCCCATTCATCACTGCTGGAAGACAAACATCTTTTAAAACATGTTACATATAAATAGCTGGACTACTTCCAGCAGCGGAGTAATACTCGTTTGGTGCTCTAGTGACGTGATTTAACAGTGTTGGGCATCGTTTGAGATTGGTGGCATACCAGGCAGTAACATGTAGCTGTAGGTGATTGATTCTATGACGCGCATATCTATAATGCATTGTAAACATAATTGTAATAGGATATAATCTGCTCATAACAATAAATAATTATAGTTATAAGCACTCAATCATATACATTATGAGTCATAATCATAACACATTATACAGCTATTTATAATGACTTATAAGGTTAAGTACCATAATACTTCATAATGACATATTTTGGGCTGATGCTGGGATCATGTGTTTTATTCACATTGTTGTAATACATGATGCATATTTTTCCCCCTTTCACAGCAATTATGAAGTTTTTTATTTCATATTGTTTTTCTTTTCGTCTTGTTAAAACTTGTTTTGTTGTTGGGAAAATACTTTGGAAATGGAAAAGTATTTTATTCTACTTCACAAATCAAAGTCGTGGTCCATACCTGCTGGTTGAGAATCTCTCGGCCGTATTACGTCCTCTTAAGCAGAAGGAGTTGCTCATTTTGGAGGGAACTGCAGATGTTCAAAGGTATTATTCTGTGCACATAATGATGCTGGCTCATTCTATTCGATATGTTTTTTTTACTAGATGCAAAGTTGCACTTGTTATTTGTTGGTGGCAGAATTCATAACTATCCAGGAAGAAAATGGATGATGAGAGCCGTTTGATTTGAGAGAGGTGCAACAACAACACGTCCTTTTCTTTAGCTCACCATCAGTCCCGTCTTCTGGAACTGTAGATTCTACAATGACTTCAGAGTGTCAATCATTCATGATATCGCTTGTGTCTTTACTTTGATATCTCTTGTCGGTTATTCTGTAAATTTGAGTCTTTTTTCACCATTACGTTTTAGACTCTTTGTAGTATCATTTATAAAATGCTTGCATCTTTATCGCCTGTTCTATTCCATCCTAGCTCTGCTTTGTTGTCTCCTCTTCCCATACCCGCAGTTCCGTTAGTCTCTCTCTCAGCCCGTGTCTCACACAGACACACACACACCTGCCTGTGTAGTGAATGGCAGAAGCTCAGAGCCTATAAAATATGGTGGCACGGACCCAGAGAGAGACGGCAGGAGAAACATTAGGAGAGAGGCAGACGAGTGAGTAAACACAGAGAGGTCTCCCTCATACTTTTAATGCTAATTGAGGTGATGCTCCGACACGCTGTTAGCGTCTTGAACACATCAGTCAAACGATGACCTCGAGGTGATGGTGAAAGTGTAGCACGCTGCTGGTATCTGATGCCAGGAGAGAGGCTGCAGCCAGGAGAAGACTGCGAGGTACCGACCCCTCCTGTGCACCGCGTGCCGGACATGCTGGACTCCTCCTCATTGTGTCGATTTATTCTGGTCGCATTTCGGCTAAAGTCGAGCCAGCTGGATCTAAAGTCAAACATGTAATGAGCAGTCATGACGTTCACACATGTTGGGAGCTGGAAGTGTTAATGATTCAGGTCACGTATCCAGCTATCTTCTCCCTCTCCAGCAATCACTATATGCCTTATTGGATTTCCCACAATTTGAAGCTTCTTTACAACACTGCTTTTCATTTATTTACTGATTAGAACATCCATCAACTGCATTGTTCGTGTAGTCCACCAACAGGGGGAACCAAAAACACAAAAGACTTGTGGAAGTTTGAGTCTGTTCCACAGCGAGGAGGCCAGAGCACGTGTCGACAGTCGACACGCTGCAATAAGAAATCTACCAAGACTGGTTTACAATTAAAAGGAATTTAATCCCACTGATGCAAGTACAGTATTTACAGTGAAGTACACTATTTCCATGAAATATTAAATCAATAAAACCCCGTTTGCAAAAAACTCAACTCAGCTCCTCAGGTATAAAACCCGTCCGTCCTCTGAGAGCCATCACGCGAGAGAGAAAAAGACTTGAAATTAAACCACCCACATCCGTTCGAAACACCTCCTCTTCCGTTTATCCCAATTCCTATTGGCTAACTTCCAGGAGTGTATTCGCCTTTCTGTCCCTGAGCTCCTAACACATTCAATGACTGTCAGTTATGGTTTAATCCCTCTATGATAAACATTCCATATAATAGATAAGACTTTGCAACTTTTGGCAAAAGCTTCATGTCTCAAATTCTCCATCTAGCTACTAATCCTAAAACACTTTATGCTTATCTTAATTATGCATTTCCAAAACCCTTATGTTTATGACTAATTATGAATTCTTAATGATGAATTATTGAACACTTTTATTATAGCTACTAAACACAGTTCTATGCTCAAATTTCTTACAGACTCATGCAGAGAACGGATTGTTTCAAAGAGTTTCGAGGAATTTCAAAGGAAATAATGACTGGATGTTGATGTAGCGTCCTGTGGCTGGATTGTCAATAGATTTGCATTTATTCTGTACAATGTGGTATCAGTAAAATCGCATTAAACACATTTGAAATATCCATATGTAAAATCTGTTGAATAATGTACAAATCATATTCAGTCTGTAATCCAGCTCCCTGAGAAACGGTACACAGACAAAGCTCTGCAGCTCTGGCAATAGAAGACACAAATAAAGCAATAAAGTCCCTAAAAACACATTCGATTTGTTTCAGCTTGTTTTACAATTGATGTTTCTTCAGGATATTCAATATACTTGGAAGAAACGGAAAATAAACAAGCTGAGTGATTGCTTGAATCTGAGGAATCTGTTCAGTGTGTTGTGTTTATCACAGAGCTGCTCCAAACCCTTCTCAGATGAAGTCACGAGCAATAGAAGTAGTGTGTAGAAGTGTGTGAGCCAGCTTAGTAGTTTTACTGCACAGTATATGATGGACATGGTATGTGTATATGGTCATATCAGCAGGCAGTCTAACTAGTACCAATGTAGGAATACAAGTGGTGCTGACAATATGATTTTGACTATATTTTGCTGTTGAAAACAATCAACAGTAATATTTTGTGGTGACGTTATTTTTCAGAACTTATGACACAAAAAACAGTTCTTTCCACATTGTGTGGTTATATTTTTCAGCACTTTTAGATGCAGTATCTCACTGTAGAGGTGTCTCAGACCAAACGCGTGGCGTGATTACATGAGGAGTTCATGCAAAGACGTGAACAGACACAAATATGCATCCACGCAGGTTGGCATTTTCACCCTGACTGATCCAGAAGTGTTCGATAGGGGAATTCACAGAGCTGTACCTCCGCATGATGTAATGAACCCAGACACTCCGGTGTTTCCACCATATGTGGGGCCTCCACAGCAGGTGCAGGGCAGCCAGAGCGGTTATTTGAATGATGATGATGGAGGTTGATGGCAAAATTAAAAGTTGCTACGTTCCGTAGTATCTATGGAGGTAAGTCCTCTAACTCTCTGGAAGGAGGATACTGTTGAGGCTAAAATCTCCTCACAATGAAAATGTAGCCGGCTAGCCCACGTGGAATGATAGCTTTTCAGACACACGGCGCTAAAAACATTACCGAAACTGATTCACAATTATAAGGAATTTAATTCCACTGATGCAAGCACGATTACAGTTATACATTGGAGTGTACACTCCTATGACATATTAAAACAATACAACCCCATTTGGAAAAAAACTACCTCTGGTCTCAGGACACAGCCGTCCAGCAGATTCACAAACTAAAGAGGCAGAAAAAACGCTTCTCACCCACCCACATATTAATTCACGACTCCTCCCTTCCGTCTATCTCAATTTCTATTGGCTACCCACCCTCAGCTCAGCAAACGCCTGTCTTCACATCTGTCTCTCCTGAGCAGCTAACCCATTCAATGATTGTCAGTTACGTTTTAAACCCTTCTATAATAATCCTTCAAAATAAAAGTTATACTTCTGCACTTGGCAGAAGTTTCATGCTTCTGCATGTATGTTTATGCTTATGTTTATCTTAATTATGCATTCTCAAAACCCTTATGATTATGACTAACTATGAATTATTAATTATGAATTATTAAACACTTTTATTATATCTACTAACTACAGTTTTTTACTCAAATTTCTTACAATTCCCCCCTAACTCACAGTTCACTGTGAGTTAGCTACTCAAATGTAGTTAGTTTTTCAAATGTCCCTGGAGACCTCCCCCCTACTCAATCCAGGGAAAGGCTCCCTATCTATCTAAACCGAGGCAAAGAATGCATGCACACAGATATCATTTCAAGTATTTCTGTTCAGTTCGTTTCAAGATAGAGTGCGTTGGAAGTCACTGCCTTCCACGTCTTGGGGCTGGCAGGATCAGGATACAGCCTGTAGGCTAGAGAACACATACTGAGAAGCCTTGACTGTTCTTTTACACGTGACAAAATTACATTTCTTAATCTTTTACACCCTAAAATCCCTTTATAACCCAATTAAACAAAAAATTTAATCTCCAAATACTCATCCAAAACAATCCGTCTATTTTCCAAACTTCCAACATCTCACTGGATGTTTTAGAAGTCCATCTGGATGGTCAGGAACCGCTCGTGAAGTCCCTCTGGTGGCCTCATCTAGACTGTGGCCATCCGAAGCTCCAATCCGTCCTCATCCTCGTCACATAACTGGTTGCCTGGACTGGTGTCTGGCTCATCGGTGAAACAATAAACCCCTGTAGAGGTCCACGGATGCACGGGAACCCCCATCCACAGACAACTCGGAGGCTTATGATGACAGCACACAGAATAATTACGAATGCCAAAAATGTATGTTTTCACTGGCTAAGCATACTTCCCAACCAGTCGGTGAATGGATTCGTGACACCAGAGTTGTCTGCTAGCTCTTGGCTGAGTGCTGTCAGTCCCTCCAGAGCCCTGGTCACCGATCCATCAGGAGCTGTGTTATTTGGAATGAAAGTACAGCACGCAGACCCAAACATCTGGCACACGCCACTTTTCTCTGCTAAATCATCTCTAATGCCATTCTGTTCTGCAAGGTCATTAAACTAGTCTTCGCCAGCTGTGCATGCAGTCCTGATATGGCGTCACTGGTGAGGTTTACTAAACGCTGTTGGTTATAGTAAATGTAGTTGATCCAATCGACATTTTTATTAATCATCACCCTCTGAGAGAAAACAGATTCTAAATCTGCTGCTATTTGATTTCTGGCTTGAAAGTCATTAGACACCCCCCTTGGCATTTTTATGACATCTTATGTACACTTGGTCATCAAAGGCCCCCTTCGGGCCGCCGGCATCTCTTTTGGATCTTCTGTTAGCATGTGGGCGTGGAGAGATGAGTTCTCCATAAGTTGCATCAGTGACAGGCAAGATATAGAATGACAATATAAGTTGCACCAACGCACCTGTCCAATCTTTAGGCAGGATTGGATGTATGGTTCTTCCTCCACACCATCACCATAAATCAGCTCTGGGTGCTGTCTGTCTTAACACACTGTTATATAGATAGTCGCTAGCGTTGTGACTGTGGCTACAATTTGCAATAATACTACCTACATTGGGCCCCATAGCTGTATCTGAGACTATACAATCAAATGGACCCTCTGTAACCTTGAACAGAGGTGGGGTATTATATTCTACAGGTGGGTAATGCCAGTGTAGCCTCTGACAAGTGTGTTGGAGGGGCAAAGTGTCATCAGTAAACAGAGTTAAAATACAACTAAATTCAGGACTTATGAGTCTGAATCTTGAAGGAACTGGTGTTGCTAGGGGTTGCTCGGTCCTGATCACACAATACAATCTGTACTACTGACTTGAAGCCGTATATTGTACCCACCATAAATTCCCATCTGCCATTCCGGTTTCCACCCCTTACCTCATTCTCTGCGTCAGTCGTATGTCGAACCTGGTCTTTTTACAGGCTTAACAATAATCCTAATGAGCCCTTGTGGGGCAGGACTATCAGTAGCCTTTCCCTGTATTACGTAAAGTCCTCCGTCAGTCAATTTAGGTAAGTCTTAAGGATTACATCTACCCACCCCCTTTGTACACATCACAGGCATAATATGATAACAGCTTCCCATACTTATGTGTGGCAGGCCCACACTCGTCAGTTATGATGCACACGGTTTTGGTCATCCACCCGCAGGCGTGTTCATACTTGGGACTGGAAACTTCTTCACAGAAGTCGAACTGGACCGTTGATGTTGTACCTTCTTTGAACATAAGAGTGAGAGTTACATTTTCATAGGTGAGTGTCGTCAGAGAAGCCTCTCTACGTGGTCTAAGATCGGTTTGATTAGCTACTGAGGCTAAATGTCGAATCCTGATGTAGTCATGCATGTGATCTGGTTCCTGTCTGTGGTTAATTCCACATACTAAGAGGGAAGCTACTGAAATCAGGAAGAAAGTAATTACAGACTTCCATAACCTACTGACCCTAGAGTCTCCTAATGGACGCCCTCGCTTAAACTGTGGGGAAAACGTCATCTTCAGTACTGTCTAAACCCCTCTTTTGAGGTGTCTTTGGCTTCAAATTTTCCTGTCTGATGTTCAATCCTGTCTCTGCGAGTGTCTTACTCGTTACCTTCGCTGCTGCACAGTGAGTGAGGTGGTGTCAAGTAGCTCCAGTTTACCTTTCACCTTGGTTCACTCCACCTGCGTTTGTGGACTTTTATCCACACCAGACTGCCTGGTGACACATCAGCCTGCTTCCTTTCGTCAGCTGCTGCTTCTGCGTTTGTCACCTGAGGAAACAACACTCGGCTCATGTTAGTTAGAGCTCCCGTATATTTCTCAATTTCTAGAGTTAGCAAGTCTAGTTGTGGTTTATCATGACGTTATTAAATCTCAAAATTTGTGAGTAGCACCTTTACTGAAAACGATTCTAAATGTGGATCTACAAAAAACGTTTGACACCTTACCATAAATGTTTGACACCTTACCATATTCCCCCTTCACCTCGATATCTCTGCTGTAAGGGATCACATGGCACCCATCTATGTATCTTGGCTATACCCTGAACCTCCCCATGGTCCTGGTGACAGCATGGGCATCTGTTGATGTCTCACGGGAGGAGGTCCAGCTGGACCTGGTCGTAGGTACTGCTGATGTTGTGGTGGGAACGGAGCATGTTGTGGTGCTGCACTGATCTGTCTTCCTCTTCCCATTTGCCTTGGGCAGTCTCGGGCCCAATGGCCCCATCTCCCACATACGTAGCACTCACCAAACCTGTCAGGGTTTTCTCTGTTTCCTGGTTGGCCATATCCGCCTGCTTGGTAAGCTCTGCCTCTTCCATATTCTCTGCCTCTGTTGGATGCACGTGCACGTCCTCTGCCTCTATAATGTGGTGGAGGTTGGTAGTACACCACTGTGTGGGCTGGTACTGCTGGATTTGGTTGGTATGAGGTCGGGGGTGCAGCTGGATATTGGGGCTGTTGTGAGGCCTGAGCCTTGGCTACGGCCATCTGTTTCTTGGCCAGATGTTTTCTACTTATCTCTCTGTCAGCCGCCGCTATTTGAAGTTTCAGCAGCCGCCGCTGCATGCTCTTTATGTCTTCCTGTCCTTTTGTCTTCTCAGTTAGCTGTCGCTGGTTGTAGTGAGTTAGGTGTTTCCTCCACATGGCATCTTTCATGTTGCTCAAGCCTACTACTTCTCCCAGCGCTGTCCGTACCGGTGGAGGCAGGCCCATCTGCACAGTGTGTCGCCATACTACAGTGGTGGCTTCATTGCCGTCATGTCTCCCCCCTGTTGCCCTCTGCCACTCTTCTTCAGCTCTCCTCAGGTACTGATGGGTTTCTTCCTCTGGTTTTATCTTCAGTCCCGAAAGAGAGTTCGTTTTTGTTTTTTTGGCCCAGATTCTCCGCATTGCTGACCAGAAAACTCCTCGAAAGTTGTCAAATGGGGTTTCATCCCCCCTGTTGGTCGTTCCTGTACTTACCTCCAAAATGTTCAATTTGGCTGTTCCTTCGGTGTGGATCATCACGGCACGGATGTCTCCCAATGCCAATTTATCAGCTGCTGTGAGTTTTTCAAAGACACGGATCCACGGATTGGCTCCACCTGCCAGCGGTGGCAACGCCTTTTCCAGTGCGTCCATGTCTCGATGTCCCCATGGCACAAACTCAGCTTGTCCGTTGGATTTTACCAACTCTCCTACTTCCTTACTCTGCTTCTTTAATGTAAACATTATGCAGCCTAGGAGTATTCAAATGTGTGTATTACATGTGCATGCTTGTCATCACATGAATCAAAATCAACTCACCCTCTGTGCTGTATGGCGTGTGGCCGCTGACTCCAAAACTGGGATCCGCTGCTCCACTTCCCAGATCTGGACCCACTCAACCACACACCTTGACTGAAACAAACACAGAACTGCCAAAAGTTCAGCAGTAAATGTTAGCATACGTCTGTAGTGTAAGAGAGGTCAACGATCTCTCAAATATGTTGCGCCGTCCGTGTCAATATTGATTCTTAGGAACTATGTAAAATAGTAAATGTACCAAAATTAGTCAATACTGGATATGTGAAGGAATCTCGAATCCAAAATTGAAGCTGGAATTCCGAAATCAAACTCAACATCTAAATCCGAATCACAATCACAATCCAGTTCCAAATCAGAATTCGAAAGGTTTAAAATTGGAAGTAAAATGAAATTAAAAAACAATGAATAATTAATCAATTAAATATTAAATTCAACTTTAAAAATCAATAACTGTGTTCAAAGATATTCAACCAGAAATACCAATGTAAGTCAAACTGTTGAACTGCACTTACACTCTGGTCTGCACAATACTGAGTCACAATTAAGTTCAAGAATTGAAGAAACACAACTGAAACCATTAATCTTTGTTAAAATGCTGAACTAAAACCAAAGTCAACGACTAAAGTTATAATGCTTAATTAAAACTAAGGTCAGGATATAAGCTCACAGCTCTTAGACAATGAATCTTTAATTGTTTTTAAATCTCCTTTTCTTTTGCCTTATGTCTTGATGCTTTTAATGGTTTTATGTGAAGCACTTTGAATTACCTTGTTGTTGAAATGTGCTATACAAATAAACTTGCCTTGCATTGCCTACTGCGCCGAACCGGAAGTTGTTCTGCGCCGAACCGGAAGTTGTCATGAAACCGGCGTTTTGTACAGATATGCTAACCGCAATGCTAACGAAAAAACGGAGCTTCTGATAAAGCGTACGCACACACAAGTATCACCAAAATCCCACACTTTAATTCCACTCATACGCCTTCTGTCTCCTCTCTCAATCCAGCCGTTATTTTATTTTATAAGCACTTATTTTACATACAGCGTACCGCAACGCCGGAGCTACACGTAGCTAGCGTTAGCTCCCCACAGCGCGGTCATGCAATATCAATCATTTTAAACGTATTTCCACGCTGCTAAAACACAGACTAGTCACACGTATTATTGGACTTATTTAGTCATCATTTTAAACGTATTTCCACGCTGCTAAAACACAGACTAGTCACACGTATTATTGTTATTATTAACCCTTAAACCTCCGGTTAACGGGCTTTAGCTCCCCCGGACCTGAGCTCACTGTTACGTATATGAAACGCGAGTTATTCACTTCCAACGCCACAAACCACTCACCCAGTCTGTCTAGTTTCACCAAAGCCCTTATTCTACGCCCTCTGAATCACCCACATGACCCATGCGGCCTCAGAAGCTAACTCCCGCTAGCCTAGCTCCCTAAGCAGCTTATGCGACGTGACCCGACATTCGTGGACTAAGCCCACAAAGGTTTGCACACCTAAGCCCCTCAAAGCCACAACATCTCAGTTCGCCTCGCTACATAACTGCTTTAAACTAGCTATCTGCAGGCCTAACAATACTTATGTTGGGCCGAAGGAGGCTCCCAGCATGAGCAAAGCAGTTTCGCCCGTACCACAGCTTGTTTGATTCCAATGTGGTGATTTACTTACTTACACAGCGCTGTCCGTCTTTAATTAATTCTTAGGATCCTTATACTCTTGACTAATCCCTTAAGTTCATCATACTTCAGACAGCAAATCGTACTTACCTCAGTGGAACATGGCCTCCCTCGTGGAACATGGCCACCGGCAACGTAGCGTTAGCCGTTAGCAGCGCTTAGCCAAGCAGAGATTCCCCTAAGGTTCCTAATAGCTAACTCACAGATTTCATGAAACGGCTCTGCCGACCGATATTGTGGGCCCAGGATTGTCTGCTTGACTAATGCCGCCGTCAGCACACACAGCGAGGCCGGCAAGACTGTCCCATCTGGGGTTCGCCAAATTTGTTGAGGCTAAAATCTCCTCACAATGAAAATGTAGCCGGCTAGCCCACGTGGAATGATAGCTTTTCAGACACACGGCGCTAAAAACATTACCGAAACTGATTCACAATTATAAGGAATTTAATTCCACTGATGCAAGCACGATTACAGTTATACATTGGAGTGTACACTCCTATGACATATTAAAACAATACAACCCCATTTGGAAAAAAACTACCTCTGGTCTCAGGACACAGCCGTCCAGCAGATTCACAAACTAAAGAGGCAGAAAAAACGCTTCTCACCCACCCACATATTAATTCACGACTCCTCCCTTCCGTCTATCTCAATTTCTATTGGCTACCCACCCTCAGCTCAGCAAACGCCTGTCTTCACATCTGTCTCTCCTGAGCAGCTAACCCATTCAATGATTGTCAGTTACGTTTTAAACCCTTCTATAATAATCCTTCAAAATAAAAGTTATACTTCTGCACTTGGCAGAAGTTTCATGCTTCTGCATGTATGTTTATGCTGATGTTTATCTTAATTATGCATTCTCAAAACCCTTATGATTATGACTAACTATGAATTATTAATTATGAATTATTAAACACTTTTATTATATCTACTAACTACAGTTTTTTACTCAAATTTCTTACAATACTATTGGCCTTTAAATCAGCCAGTTGTTAAATACTCACATTTAGCGTATCCCTTCATATAGTATTTCAGCAATATCAGGAGAATATACTTCCAGGGATTTTTTGTGTTGTGTTATTTATTCGTTTACTCAGTGTTGATTCAAATGTTTTTGAGTTTACTGCCATTTCCGTCTCTCTGCTCCTTCCCCCCTCAGTATGATGTAACCCAGCATGTGAAGAGAGTCCATCACAGCCAGCTGTTTCACCCAATCAACATACACTGATTCAAAGAGGGGTCTTGGGGTCGGTGGGCACAAGAAGGGGGGGTCATAGCATTGTCTGTCTGTGTGTGTGTGTGTGTGTGTGTGTGTGTGTGTGTGTGTGTGTGTGTGTGTGTGTGTGTGTGTGTGTGTGCGCGCAAAGCTATAGCCACCACCATCGCCGAATTGTTCTTTTGCTTGACTAATACCGGGAAAGCCTTGTGGACACAAAAGCTTTAATTAAATTAGCTGGAGGGTATACAAGTTTGGAAAGCTGCTGCTGGACGCTTCTGCTCTCCAAAACTCTGCTTTTGTAGAAAGAGAACGACTGCGATAAGCTGGAGGATGCTGGCCAAGCAGACGCTGGTTACTGCAATGACCCATATGTCCCTACTATTGTTGGAGTGATTTGTTTCCACACGCTACAGCTGTTTACGACTGTCAATGTGCAATATGTGGTGCATGTACTAACACCAAACACAAAGCGAATGTGCGATGTGTTTCTCTGCAGCTTGTTTACTCCTTATCCATACCGGTGTTATTCTTGGGTAAACAATCGTGCGAGGACGGACCCTGGATGGAGAGGGGGGAAGATGGAGATGGAGAGGCAGAAAAGAAAGTGTGAGTCAGGCAGGACGGCTGTGTGAGTGGAATCCTTAGAGCCAGCGGGCTAATTTATCATCACCCCCGTTGCTATGGGAACCAGCATTCTGGGCAGATCATGGGATGCTGGAGTGGTGTTTTTCTCCTCATTCTCCTTTTTTTGTTTTCAGGCCGGTTGGAGTCTGCACTACAGAGAGGAAAAATGTCTCTTTTATAAGTCAAGTCCAGCCTTTATTATGATAAGTGGGGACAGAAATAAGGTATTGACGTGAGATAATTCCACTGGGTTCCAATGTGAATGAGTTATTTATTGGGTAGAGTGACATGCTTTAGGTCGCATCTACTTTCTTTACAGACACAATTACCGATTTAATGACTCAAATGTGTTATTTTGTTCTGTTGCTTGCTTGTGGATGATTATGAGGATTACATTGGCAAACATAACCATTTCTCTGACATTTGGAGTCAGATGCTTCATATTCAGCAGCTGTGAAGCTGTTCGAGGTCAGTAGTAGTTAAACCGTTACACAAAGGACCTCAGCGTCCTTGTACAGGTCCGATGGAGAATGTGCATGTGACTAATGACACACACTGTCAATATGTATATTGATAGGATCACGTGATGAAGTATAGTTTAGTTAAGATGGTACAATATTATGAGACTGTCCAGATGCTTTCAGAAAACCTATATTTACAATTAAATGTGCTATCTGTAACAATCACTCTGTACTACCAGCTTGTGAAGTGAACATATTGTAATGCATCTTAAAAACTGAGTTGTGTCTGTCGACTGATTTCTGCGGGAAGGTCTCAAAGGATGTGACCTGTCTGTCTTCTGAGTGTGGGTCAGTGGAGAGCAGGGTCATGGTACCTCACTGAACTCACTGAACAAAGCGTGTCAGAGATAATCCAGCTTTAAGTTTGAAATGACTTTGAACAATCCATACACGAACAGTCCAACTGAAAAATGTAAACATTTGCAGGAACATGGTTTTCACTGGACAGTGATACTATTGAAGAACAGTTCATGTTTTAGTGATAGTGCTAACCAGATTTGGGTCAACATTATATAGTTGCCAGTTCCGAATGACCCTTGGTCACCTTTGAGGCCGAGGCCCATCACATTGTAAGGACTTAATGTCATCAACAGCCACACAACATGGTGCACATTCTGTCTGCCCATAACACATAGACAATGACCAGTTAGTTAGCTGGGCAGGTCTACACTGGGAAAGGATGACGAGAGTGAGTGGGAGGGATGAGAGTTTCAAACAGAGAGACAGAGACAGAGATGTCCTGGTGGAGAATCAGACGTCAGACGTTATGATCGGCGATCATAACGGGGAACGTGAGGTCTTTGGCGAATGAGACGGACGAACTCGGCGCGCTGGTAAATACTGAGAGGGACTTCCGTGAGTGCAGCGTCATGTGTTTCACGGAGACATGGCTGTACGCGGATTTTCCGGATCACAGTGCATCGCTTCCCGGCTTCAGGACTGTTTGGGCGGACAGAGACGTCGTACAGAGCGGCAAGAAGAGAGGAGGCGGGATTTCAGTGTATGTGAATGAGACGTGGTGCAATCCCGACCATGTGTGTGTGAAGCACGCTTCTGTAGCCCGGACATTGAACTGTTGGCTGTGGGGATGCGTCCATATTATTTGCCGAGGGAGTTCACGTCCACCATTGTTGTGGCTGTGTACATCCCCCCATCAGCTGACGCTGAGGCAGCAGTGGACTTTAATCACACCACTCTGGATAAAGCCCTGCCAACTTTCCCCCAGTATGTTGACTGCCCCACTCAGAACAATACAACTCTGGACCTTCTGTATGCTAATGCTAAGGATGCATACAGTGCCACTGCCCTTCCCCCCCTTGGCAGGTCCGATCACAACCTGATCCTGTTGACATCCAGGTATGTTCCTCTGGTGCAGAGGCTGCCTGTGACCACCAGGACTGTGAGGAGGTGGTCTCAGGAGGCTATCGACGCCCTGCAGGACTGCTTTGAGTCTACGGATTGGGATGT
This sequence comes from Melanostigma gelatinosum, assembly GCF_949748355.1. Lineage (NCBI taxonomy): Eukaryota > Metazoa > Chordata > Actinopteri > Perciformes > Zoarcidae > Melanostigma > Melanostigma gelatinosum. Next base: position 3,101,744 of record NC_136637.1, read on the forward strand.
GCTTTGTGGACCACATGGAGAGGACCTCAACAGTATGACGGACTGTATCACTGGATACATTAAATTCTGCGAACAGACCGCCATACCATCCCGGACTGTACGCTGCTTTCCCAACAATAAACCTTGGATTACCAGTGACCTGAAAGTTATTCTTAACAAGAAGAAGGTAGCTTTCAGGTCTGGGGACAGGGAGGAGCTCAGGACAGTCCAGCGTGACCTGAGGGTGAAGCTCAGGGAGTGCAAGGACACAGACAGGAGGAAGCTGGAGGCCAAACTCCAGCAGAACAACGTGAAGGAGGTGTAGATAGGGATGAAGCAGATCACCGGCTTCAAGGTTGGAGGCAGACAACCAGGGGGCTCCCTGGAGAGGCCAACGAGCTAGACTCAGAGCCCTCCACTTCAAAGGGCTCTGCCACCACGGACATAATGACCCCCCTCCCCCCCCCTCTCAGTGACGACTGGCCAGGTGAGAAGACAGCTGGAGAGACTCCACCAAGGCAAGGCTGTGGGACCTGATGGCATCAGCCCCAGGGTCCTGAAGACCTGCGCGTCCAGCTGTCTAATGTCCTTCAACACCTCTTCAACCTGAGCCTGAAGCAGGAGGAAGTCCCGGTGCTGTAGAAGACGTCGTGCCTGGTTCCTGTACCGAAGAAGACGACACCATCTGGCCTCAATGACCATCGACCAGTTGCCCTCACATCACATGTGATGAAGGTGCTGCAGAGGCTGGTCTTGGCCCACCTCCGGCCGCAGGTGAAATCCTCACTGGACCCTCTGCAATTTGCATACCAGCCTCGTGTGGGGGTGGAAGACGCCATCATCTACCTGTTGCAACGAGCTCAGTCGCACCTGGATGGAACCGGTGGCTCTGTGAGAATCACTTTCTTTGATTTCTCCAGTGCATTCAACACCATCCAACCAGTGCTCCTGAGTGACAAGCTGCGGGGGGTGGGAGTGAACGCGTCCACAGTCTCCTGGATCACTGACTACCTCACAGGCAGACCACAGTTTGTCTGACTGGGCCGTGTGCTGTCTGATACGGTGGTCAGTGATACTGGAGCCCCACAGGGAACTGTTCTGTCTCCCTTCCTGTTCACCTTGTACACCATTGACTTCCAGAACAACTCGGGGTCATGCCATCTGCAGATGTTCTCTGATGACTCTGCAGCGGTCGGGTGTATAAGGGATGGACAGGAGGAGGAGTACAGGGCAGTAGTGGATGACTTTGTAGAGTGCACCGGTAGAAATCACCTGCGTCTGAATGTGGCTAAGACCAGAGAGATGGTGGTCGACTTCAGGAGGAAGACGACGGCTCCACAACCGCTGAGAGTTCTGGGAGAGGATGTGGACATGGTGGAGGAGTACAAGTACCTGGGTGTCTCCATCGACAGCAGACTGAACTGGAAGACCAACATCAACGCTGTGTACAAGAAGGGGAGGAGTCGACTCTTCTTCTTGAGGAAACTTCGATCCTTCAACGTGTGCAGCAAGATATTGGAGACGTTCTTGTCAGGATCCAGGATCCCTGTCTGACCTGTTCGGTGTTACCTCTGTTTCCCCTGATCTCCTCTCCTCATGTGTCCTGTCATTCCCCCATTTGTTATTGTGTGCCATGTGCTCTCTGTTTGTCCTCTGCCTCCAGACGCCTCCCATGGCCACACCCTTGAGTGTGCACAGCTGAGGACACTCCAGCCGATCACCTCCTGCTGCCTGACACACCAGACTCAGGGCCCACTAATGAGTCTCCTGTCACTACATAAGCTCTGGCCCTGCAGTCTGGGGTTGTCAGGTCGTACCGTCTTTCACCCGCGTCAACCCCGTGGCGTCCTCTGCCCTCCTTGTGTTTACGGATTACACACTGCCGCTCTGCCCTCCTTGTGTGACACGGACTACTCTCGCCGTCAAGCTGCCAGCCCTCCGGTGTCGAGCCACGGGCCTCACACCGTCGCTCTGCCACTCGGGTGTCGGACCACGGGCTCCACACCTTCACACAGTCTCAATAAAACCTGTTAATAGTAATGTCTGTCTCCTGTGGTCTTGCGTTTGGGTCCTACCTGTGAACTCCCACATAACAGTTCTACCAGTCTGTTGTGGCCAGTGCACTGTACTCCTGTAGTCTGCTGGGGGAGCAGCATTGGAGCCGGAGACACCAACAGACTTCACAAACTAGTTAAGAAGGCCGGCTCCATCATTGGCTGCAAACAAGACTATCTGGAAGAGGTGGTGGAGAGGACACTGAAGAAACTATTATAACCATATTGGATAACCAGGACCACCCTCTCCACCACCTACTGCAGGGACAGCGGAGCACTTTCTCCAACAGACTGATCCAGCTCCGCTGTCACAAGGACAGATTCAGAAAAACATTCCTGCCCACTGCCATTAGACTTTATAATAAAACACCTCGGGCCAGATCGTCGTCCTTCACATGACTACAACGCTACACGGCTGTTGCTTGTTGTTGGTGATCCTGGCTCTACTGTCCAGGTTATTTAGTTTAGTTTACTAATTGCTAATTTTATTTCATTAATACCACTATATTCATGGTATATACTGTGCATTTCTATTTCTATTCTAGCTTATTTTTTTTTATTAATCTATTCCTTCAATTCAATATCTGCTCTGGTATTTAATTGTACTGTAGATATTGTGCATTCCATATGTTATATTTTATTTTACTCTGTAAATTGCTGCTGCTACAAACGAATTTCCCCCTGGGGATAAATAAAGTTTACATCTATCTATCTATCTATCTATCTATCTATCTATCTATCTATCTATCTAAACAAGCCTGCATGCACAGTATGTGTCCTGTGTGGAAACAGAGCTCAATTAATAATTATCAGCGATAACAACACTGTGAATTTACACTCCCTTCACAGGTGTCATGCATTGACTTTGTTTAAATGACAACACATGTAGTCCAGTTGTTACACACTGTCCTTCAGGGCCAGTGGTGGGGCATTACTGGTATTCAGTGTATTCTTTACTGGCACATTTACATGTACAGCTATAGTTAACAGTTACACTTTAAATTAAAGATTGTAGATTAAACCAGTGACCAGTGAACCCATATAAAAAACGTTATAGTTAGAGATCCTTTCATTTTTCAGAGAGACATCCCCACTACAAACGTTTCGAATTGTTTCAGTTAAATAACTGTAAGCAATGATGATTCAATATTTCACAAAAAGATGATTTGAAAAATAAAAAAAAATAAAAATACTGATTGGTTATCCCTCAGATTTATCTTGTGGCCCTCTGGTGGAGCCCGACCCCTACGTTGGTATTCAAACTAGCTCCACCATCAACAGCTCCAGCACAATGACATGCTCATTGTTGCAAATACTATTACCAATCTAATGATGACATATATAGTAATACAACTAATATAATAACGCTTTTCTTCAACATGATGCTGATAACACTTCTCTCAATCAATTAAAAGTAATTATAGCAAATATAAGCTTTATAGTGAAATAATTCATCACTTCTTTGTTATCGTATTTCATGTTTACATCAAGGAAGTCTCTTTGTATTACAGATGGGTTTTTCTATTGACTTCGGTCGAGATAGCCGCATCTAAATAAAAAAATCAACCAACATCAGTCAGTACAAACTCATGCTGCCCTGTGCCTCTCTTAATCAGTTCTATTCTGAACCTTCTTCAATCTGTGCATCGACTGTCTTTGACCAGGCTGCGCTCTTGCTTTCTCGTTTTGACTTTCAATGAGAAGGATTATGAAAAAGCATCCAGCTGTGTTGCTCTTTTCTACTCTCGTCCTTTCAAATTACGGTGCGAAGGAGGAAAACATGTTTACTATGCTTTCTCATTCTCTCCCCCTCTCCCCCTGCAAGCTGACAGCACATCATAAATCCATCTCAGCCTGGAGGAAGAGCATCTCAAGGCTGCTACTTCCTCCAACAACAATGTCTTATTCTTTAACAAAAAACAAGAACTCCAGAGCTCCTGTGGGGAGGGAGGAGGAAAGAAGAGGAGGAGGAGAAGAGGGGAGGAGGCTCAAAGAGAATTATTCATCCTCTGTTTGGAGAGCAAGTTTGTCTAAATGAGGCTTGGCGAGCTGCTATGGCAACATACAGATACTTCAGCTGCAGTGTTGCCTTTAGGAGACACACACGTACACACTCGCCTGCTCTACACACACACACACGTACCTACACACACCCTGACACTTTTTGACTTATTCAGGATGATGGACACTTCAGGGCCGCAGGTATTACAGGCTGAGTGGGAATGAGGCTCCCAAACACTACCAGTTACAGTATGTGTGAATGATAACCAGCATGTGTATGCGTGCATGTGTTTGTGAGTATATGGTCTATTTTAATATGTGGCTGATTGTATTTGTCCGGTCGTGCTTTGCCCAAACAATGTTTCACTCTCCTTTCGTCGTGCTCATTTAATCCCCAAATTGGCTGATTACCAGGGCCGAGACGTGTCCGTGCATTCTGATGTCCTCTTGGAGGACTCGGAGCTGGAGCGGGAGGGGGTCGCAGTGAGGGTGCCTGGCCCAAGGGCACCATGATATTGCCAGTGGCAAAACTTTATAAAAAACTCCTTAAGAACTCCTTCAGTCCTCCATGATTTCCCAGACGAATCCAAGGACGGAGTTTGCTTTTGTTCATTCGTCCTTCAGAGTTACACAACCACATGTGTGTTCTACCATCCATTGTATGTAAAAAGAACAGAAATGACCTTCATGAATTTCTAATTTGTTTTCCCACTTAGGTTATGATGCAGACCTTATTGTTACAGTGTTATAGTTCAACCCTTCTCTCACTTGTTAGGTGAAGCTTTGGAATCAAATGTAAATGTCATTTGATTACCTGCCTCTACTCTACTCTGTTTACAACGACTATCAACACCGATGATCGTAGTTTCTGGGTGGGTGACATTATTAATTATTACTCATGCACCACTCAGCTCAACTATACCTCTTTCTTTGGTTGCTTAGTTTTGGTCATATGTCAAAACCTTATCTTGCTTTAGGTCACTGCACACGTCTGTTTTACAACAAGGCCACGATCGACAGTGGACATATCTCACACGTGCTTAATTCTACAATTTCCAATTTCAAATGACTTTATCAATCAATTGTTCTTAATGACTTCATATCATTTCTTTTCTGTTTCTGTTTTAATCAGTGCTTTTACAAAGACCAACGTATCGATGTCCCCACATCTAAAGCACCATATTCTCTGCAGTTTAAACAGATGGAACTACTTATCGAGTTCATGTTTGTCGAGGGTCCTGATCTAATTCAATTGTTGGTCGTTCTTGTATGTTTAATATGTTAGTAGGATGAGGGGTAAACCACCAAGATCAACTAACCTTAACCAAGTAGTGAGCAGCTGGACAGAATCAGAAAGTGTGACAATGATCCAGATCAGTTGATGTTGTAGACCAGCGGTTCCGAAACCCCCCCCCCCCCCTTAATAAAAAAAGAAGAAAAAAAAGCAACAGAGCCTTTTAAGCCTTTATAGCCGCATAAGAATCGGACCAATGAGAGAACAGTTTGCTCGCGCGTGGCATTTGTTTACAAGATTTAGTCCGCTGTTAAATGTTGCAGTGTGAACACAAACCCAACAAAGGAGCAACTGCAACAAAGCAAACGAACTGAAGGTGTGAAAACGCCCTGAAACACTGCAACAAAGTTTCAATAACTTTCAGTTACACAAGGCGTCACTTTTAAAGAGCAATACGGATGCGAGCACACACGCACAGGCTCAGAGGCAGATTATCACATTTAATTTACAATTAATGAGCGACTAATGTAGCCAGGATGTCTTCGGACAAAGCATCGATGCAGCGACACAGTGTTGTTGGGCACCGGGATCATGTCCAACTTTTTTGCTTCTTTCTCCCCAATCATACATTCCACCATCGCTCTGGCAGCTGGCGAGCTCACGTCTTCGGCGATTGTGTGCGGTAGCCCCTTTCTCGCTATTCTGTAACCAGATATGAAGCCCGTAGTGCGTCATTTATAGACCAACACATGAATGAGACTCCAGTTGTTTTTGGCTGTTTTGTAACTCCTCCAATTTGGATATAAACAATGTAAGGGGCTTTTGACTTGCACTGGCATGCTTGGTGTTCAGGTGGAGACGTAAATAAGAGCTTCAGACTGTTAGCCAGAACCTCACTGCACACCACGCACTGTGGCTTTGGGGAATCTGCGTTGCCAATCCAAGTGAAGCCCAGACACAGATACTTTTCATCATATTTCCTCTTTTTTTCCCAGTCTGATGCTCACTCTCGTTTCCTCTTTTTTCACCTTGACTCCGCGATGGGCCGATGTGCTCCCGATTTGTCTGTGCTATCCCTTCCTCCTTTTCGGTCTCCGCCGTCTCATCTTCCTCTGACTCTGGCTCGATTTCTTCTCCCGGTCTCTCCCCAACGCACCTCTCCGTTCCCCTCGCCTCCGATTCCTCTCTCTCTCTCTCTCTCTCTCTCTCTCTCTCTCTCTCTCTCTCTCTCTCTCTCTCTCTCTCTCCCTCTCCTCTTTTACGACTGATAGCTTCAGATGTCCCACCTGACAGTTTCACCGATTTCAGCCAGTTTAGCATATTTGCATGAATGTTGCTGAATTAAAGTGTGAAAGCATGAAGTTCGCTGTTAGCTGACGTTAGCTGCACAAGCTAGGCTGGCTAGTGTGTACGACTGGCGGCAGGCGGCAAGACTGCCGGAAGGAGCTCAAGTGCATTTATTAAATTGTACGTTTTTAATTTTAAATCTTACAAAGGGAATTTTTATAATTCATGTTTTTATTTTGTGAAAAATCCCACTTTTTAAATTAAAATTACATTTTTTTTAAAATATTTAACATTATTACACCATCAGACCGCCATTACACTTTTCCTCTTGTGCACCCCCTAGAGGCAGCTCGCGCACCCCCAGGTGCCACACTTTGGGAATCCCTGTTGTAGACGAACAAATGAAACATGTTATCGTGAACATTCTCTTAACACAGTTAGTATCAACAATTGGAGAATGAAGACTTTAGAATGAAAAAATAATATTCAGGAGAAAACTGGTGTGTTATTAGAGAGACTGACAGAGACGTAGAGCTCGTGCTCGTAGCTCCATTATCACTGGACCACAATCTGCTCCAAAGATGTAACCAAAGAGAGCTGCTTCACGAAGCGCTGAGTAACAAACAATCCACTTCCACTTGAGATCATCGATCTTACAAGATGGAATGAGATCGAACTTTCAAAGCCGATGAATAGACTGAAACACTCCAGAGAGACATTCCGAGGAAAGTGCTCCAGCTCTTCAACATGACTGAAGAGCATCTAAGCGCCTGTAACACAACTGGGGACACAAATGCCTGTTTCATAAAACACAGACCAGCTTCAACTGATGAAACCATCTCGTTGTATTGGAAGAAATCCATTCCATTATTACAAATATAAGTAATCTATACTTACACTCGACACACTAAAAGCAGGTACATGTGTAAATGCGTCTTCCTGTTTGGAAGCACCGTTTGACCTTTTGATCCATGACAGGTCTGTCTGAAGCTCTGTCTGAAGCTCTGGAGGAACCCCGGCATCATTAGAGGGCTGAGGACTGAAAGTAGGCCAGCTATTTCCTGCTAAAAGTCAGAAACACTGTAGGAAAGTGGAACACCCATGAAGAATGGAGCGGGGTACTGTGGGCGAGTGTGTGTGTGTGTGCAGAGCTATCCTCACTGGTTCACTGAGCGGCCAGCTGTTTACATGGCACCACTAGAGAGCACACAAGAGACAGTACAGGTGTGTCCTGTGTGTCCTGTCCACCTATCCACCTGTTACATGAACCCACTGTCTGTCCTCCTGTTTGTCCTCTTTTGATAGTTGTGTGCACGAACGTCTGAGACAGTGATGCAGAGAATCAGAGAGGAACACAGCGAGCTGCTACTGGTGTTATGGAGACCAAGCTGGAGCATTAACCTGCATTAACACGTTGTGTCGGGGACAACACATCCAGCACTCACACGGAAAGAAACAACAACCTCAGAATTGATTTGTTGATTTGTTCCTGAGGAAAGCGATCTGACTCTTTAGAATGCTCTGTAGATAGTCACTAATGGTGTGTGTTCTCAAACACTATACAGCATGGTCTGAGCCCCAGGGCCCTCATCGTCTCATACCGATGTAGCAGGCACTCTTTAGTAACCACGTGAACCACGACCGCTTTACAATGTTCAGCATCAAGCTTCAGCGTCAACCTACTGCTTTACATCAGGTCAGCCATTAGATCGGCTGGTTTACTTAGTGGGTTTCCAAGGTGCTTCTGTTTCCTTCCACTTTCAAAAGACATGCAGGTCAGCTTGAATGCAGAATATGGAGCTGTTTTTTCATACAAACTGGATAATATCTGGAGAATGTGGTCTGGACAGTCGATATACTCGGTTTGGTTTAGGCGACAGCGCGCACACATAACCGTTTGTAATCTGGTTTTAAACATCACAGTATCTTGTACTCTTGAACTATGTTGGTGTTGGTCCGTGCCGACTCAAGTTCTGAAATCGTGTTGTTTCTCCAGTTAGACATTGTTCTTGTCACCTTTATTTAAATGCTCTTTTTCACACTTGGGTATTTGAATTATTCTGGTTTTGTGCCAGTCGCATGAAACATCATCAACGTATCGCTCTCTGTGAGTATTTCTATGTGTCAGCCCTGTGATAGGCTGCCAGCCTGTGTGGGATGTAACCCACCTCTCCCCCTAATGTGAGATGTGACGCTGCACAGGATCATCTGAGTAATATGCCAACAAGGTAAAGATCTGTGTGACCAGTGACCCAGATTAGTGGGATTAAATGAAATGCACTTTGTTTTATACTGTTGTTTAGTTTATGATCGAAGCAAGAGGTCATTCAGTTGAACTACAATATATGTTGTTGCGAGTCACAGAGTGGATGAAGCGATCATGTAGAACATGAGTTCATGTAGAACATGAGTTCATATGGATAGTGGATGGATGGTTGGTAACTGCAGGAGGAGCAGTTCCTTCTTCATCGCTACCTTCTAACTTTGCTGACATGGCTGCAACTGCTGACTGTCTGGAAGTGCTTTTTCAGAAAGAAACCTGTGAAAGGTAATGAGACAGACATGGGCTGATAGTAAGAGGGAGATAGAATAACAGAGACAGAGTGGCAGAGAGAGAGTGGCAGAGCAAGAGGGAAAGCAGCGTAGAAGAGGCTGAGATACAATAAGAAACAGAGAGAGAGACATTGTTATGCTGGCTTTGTCATCTTTGCTAAATGAATCCAGCACAGTCGTATCCATCGAGCTGAAAAAGCCAGAAGGAGCATTGCAGATCAATGATTTTTTTACTTCAACCTCCTTTCATAGCACGTGGGTCTTCTTTCTGCATATCCCTCCTGTTCTCTCAGGCTTTGTGGCTTGAACCGTTCTTATTCCTTTCTTATAACTGGGTGGTTGTATCTGCATGTGTGTGTGTGTGTGTGTGTGTGTGTCTGTGTGTGTGTGTGTCTGTGTGTGTGTGAGGGCCTTATCAGTCTGTGGCAATGGAGTGTGTGATGTGATGAGGCTGGGGTCACAGTGAAAGGACTCTTGATCATCAGCATTCAGAATGCCAAAGCAGACAAGCCGTACACAAGGTGAGATGAAGAGCGGGGTGGACACAGAGGAGGCACGAGGACAAGAGAGCAGGGACACATTTGAATGAAGTGATCATGACACCTTGGTGTCTATAGGCAAGGCAAGTTTATTTGTATCGCACATTTCAACAACAAGGTAATTCAAAGTGCTTCACATAAAACCATTAAAAGCATCAAAACACAAGGCAAAAGAAAAGGAGATTTAAAAACAATTAAGAACAGTGTAAGAAATAAAATGCAGTAGTAAAATGCAGAAATGCAGGAAATTGATTAATATATGAATTGAATGTGGTTCAATTAAAGGCAGCAGCAAACAGAAAGGTCTTCAATCTTGATTTAAATGAGCTGAGGGTCTCAGCAGACCTGCAGCTTTCTGGGACTTTGTTCCAGATATGTGGAGCAGAAAAACTGAACGCTGCTTCTCCATGTTTAGTTCTGACTCTGGGAACAGAAAGTAGACCGGTCCCAGACGACCTGAGGGGTCGGGATGGTTCATACGGTAGCAGCATATCAGAGATGTATTTTGGTCCCAAACCATTCAGTGCTTTGTAAACCAACAGCAGGATTTTAAAGTAAATTCTTTGTTGGACAGGAAGCCAGTGCAAAGACCTCAGAACTGGAGTGATGTGATCCACCCTCCTGGTCTTAGTGAGGAATCGAGCTGCAGCGTTCTGAATCAGCTGCAGCTTTCTGACAGACTTTTTACAGAGACCTGTAAACACACCGTTACAGTAGTCCAGTCTGCTGAAGATAAATGCATGGACAAGTTTTTCCAAATCCTGTTGAGACATAAGTCCTCTAATCCTTGATATATTCTTCAGGTGATAGTCGGCTGATTTTGTAATTGTCTTGATATGGCTGTTCAGGTTGAGGTCTGAATCCATAACTACATCTAGATTTCTGGCTTGGTTTGTGGGTTTTAACATCAGTGACTGAAGCTGAGCGGTGATTTTCAATTGTTCGTCCTTGGTACCAAAAACAATTACTTCTGTTTTATCTTTGTTTAATTGAAGAAAATTCTGGCACATCCAATTGTTGATTTGCAAGCAAACTTATAAAGTAATTTGCTTATACTATAAGCAAATGAAACCGTTCTAAACCTAAACTGCAACATTGTGCCCATTTCCGTGTCGTGAGTGTTTCTCAAAAGGATGACATTGACCATGAACCTCTCGACTTTATTTCCAGACTGTCTGTCATCTAGGTGACTGTATTTGTCCCTTGGGTAGCCACTCAGGGAAAGGGAATTGTGGAATAGGAGAAAACAACATGGTTGCCAGGAAATATAATAATAGGAATAAAAATGATAATAATTCAAAAACATGAGAAATGAAAGACATGTCGGCTAGTACAACCTGTACCAGATTACATGCCTTTTGATTTTTTTGAATTATCATTATGATTCAGCAAAGTCCTGCCTAATCATCTGGAAGCTTCTCTCAAAAACTACCGGTCTTCAGAGATCCATCTTGGTGAAATTGGAATAGAAACAGTGATTGAGGCCAGGAAGGAGGGGCATGAGAAGGTGACTGTGGCTAAGTGGATAGCAGGGCCGTCCTTCGATCGGCGGTTCGATCCTCTGATTGGAGGATCCCCGGCTCCGTTGCATGTCGATGTGTCCTTGAGCAAGACATTTAACCCCAAAAGCGCTCCCGTAGCTGTGCCTACGGTGTAGAAATGTGATAGAATCTGAATTGTAAGTCTGCTAAATGACTGTAATGTAATGTAATGACAGGTTGGGAGGGGAAGACCTGAGAAAGGGCTTTCAGTCCAACAGGAAGTAGCAACACCAACGTTCTCTGAACTCAGACTACGTCAGAACTGATGCACTCGGATGCATTTCAGCCAAACTGTATCCGTCTTTGGGGAACAGCAAGCGAAACAGAATTACTCAGCAAAAAAGAATCATGTATTCAAGCAAAAAGGCAGGAGTGCTGATGTCATCAGAGGGCAAGTTGCTTCACTGACAGCATTCTGGAGGAGTGACATGTTTATTATTATTCTTCAGCTAGATCAGATTACAAATAATATAAAGTTACCGTAGGTTCAATAGGTCACTTAACAACAATACGGAAATAATAACACATACAGCCAGGGGTTGAATTGGGCTGGGCTATGCTGTTCTATGGCGACAATAATATATAATCATTTACTAGTTGATTCATGTTGTTTAATCTGAATCCGTAAAGTAACTAAAGCTGGAGCAGTAGTTGTAGTAAATGTAGCACTGATGGTAAATGTAGAGCAGTAATTTACCTCTGAGATGCACTGAAGCAGTAGAAGTATAAAGATGCATAAAATGGAAATACTTCAGTATAAGTACTTTAAAATGTGCACTGTTGAGTAGATATACTGAGTTACATCCTACCATTGTCTGCTTAGATACATTTAATAACTGGCTATAACGTTTTGAAGGATAATCTAACAACTACTAACGTCACAAGTCGTAAAGATATTTCAGTGTAATTTAAATGTAGATAAGGTGCCAGAGTGCATTAAAAAGCTTCCAAAATAGAGCTTGTTCATCAAAGTTTTGCTCTAAGGAGGATTCCTCCAGTTCCCCAAAGCCACAGACACAGAAAACATATCCACCCCGCTCTTGTTACTTTTCCAAACAATGAAACGGCATAGTCAACTATGTTGTTCTCCTGGATTACCTTTGTTTTTGACGTTTTATAAAAACGTTGAATCAAAGTCAACATAGGCAGGAGGTCCGGGTGAATGGATGTGTCAAACCGGGGACTTTCACCCAGGAGACCTTTGTTTGTGTCATGTGTGACACCAAACGTAATGTATTTATTCCAACACAGACCATGACCTTCTACTGAACCTTAACAAGTAGTTGTGTTGCCTAAACCTTACGAAACATAATTAAGAATGCCGTTTTGAAACAGCAAAAGTGCCACAAGTTGTTTAAAGAGTATAACATTGATACACACACATGTGGAAATGTTGATGTGAAGCCATTTTTGGATCATAGTCGGATGTCATTTCATACCGGCAACTTTAGTTTGGTAAAACTACGCCTGACGAGTGTCTCTCAGAGGACGGTAAAATAAGTCAAACATGACGTTTTTTATTTGACTTTCTGCTCATGTCGCTGTTATCAAAGACTGCTGTAGCTGACATTCTGATTAGATCCTAGACACTGCGGTTATTATCCTGAACAGAGGCAAAGTCTGCACGTGTGTGTGTGTCTCATGTATCCGGTTCCCCATTGAGCCAAGATTGGCCAGTAGGGTTTTGATGAGCAGAGAGATTGTTATATCCTCAAATACCTGAAAGATGGATCGGTCCTTCATCTTCCATCAGATGGGTCAAAAAGCTCTAGCTGTGACACAGATCAGTATGTGTGTGTAGATGTATGTGTGTGTGTAGATGGACACCATGATGCTTTATTATGTGCGAGACCGCAGAGAAGCATGCGTGCCTTCAGCAAATACATGAAATCAGAAATAACAAGCTGCACATAGTACATAGCACCTACTGTTGCAAAGAAAACCATGTTATTGACACATTTTTGAAACAGTTGTCAACTTGCAAAAAATTGTCCAACAAGAAAAAAGAAGAAGATCAATCAATATTTTAATCATCATTTATCTCACAAATATGCAAAACACTTGCATACTCGTGCTTTTGAGAGAAGTAAAACGCTCCTGATTTGTTGTGTTTTATATAATTAGAAATGATTATGTCTGGAATAGATTGTCAACTTAGACTTTGGAGATAAAAAACGATCAAAAAATAATAACTGACAGAATAATTGATAATCAAAGATCCCCTCTGGACAAATAAAAACACTTTGCTTTGTTTCATAATTTTTGTCTGATATGGGTTTTCCACAGAAAGCTGCAACTAAACAGTTAGAAATGATATGAATACCTCCTGAGTACAGACCTCCGACCTATGTGTCTATAATGACAAATAAAACAGGCGTCACTGCAACCAGAGAGGTCCATCAGCAGGCAGCCATAACTGGACACCCAAAATATATAACATGCAACACAACACAACCATGTATGTTGTTTCCCCTCTTAACTGTATTACTGATAAATGCTTTGGTAGTAAATACACTATTAACAGAAATAACAATGCGTGATGTTTTGTTTTGAAGGAACAGTCACAAAGTCAACTCTACCTTCCTTTACATCTCTTCTTCAGACTCACTTTTATCTTCAGGTTTCTTCTTAACTGATGGTATTTGTTGTAACTATTAAATTACTTGTATCATGTTTTATTGTAAAGCAGACATAAATAAGTTAATTGTCTCTGATTTTGTGCAATGAACTAGTCCTACTCTGTCCACCATGTCTGTCATCTTATCAATGCTGACATTCGTTCTGCAGTAATGAGTGTGTTCATGAGACTGTACAGATACAAGCGTCTCTCTCACACACATACACACACACTCACCCCTCTCTGTCCTTTGCTCTGTCGGCTGCACTCTGTCCGGTGGCATTACACAAGTACAACTATCCAAACCAATGACTGTTGTTGTTTTGGGATCGTGTTTGATGCGTTTGTGGTTTTCAATCAATCAATCAATTTCTATTTGTCACGTGTAATCATATGAGGTGCGATTCCAGTCAAATGTAATCACTTGTGTTAGCCTCATACTGGACCATGATTGGCTTCCAAACTGGCTGTGATGGTACAAGTGACGTGTGAACGTGCATGCCTTCAGCTCAAATGTAATGTGGACGGAACGTGAAAAAAAGCCTTCTAGTGACTGAGTCACGTGAGTTGATATTAGTGAGGTAAATCTACATTTGCATGATCAGGCCTTTTCTACACATCATGAAGTCTCTGCAGGTTCAGAACTCCACGGGTTAGTTGAGTTCTTCTATTAATTATATACGGCTGAGGGTTTTTGTCTGCCAAAGCAGCTGCAACTGACAGAGATGAAATCCTTAAAGACTTATAAAACGATTACCACGGGCTGCTGGTTAGTGTTAATTTCAAGCTCTACTTGCAATATTTTCATATTTAATGTCTGTGATGGCTGCCAGGAGTTTCCCAAGTCAACAAGCTTCCGTAACATGACAGTCTAACAATCAGCAGAGCAGAGGATCAGACGGATCAACATGTTGACACTCTGGCTGCTGCGGTAATAAAGCCGAATGATGGCAAACAGCGAGACACAATTTCAGCTCAGCAATGGAAAATAAAGCTGTGTAATGAAAGCACAGATGTAATCTGTACACTGCAGAGGGAGAGGACGAGAGGCAGCAGATGAAGGATGGAGGCAGAGGGGGAGTTATTTCTTGCAGATCGATGGACGAGATGAAAAAATTTGTTAATCGCGCAATTTTGCTGACAGGGCGGAGTGTTGCTATTGTGGCTTTATTTCTGTGGGAATACATTGATTCATCAAAAGGGCTTTTTGTCCTGTTGAGATCCTCTGGCTGGAGAGCATGACCCGATGCACACCTTACATTTCATTAAGATGGTTTGGTATTTTATCCACTACAATAACAAACCAGAGCGGATCATAGAGAAATATCAGCACCATTTTCTATGATATATTATGAACGTAATTATGTGTCCAGATCTGCTCATAGCGCTGTATAACTATAGTTATATGCACTATTACATTATATTATGAAGCATTTTATAATAACATAAGGTCAAGTAGCATAACCATTATAATACATCAGAAGGTGATTTTAAAGTTAAAGTACAAATCAATGTATGTTTTGTGCCTTGTGCTGTGGTACTGCACATGCTGGTGCTACACACCTGTGGTTGAACACTCTCATGCACCCCATTTTTTACTGGTGATGGGTAACAAATCCTGTTGATATCAGCAGAACAGCGAGTTAACGTCAGCTGTTAGCTTGTTAGCAGCCAGTGAGCAGCTCAGTCCTGCTGGGCACAGTAACGGAGCTAACAGCTAACAGCTAACAGCTAACGTCAACGCAGGTTGCGTTGAGTGATATTATGATGCGTTTAGGCCAGACTCAGTCAAAATACATCGGGGAAGAAAGTCAATTATAACGTTATCATTATGTGTAATCCTAAGACTATTAAATAAATCGAGTTGTTTGAGATAGATGTCTTCAGAACAATTTACAATAGATTTTAGAGAGTGCTGTTGAACCTCCTAACACTAGCTCTCAGCAGCGTATCATTAAAACTACTAATGCCAAGGTTTTCATCAATAGAAATACTCTGGGTTTACTAAGGGACTAACCTCTGAACTTGTTTTTTATTGGAATCGGTGGCACAGGAGAAAACATTACTTACACATCCGTCACTGTGTCCTTCACTCCCCTGCTGTCTCCTCACGTCTTCACTTCCTCCTCTGTTTGTGTGTCCTTCCACTCCTTCGCTTTCTCTCGCACTCTGCCTTCAGTGAGAATATAGATGGGTCAGTCAGTTATGATGAATTAAAACAATGTGCATGTGTCTGTGCGTGTGTGATATATTACAGCATTGTGTGAGGGTGTGTGTGTGTGGTATGTGTTTGCTGCATCCATCTCAGGCAGCCATTCTGTACCTGCTATAAATCACCATCAGTTTCACTGTCACATCCAGGAAACCTGACAAGAGATGCCACACTACACAGCCAGGGTGTGTGTGTGTGTGTGTGTGTGTGTGTGCGTGTGTGTGTGTGTGTGTGTGCGTAGGTGTGTGTGTGTGTGTGTGTGTGTGTGTGTGTGTTGGGGGGAGACCACCAGCTACAATGCTGATATTGTAAACCTCACTCTTGGATATTGTACCATATAGGCTAGATGTTCTGTATTTACAATCAAGACACGACATTATTGGTGGATTATTGAAATATAAGCTATTGTTGTTCCATTATTTTTCAGACCTTGCTTGCAAGTTAATGGATTTTAATTCTAAAGTCGACAACAGCATGTAATTGACAGAGCTAAGCCCTGTTAATAGAGGAGATCTCCAGCTGAATAACACAGTAGATGTATTATTCCATAAAATAGCCCTCCATGACGAATCTATCTAATCCAATAATTACAGGAATGCTTCAATGTAATGATTGCTACTTAAGAGAAATATTGCGAAGGATTAAGTGAGATAGAAATGATCAGATAGAGTACAGTTTTCAATTAAAATGATTCCAACAGTGTGCCACTTCATCTTTAATGCTTTGGATATCAGGCTCCTAAATTGACTGTATAATGTAAAATAAGGTTTGAATTTATTGGCTCAAAGAACAATCTTATGATCTTTATAGGAGAGGGATAAGATCACATCTCGAATTGCAAAAAAGCGTCATATGGACACAATCTTTAGTAATTCATGATGTTCAAGGTCTGGATTTATCAAAAGAGGAAATCAAATCCTAGTTCAATCAGGAGAGACTTGTTTTATAATTTAGCAATGATTTATTATACAAGCGTCAAATATGAAAAGTGCCAAGTCTTTGGTGATTGGACTCCATCCTGAAGTACTATCACCGAGGGTAGGGATACTGAGGTCCAACAGGCCTAATCCCCCCTGGAGTCCAGACACTGGTGGTGGTGATGACAGGAGTTGTTGCCCTCTGATGCTGAATCAGGAGCCTGACTGTGATGCTGACTGGAGGTGACTGGGGTGGAGGCGGGTCACATCTGCTTAACGCTGAAATGACAACTGACAGCAGCAGAGAGGAGAACACTATTTAAAGTTTGACAGCAACGAGCTGATTGGCTTGAGGAAACTGTGTTCCGAATCTGGTTGGTTGCTTAACAGTGCACGCCCCAATCAGCTGATAGAGTACTTACAAGGAGAGGAAAGACAGAGATCACTAGTGAGTGTCTTCCTGACTGAATTTGCGCTTGAGCTACATAAAGTGTCTCAGAACTAACTAAGTGATTACTAATTATACAGAAAATATGAATTTCTACTGATGAAAGCTTTGAATGTATATTTATAAAACTTTTTTCCCCTGACATTTTCTTATGATTCTGTATTTTTTATAACAATGAATACTTCATTTAAGATTCAAAACTCTGGTCAGGGCCCCTTGAGAGAGTAAACAGTGTTTCCTTTCCCACAGGTTCATAATGTTTTGTCCTCAGTAGCAGTCATTGGAGTCTAATCATCAGCTTTGCAATCCAGAAAAATTTGTTTTAGTGTAGAAAACACTGATGCACACACACACACACACACACACTGGGACACCAACACCTGGGCTGTATAAGATGGCTGTTGGTCACAGATGCGCCCATCTGGCCTCCACTCTCAGTGTGTGCATGTGTGTTCATCTGCATACATGCATGTGTGTGTGTGTGTGTGTGTGCCCTAAAAGAACAGCGAGTCCTAGAACTCCCATGTTAGTAACCTCCTGAAAAACACCGGGGGGCTGTATTAGGCAGTACAAGCATTTTAGCACAGCAAGAGAGGAACACTGGGACGAGGTTGTGTTGTTGGGGGTGTTAGAGAGATACAGAGTGCCCAGACAGAGAGACAAATACAGCAAAGAGAGACGGGGACTTTTTTATGGATTACTGTGGCAAACATGTAGCTATGGACTTCACTGCACATGAGCAGGCCATTCTGTATATATCCCACTAAATCAATTTGTCTGCAATCCATGTTAGCCAGGACAGGTGATGTCGTATAAAGCGTGAAGTGAGTGAAGGGATGAGGTCAGGGTGGCTGGATGGATCTCCAAACGCCAGACTTTAATCCAGGAGACTGCTCTCCCTGTCCCCTGTTTAACCAGCAGTGAATGTCAATGTATCCGTACTTATCTAACGCCACTTCTGTAGCTATTTGAACTCAAACCAAGATCTTTCCCTCAACCTAACCAGCTAGTACAATGAAAGAGCTCACTAATCGCTGAGTAGAACTCAATAAAAACAACTATTTAACTTTTAGTAAGATATGACGCCAGCCGTTGTATGAGGATATGTTGACATGTGTGCACACTCTTAAAGCAAAGGCTTAGATACAGGGCCATATCTATCAGTCTGTTTTCATGGCATCTAACATAGATTAAACAACTTTAGGGACTTTACAGCTGTAATGTTTTCAATCCCATTTCCCACCTATTAACACAATTTAGATCAGACTTAGAAAATGGATCAATATGTATTTCTCTCTCTTGTGTTTGAGGCCTTCCATACTCTGACTCCCAGTCTGGAATCAGATTCATACTTCATTTGTTATGGTTTATGTCCATAAACTGCATATGGCCTGTCCCCTTCTATGGTGTTTAGTTGACAGAAGATTATGTTAGATTGAAAGGTTTTTATAATAATTGCTATATGAAAAGCTTGTGAAGTGTGCAGATATGTTGTGTAACTTCTAGATGGATTAGACAGACAGACAGACACTTTATTTATCCAGCAACATTTTTTCGCTACAGGATTATTTATAGATACAGGTAAAGCAATACAAATAAATACAGAGTACAAAAAGTACAGAGTACAAAAAATAATAATCCAAAAAGCACAATATATACAATAAAATAAAATATTATTAAATGAACTGACTTTTACAAAATATATTTAAAAAAAGTTCTACCTTCAATTAGTAATTTTGATCCAGGTATAAAAGTAAATTTGTGTCTGCTGTATTTCTTTTCAAATAACTAATAATAACAAATAATACAAATAATAATATGTTATCACTGGTAGGGGAGCATTGGCCGAAGTTAGATGTCCTGTAAGTGATGAGCGAATAACAGCATCAGGACCCGAGAGCCCCCGGTGGGGGGCTTTTTTAGAAGTGTAGCACTCAGCGTGTCGTAGAAAGCATTTTTCATGAAGAAAAATAATTATTGGTCCAGACAAAAAAATAGTCAGAAAAAAAAGTCAGAGCAACATCATCATACCAGCCAACAACAGATACAACAGAACAACAGAACAACACTGCAAACACAATTGTACATGAACTAAGATCATATCTGGAAGATATCTAGAAGATTTGCCTCTGTATAGTTTTCTCATCACGGAGCAGGGATCGCACATGGCCTTTCAACGCTGAGACAAACAGCGTCGTCTAAATTACTCTCTTTCAAACCGTTCAAAAGTTATGGGTATATATGCCAACATCAGCCACAGGTCACGACAACAAAAATTGGGTAAAAAAACTTACGTTTTGATCATTTTAGAGACGAAAAAGGGATTCAATCCAGCCAATCTTTCGGCAGGCACTTCCTCAATGCTGTCCTGCATGGCTGTGACTGAGATCACTCCGCTGGCCAAATGAATGACAAAATGGCAGGAGATTCTGTGAGGTGGACCAATCCATGTAGGGAGGGGGGAATTCTTCGCCCAGAATTTTCCTATTTTTAGTCAGTAAAGGAGATTGTCAAACACCCCCGCATGGCTCCCGTTGGACTATCCCACATCGAAAAAAGTGTTTATTGTGCAAATCGGCCAAACACAGCCCATTCTAGGAGTCACAGACACAAATTATGATTCATATATTTTTATGATTGACAGATATGACACTCATAACTGCTCAAAATTATTCCAAATGGTGTCAAACTGCTGTATTAGGATTATTGAACACTCTTAGTGATAAGACAAGTGAACATATAGTTAATATTGAGTTATATAGTGTATCAAATTATAATACAGCAATGCAACTGCTGGTTCCGAAAATCTAAATTTTGCTTGAATCAGACCATTTATGCTGGCCTGCTTCACTCAATCGAAGTAAAATATGTTGTGGGGACATGTAAAACGTGTTGTTCTATGTCTGTGGTGTATTTTTAAGCTTGCAGCTGCATTATAAAAAAAAGAAGTTCAATACAAGTGCTTTTTTTGAGGCGAACTTGAAACTTTTTCAATTTGAGTTGTGCCATAAGTGTATCAGTTATTAACCAGTAACATATACACACTATTTACACAATTGAACACATCTCACAAGTGCTACCTGTATGACACCATCAAAATTATTCAAATATACCTTGTAGTTAGAGCTGTGGACTCTCTTGAGTGGGTATGCAATTTTCGAGCAGAGGCCTAAAAATAGGGCTAGGGGACATAGGGCCCTCACTCATTTAAAACCACAATGCAAAATGAACAAACGACAAAAGAAGTCATTGTTTTGGTGTGGGTTTGTGTTTCTGATGCCCTTAGCAGGGCTCACAGTAAAATGTTGCTATTAGCTCGGCCCCATTTGTTGCTGTTAATTTTGTCTGGCAAACAACCAGCTCGACTCCAATCAGTGCTGCTTTTCCTGCCAGGTGCACATCAGGGATCAGAATCCTCTCCTCTTTCTGTGCAGTTCATTGTCTTTATTACCCTCCTGTCTGTCTGCAACCTCCTCTCTCATTCCGTCCTCTTGGAGCCTTTCCCTTCCTCTGACCTTTGTCTCCTTTTTACCAGAATCAGAACCTCCCTTTCTCCTCCATCATCCTGTCCTCCTCTCTATTTATCCAATCTTTTCATTCCCTCCCTTCTTTTCCTTAAACACCCTTTTCTCTTTCTCTCTGCTTGCTCCCTTCTCTGTCCTTTAACTGTTCTCTTGTTCCGTTCTAAGTTCGACCCCTCCGTCTGTCTCCCATGAAATGAAGAGGAGGACGAGGAGAATGAGGAGGAGGGAGGCGCTTAGTCGCCCTCCTCTCGTTATCTCATTGAGATGGCTGTCAAAGCGCACTACAATTACCAAAGTGGCCACGCCACCACTCCGCCCTGCCTCTGTGTGCGCTTGCACGTCTGTGTGCGTCCAATATGTCTGCAGTGCATGCATCTGTCTGCATGTGAGTGCGCACGGTCTGAGCGTGTTAATTGTGCTGGGCTGGATACGTCTCATTTCAGACAGCCCACAGAGGCCCCCATGACCCGTCTGCCACATATAACACAGCGTCCCCAGAATACTGATCAACGGTGCTGTTGAACTTGGCGTCTCCGTGTACGTTGCATCTGAAACTACCAGGTGTTCACTGAGCAGAGTTGCATGAATGCAAGTGATTAGAACTTTCAAAATATCACCATGTAATAGACACAAACTGAAGCTCAGAGTTATATATTGCTCAGGAATTGAACTCAAAGAATTGAACACATTTTCTTGAAATCATCTCTGCAATCAAGTCCTGCACAGAGATAAAGTGTCATAAATCTTTATCAAAATAAATAACGTTGAATTCCTTTGAAAGTCTATTTGACACAAACGTAACCTTAATCAGAACCTTGACTTAAAAACAATAGAATCTATATATCCAATGTTTTCCCAGGTGATCACAAGTGTTATCAACAGCGGGGGGAAATGGAGGCACCACTATGAACAGTGTTACAACAGAGATCCTCTCCTGTCAGCTCTGGGTTAGCAGCCTGCAGTTCAGTTGCAGTCGCAGAGAGTTTTTGTCACGTGACTGTTGGTCTCAGTCGCGTCGGTCATGGCTACCATGTTGCACTGAGGAGCTCAGAATTCAATGTTTTTGGGAAAAATGTTTACCTTGACATGTAGAATAAGAGATTTGGATGAAATACCACCATTTTATCTTAGATTTGGGAGTTTGTTCTGACCTAAGGATTCGTCACACACAATGTGTTCAAGGATCGTCAGAAATTTGAAAATTGAACAATAAGTTTGCATTTTGGCCAGGTCGTCTTTGTAAATGAGAACTGGTTCTCAACTGACTTATCTGGTGAAATAAAGGTAAAATAAACAATTTTAATTCAGTTTTTACAGTTTCCAACGATGTATTTTTGGCAATACTTTTCAAGAAAACATGCCGGGGTTTGGGGTTGAGAGGATGGACACATGTCCTGCTGTTACAGTGAATATGAATATGAATGGACATACACTTCCACTCGTCGAGTTGTTCAGGAACATAAAGCAACACACAGAAAATAATCATAACATCTTCTTTAAATCTCCAGCTCACATATGGTGTGAAAATTTAATTCTGAATGTAGATACTGTCTGCAATTTAGGAACAAAATGAAAGCTACAACTATTATTGTCTTCGTTTGATGTCTTTTTAATCCGTTAAAAGTTAAACCGGTGAAACATATCAATCATTGTACAGAACCCAATGTAATGTTCTCTTAGTACTTATGTTGTCTGAATAACACACCAAAACCTAAATGTGCTGTTATAAAAAAGATAAAAACCCTCTGTCTGCCATGTTCATGTCTGCTTTAGTCTTGGGGCAACTGACTATTGAATTAATGAACTTATCATTTAGCTCTAAACATATCACCATCATATTAAGAGCAAACTATGAAGCGATTGCCAGGTATGACATGACGCTTAAGATGACCATGTTTACTCGATCCTCTAGAGATCTATACTGTGAGTCCTGCTGCTCACAGCCTTGGTCTTTGCAGAAATGATTCTGGCCTGCTAGACCAGATCAAATAGAGATTGAAAAAGTCATACTCGATGCAGAATATTTCACATTTTTAAAAGACTCCAACAGAATGGGCCCTTAACTTCCATTTGCAGGATTTAGAGGGGTGATAATAATTCTGTGCGTCTGGGTTTGGAGCCAGAGCCTTGACTGAGTCAGCGTCTCATTGCAGGTCTGATGTAGTTATACAGGCCGCTCACAGAAGAGCTTCAGAGAAAGAATGAGATGGAGAGCTTGATGAAAGAGATTTATATTGGGTTCAGATTTGATAACCTGTATTCAGTCTCCCCTCCAATGTCACCCACCAGGCTCTGCAGATGCAGTGTGCTTCTCTCTCGCGCTCTCTTTCATAATTTCTTTTCAATCAGTTCCACCTGCCTTCTGTGATGGTGTGGTGATAAAATATTGGGCCGCCTCACGCCTCTAAAGTGGATTATTGCGATACAGACATGGTACAATCCTGCACTAAGGCCGAAGAGTCCCGCTGATAATGTTGGAAATGGAGTTTGCTCATTAGGTTGGACATAGCAGGACTTCTCATGATCATCAATCACCACCAGCTCATTTACATTCTGCACTTATCTCTTTCCATACTACTCTCACAAGTAGCAGTTGCAGTTGTCCAAAGATTGGCGAGATGTTGACGGCATTCATCCCGCAACTTTTATTTGAGGGAATAAAAAAATAAGTGTTAGAATTGATGTTTGGAGAATTGATGCATCCATCATTGGTAACGATGGGCTTTCATCATTCATGCCATCTACATGATTTGCTGTTATCTCATCAAACTGATCAAGTATTTTAAAGGCAATAACAGAGATATAAAAAGGTGGATGATTAGTCATTTAAAACTACCTGAAAGCTGAGGTGAATAATATTATTTGTTGCCTCAACCTAACAATGCAGTTGTGTTGCCTTAATGCAGGGCTGTTCAATTAACATTCAGCGAGGTCCAGTTAGAGAGGATTTCCTCATGCAAAGGTCTGGAACATCACACTAATGTGTAACTTGCCTTATGATTTAGTCCCTTATGATTTACTGGTTTTAAACTGATCACGTGAGACGTACTGGTTTTAAACTGATCACGTGAGACGTACTGGTTTTAAACTGATCACGTGAGACGTACGGGTTTTAAACTGAACACGTGAGACGTACTGGTTTTAAACTGATCACGTGAGACGTACTGGTTTTAAACTGATCACGTGAGACGTACTGGTTTTAAACTGATCACGTGAGACGTACTGGTTTTAAACTGAACACGTGAGACGTACTGGTTTTAAACTGATCACGTGAGACGTACTGGTTTTAAACTGAACACGTGAGACGTACGGGTTTTAAACTGAACACGTGAGACGTACGGGTTTTAAACTGAACACGTGAGACGTACGGGTTTTAAACTGAACACGTGAGACGTACTGGTTTTAAACTGAACACGTGAGATATAATATATGTCTGCTTTCTGATATTGTCAAAAATTTAAATCATAGCTAATTTTCTGTAATTCTGTTTTTATTCACAGATGTTTCATATAATATAAAATTGCTAGCTGAATATCTTGGAATATCTTGGTGTACTATACATATCTCCAGAGTACCTCACTTCATTTGCCTAATAGTATGCCTGTTTGCTGTTGCTTTTGGCCACTGTCACCACTGGGATCAATAACATCCAATTGTAGTGCAATGTAATCTTAAGTAATGAAGTTCATCATCAGCTGGTAGCTGGTTCTCTTGCTGCTCCTGGTAAGGATGACACAGCTGTTATCATCTAGCTGTCTTTAGGTGAAGCAGCTTGGTGCTTGTGCTGTGTTTTAGGCTAACTAGCAAACAAACGGGAACGACAAATATACAGAGGCAATAGGCCATCGGAGTAGTCTTCACCAGCACCTATTTTCAGAGTTGCATTGCGGGCAGTGGATCTCTGTGTGCTGTGGCTTCACAATTCCTGCATCGTGCGTGCGTGTGTGACACCTCAGCCAGACAAAGGAGGAAGGTTTAGTCTCGAACTTCATGGTTAGTCTGCTGAAAGAAAAAGCTTCTGTCGTTCCTGACATCCCCAGTGTGATTGTGTTTTCGTAACCATTCTCTTTCTTTGGATTCACTTTGTTCTTTTGAATTCAACTCTACTGTGAGCACTGCATGCATGAACAGGTTTGTTTTTTACTCATGCACATGAATTGTTATTAACATTGACTTGTGGTGGGCAACACAAGGGGGATTGTCATGATAACAAAAACACTTCCACTCTCCTTCTGCATTATGACAGGCTGACAGACGTGCAGCTTCACTAACTGCCACGCTAATAGCGAGAAGCGTTTCGAATGGTTTATTGCACGTTGAAGTCAGGGATGGACTCTGGGTGTGAAAGGTGGTTGAGAGTTGTGGGATGAAGGGATGAAGGGTTTCACTTATATTCATTTCATTTTATTTTGTACAGCCCAAAATCACAAATTTGCCTCAGAGGGCTTTACAATCTGTACACATGCGACATCCTCTGACCTTTGACCCTTACATCAGAACAGGAAAAGCTCCCCAAAAACCCCTTTAACAGGGAGAAAAGAGGAAGAGACCTTAGAGAGAGCAGCAGAGGAGGATCCTCTATCAGGATGGACAGAAGTGTGATAGATGTCATGTGTACAACATTACAGAGTTACAACACATTCAATGCATATGACAGGGCTGTCTCTCCAGAAGCTCTGATGCTGCCGAGTCCCCCGTGGTGGAAATGAGACATTTTCGATGCGCGATCTCTCCACTGGCTCCCTGTAGCATCTAGGATACACTTCAAAATTCTCACCATCACTTACAGACTGGCGTTTGAGTAAAAACCCATGTCCTAGACCTGCTCTTAAAATATGTTTTAGATTTCTATTTTATTTTTTATTATTTTTCATTTATATATATATTTTTTTTTCTGTGTATGTAATTTATTGACCCTAGGGTCACATTGTGTTTTTTATGCTTTTAAATTTCTGCTCTGTGAAAAGCGCTCTATAAATAAATTTCATTCATTCATTAAATTTCATCATAATGAGAGAGTTCCTCTTTTCAACAGCAACAAAAAACATTTGTCTTCCACTGATACTGCTTTTGTCTTTAATATACACTCACTGTCCAGCATAAAAGCGTGTCGAGGGATTGTGCCCCGAGAGCTGTTGGAAGACTTTTAATATGAAAGTGTTGATTTCACTAGACTCTAGATTAACAGTGAATGAATACAAATGTGTTTCTCACTTTCAAAGAGCAGAATCCCAGCATCCATCACTTGTTAGTTTTCAGTGTGAAACATCTGCAGGAAATGTTGAGTTTCAGTAAAAGTAGATGTGAGTAGTTGAATTAAACTAATTCTGCTGAAAGGAGAAACTGAGAGCCTCAAATTGGTGAGTATGACATGACTCTGTTGTTCTTCTGACATATTTAGTGCTGTGGAGATGTGCATTATGCCGACATCAGCTAGAGTGTAGACGTTGCATGAACAGCAAATGGCGTGAATTTAGAGCCAATCATAAAATAGGGAAGTATCTCATGAAAATAGGGAGGAGCAGGAGACATCTGAAATAAATAGAAGTATTTCACATGAAGGCAGAGGTGAAGGGGTTAAGAAAAAGGCACCTTAATAGTAGATGGGAGCTCTCCTTGCCGGTGTGAAATGCAGCAATCACAAAACTTGTCCTCGTGAAAAGCACCTGGTTACGTGAAACATACGCTGGCTGTCATGGTAGCACTGGCTAATAGAGAGGATGAGAGGACATAAGGGATGTGAGCGGTAATACTTGGAGGGAAATAATATGTATGTATGTATATATATATGTGTGTGTGTGAGCGAAGATACTGAGGGAGTGAGAAGACATGACGGCGTCAGATGGAGAGGTAGAGCGAGGGGCGAGACAGATCTAAACAAGGCAGAAATTATGGAGAGAGAGAAAGAGAGAGTCATAGCATATTTATAACTCTGTTATTCGCCGCCTTGATTCCGGCTCAGATCATACATTAGATATCTCTGAAACAAGCCATGTTCACTCTCCTCGCCTCTGAAACTCGTCTTCTATCTTTAGCTGCCATTTCTGTCCCACATAGACTGCTTCTCTCTCCCTCACACACAAAGCTCACTGCTGGAGTAGAACAGGCAAAGAATGAGACACCTAGTACATCCCTGGTGCAGTTTGTAACTAAAAAGCATCAGCTGGCCACAAATAAATCCAGGTAGCCCGCTTTTTGTGGTCAGGTTTGCACTAAGCGTCCTGAGGATCAAATCTGATTGGCTCCTGCTGGTTCACTCTGACCTTGTGATTAGTTTACAAAGAAACCAGCTCAGTTCATCTCAGAACTGCTAAAATGAGGCCAAAGCAGATCCTTTGATGCGTTTTAAAGTAAGACCAGGCTGAATGAGAGGAAACAAGCGAAGCACCCAATCCCACTGACTCCATTACCTTTGTCTGTACGACACTGAGTTGGTTCAGCACTTCAATATATCTGCTGTACACCTGCATCTCACATTACATTACAAACTTGTAATCAAGAAGAAAACACGTTTCCCTCAAGACAATGCAGTTTCATTGTCTGGGAACGTCTTTTTCGGGATAACAGGATGATCATATGTTTGTCTAAAGCAGGGGTGCCCACACTTTTTCAGCTTGCGAGCTACTTTTAAAATGACCAAGTCAAAATGATCTACCTACATTAAAAATGCTGAATATCTATTTATATATATATATATATATACTGAGTATACTTTATATTTACAATATATGTTGGCGTACCTGCATAACTGCATGAACCCTCATGGCACAATAGAATTCTGTACATTTTTGGTCATTACCTTACTCTGATGACTTGCACTGAATGGGATTGGCCAGAGTTGCATAGTCAGACAGTAGCTGCTGGTAGCCCGCCTCAAGCAGACTTCCAAATGATCACCAGTCATGGTGGAACGGTGTATGGACTTAATGTTCTTCATGTATGAAAAGGCTGACTCACATAAATAAGTAGAGCCGAATAATGCAGTCAAAAAGGTATCACATTTCCTCATGTTTGTGTACTTTTCCTCTGTGGGAAAACTGTCCATGAGCCCTGGACTTCAGCTGAATGTTAGCTTGCAGTGTCAGAATCTCATCCTCCAGACGAGTTCAGGTGAAACAGCGTTGCAATTTTTGATGCGAGTAAATCAACCTCAATATCTTCCCGAAATGTGCAGCACATTGTTGTAAATTGTTTGAGTTGCATGTTTACTTTTATTGTGAAGTGCATGAAACAGGAAGTGCTTTTACTGTGAAGAGCGAGAAGTAGCATGGTACGTGTCTGCTTTACGCTGTGTGAGCTCTGTTTACTCTGACAGTTGTAATACTACAGTTTCAGAAGTAAACGTGTTCCGTTCAAAACCAGACGTGTCTTGGTCGTCAATTAGAAGCTCCACTTCACAACACACATAAGTGGAGCAACTGGTTCGAGTAAGGCAAAGTCTCAAAAGCGTTTGTCAAACTCTGACAGACACTTGTCAATCTGCTCTGTGTAGCGCGCACTGTCACATTACGCACACGCCTTCCATTGAGTCTCCAGTTCTGACGCCAGGTTTTGGAAGTTTCCCAAATCATGGCGCTACAGCTTTAGCTTCTTTAGTAGAAATACATTGGAAGGCTAACTAATTAGCTCGCCGGAGTTTTGCAGTAGCTCGCGCGGTTGACTGCGCATACGTGGTGACCCATGTGTTAGAAAATCAAGTGGCAAATGCCATGAGGACATCTCATTTTTTTTGAATGGCATGCGATCGACCCGCACTACCTCCGCGATCGACCGGTCGATCGTGATCGACGTATTGGGCAACCCTGGTCTAAAGTAACGATGATTGAACAAAAATAATACATTCCAATAAGAACAACATCAATTATCACATCCTGGAATCTTACAGATAACCTAAGAGCTGTCGAGAACAACAACATGGATAGAATAGATTAACACAATCTCAAACACTCAAACAATGTGAAACAATCTAAATTAAACTCTGATACACCAACAAGCAACAGAAGGCAGAGGACAGCCTCTGTTCTGCAGTAATGATGTTGTCTCTTCTCGAACTCTTGGTTCATCTCCTCTCTACGGTACATCTGATATGATGTCCTACATACGCACTATAGTCTCTTATATCTCTTCCAGATACAATTATCCATTGCTGCCTGTGGTTCATTGCTGTAGGGCAGTCCAGCCAACAGCAAGATGGCCGTCGCCGAAAATGTGAATAAAGGTTTTTCAGTGCAGAACTTGAATGGCTGGACATATTTTAATAATCTAGACATCAAAATGTATGTATTTTGACACGAGAAATTCAATGGTGCCAATCAAAATTCAATATAGCGCAATCTTTCAAGATGGTGGCCATTTGTTCATCACAATTCACACTTTGTCGTTTTTTGATCAGAGATTAACTTTCAGCTGGATCAAGTAGTAGTCTAAGTTCTAAGTTATCTTTTTGACCCAAATTAAAATGTTTTGATTGATCGATATGAGGTGACATTCTGTTTATAAAAGAGTGATGTCAAAGCACAACCAGGGCACACTGGTGACATCATTGCTGTGAGACTCAGCATGGGGTTCAGTGTCGGCTAATTAGTGTACTTGCTGTAGTTGTAGTCTACTAACTGTAGTGCTAACTGTAGTTCTAGTATAGTTTAGTGTCCCAAATGCTATCTAATTAGCCCTGTATATACACCAGCTAGTTTAGTTAGTTGTAGTGTAGTAGTTAGATAGCCGTACCTGAATTGACAAGACGTGCCAGCGCGGAATAGCCGGCCCAAGGGTAATAGGGCTGGTGTACAGATCGCACGGGACTTAAATGGCACTGGATCAACAATCGGGCTAGGTGTAGAGCATCTTGATGTTTGAACCTAGTTGTGTCCCATACCTGAATGTGCTTAGGTATTTTATACGGTTGGGTGAAAGGATAGCCCCTCGGCCCGAACCGTCACACAAACGTGTCTGGAAAATGTTGTGATTGTGACCAAAGGGGAACATGTTCTTTGCAACAAACCAGACAGTCTGGAAGGCTTAAGTCCTTGCAACCATGAAGAGGCTGACAGCAGAATCTTCCTGCATGCCCTACACGCAGTTGAGCAACAGATCAAATCTGTATTGATCAAGGCCTGTGATACCGACATACATGTTCTTGCGGTCAGTGTTTTTGAGACTCTCCAGGATGCGGGCTTAGAAAAACTGGATTGAATTTGGTCAAGGTCAGTCCATCAGGTGGTTACCTGTTCATGACATGGTGGAGCATATAGACCCTGAAAAATCCCGTGGCATTCTTTTCTTTCACACCTTCACTGGCTGTGATGTCGTATCAGCCTTTCGTGGTAAAGGCAAAACGACTGCATGGCAACCCTGGGAAGTGTGCCCTGTAGTGTCTCATGTCTTCCAGAAGCTCAGTCAATACCCACCAGTTACAGATGATGCAGATGTCAGCGTGATTGAGAAGCTTGTCATCACAATGTACGACAAGAACAGCACTGCTGATGGGGTTGATGAGGCAAGACTTGACCTATTTGCTCGGAAGCAGAGGGCCTATGATGCCATTCCACCTACAAGGTCATCCCTTATGCAGCATGTGAAGCATGCTACTTACCAAGCTGCCTGTATCTGGGGCCAAGCAACGGCATGTCAAATGCATACAGAGAGCCCTGCCAACTGGGGATCCCGCAAAGAAGGTGAAATTTGGAAAGTAGTGTGGACGACACTTCCGCCAATTGCTCAGAGCTGTCAACAACTGACAAAATGTTGGCGCAAGACTGAATGTCGTGGAAGATGCAAATGCTGTCGCTTTGGCCTCAAGTGTACACAGCTGTGTGCCTGCAAATGCAATGAGAACAATTCGTAATCCTGCCATTCAGCTGTACATCCACTTCCACAAATTGATTTTCTTTGGATTTTTATATGGATCAATCTTATCTTAAGCACTGATCAGAATCAGAATTCTTACGCATACATGGAATTAGTCTCCGGTTTCCACTCCGCTCTCAATGTACAAAAACAAATTGACAATAAACAAGAAAATATATGTATAAAGAATAAAAAAGGGCAGCAAAAAAGTAGAACGGATGTATGTATGAACATTTAGCTATATACAGTATAAGTATAAATATATATCCACGAGAAAAAGTGTATATATATATATATATACACATGTGAACATAAACCTATAGACAATGGCATGAGTTGTAAGTGGTGGTAATAGTGTAGTATAACCTATTTATTGTTCATGAGAGTGACGGCCAGTGGAAAGAAGCTGTTCCTGTGTCTGGTGGTCTTGGCGTACAGAGCTCTGTAGCGCCTACCAGAGGGGAGGAGTTGGAACAGCCTGTGTCCAGGGTGTGAGGGGTCTGCAGTGATCTTTCCAGCCCGTTTCCTGACTCTGGAGGTGGACAATCCGTTGCAGTTACAGTGATGGAAGAACAGAGAACAGAGAACAGACTGGATGATGGCTGAGTAGAACAGGATCAGCAGCTCCTGAGGCAGGTTGAACTTCTTGAGCTGGCGCAGAAAGTACAACCTCTGCTGGGCCTTTTTCCTGATGGTGTCGATGTTGGGAGCCCACTTCAGGTCCTGGGAGATTGTGGATCCCAGAAACTTGAAGGTCTCCACAGCGGATACAGTGTTGTTAAGTATGGTGAGGGGGGGGGGGGGGGGCAGTGTTGGGGGGCTCCGCCTGAAGTCCACTGTCATCTCTACAGTTTTGAGCCTGTTAAGCTCCAGGTTGTTCTGACCACACCAGAGGACCAGCTGTTCAACCTCCCGCCTGTACGCAGACTCATCACCGTCCCTGATGAGGCCGATGACCGTTGTGTCATCTGCGAACTTTAGGAATTTTACCGTTGGGTCCTCTGAGGTGCAGTCGTTGGTGTAGAGGGAGAAGAGCAGTGGGGAGAGCACACATCCCTGGGGGGCGCCAGTGCTGATAGTCCGGGTGCTGGATGTGATTTTTCCCAGCCTCACCTGCTGCATCCTGTCAGTCAGGAAGTTTGTGATCCACTGACAGGTGGAGTCTGGCACAGTGAGCTTGGAGAGTTTGGGTTGGAGTATTGCTGGGATGATGGTGTTAAACGCTGAGCTGAAGTCCACAAACAGAACCCTTGCATATGTCCCTGGGGAGTCGAGGTGTTGCAGCATGTAGTGCAGTCCCATACTGACTGTATCATCCACCGACCTGTTTGCACGGTAGGCAAACTGCAGGGGGTCCAGCAGGGGCCCTGTGATGTCCTTTAGATGGGTCAACACCAGTTTCTCAAAGGATTTCATGACCACAGACATCAGGGCGACGGGCCTGTAGTCATTCAATCCTGTGATGGAGGTTGATTGAGTTGAGGCCGCCATCATTTGTGATATTTCTTATAATTTGTGTGATATCACCATTGCAGTATGCATTCCCAAGGCCATGTATCTATCATATATATCTCAATCAAGGATTTAGCATTTATTTTTATTGTTTTATGGCACAATCAGATATCGGGTCAAATTCAGCACCGATCAACACTATTTTTGTAAATAATTGGCTTATATCGCAATTTGTTTTGACAATTTGGACTTTCTACATGCAGAATTGGATATATTGTACTCAAAAACCCATATTTTGATGCCAAAATCATCAACATTGGATTATCCAATCCAGTGGCGGCTGGTCAATAGAGGGCCATGGGGCATGGCCCCACCATGAGAAACAAAAAAAAAAAAAAAAATTATAATAATCATAAATGATACAAATTTTCAATATTTGTGTTTTTGAACTATGGAATGTACCCAGTAATGTGTGTAAAATATGATATCTGCGCAAAATATATGCTTTTCCTGCTCGTCCTCTCCGTCTGTGTGCACGACACTCTGAGAACGCGCAGCTTGGGGGGCCTGATCGTTTTGGCCCAAAAGAGACGGGTCTATGAAGCAGTTTAGCCAATTGCTGATTAAAGATATTGATGAGTGACATACAATTTAGCCAATCAGCGCCCTCAAATAGATTCAGCTATGGGCCAGAACGATCTGGCCCATAGCTGCGCATTCTCGTCAGGAGAAGTATTGACAGGCGCCCGCGCCAGCGCGAGCACTCCTCCTCCAACCCCCGTTTGAGAGGAGAACTTTGGCGGAGATTCTGCAGCCAAAGAGCTGATATCAGATCAGCCTGACCTCACAATCAGACAGCAGACTCGCGGGAAAGGGAAGCAGTACATGCGAAGCTTCTGTACTAGCTGTACACCAGACAGGTTTGGCAGGTTTGACGTCATGCTAATCATTTATTTACCTTTTTAAAACAACGGGGACGGATCCAGCACGGACAGTTACGGGAGTGAGGGATGAGGAGGTAAGGAAACATGAGAACACCAGGGTAGGGAGTGAGGGATGAGGAGGTAAGGAAACATGAGAACACCAGGGTAGGGAGTGAGGGATGAGGAGGTAAGGAAACATGAGAACACCAGGACACACATGGAGAACTCTGTCAAGCTACATATTAGACAAAGTGAACATCTTTTCTTCTACATAGCTGTCCTCAGTCTCATCTGCTTAACTTGGTCATGGAGGCATCAACATGTAATAGAGATGTTAATTTAACAGTGAAAACTCATCATAGCTTAATTTAACATCAGTATTCATAATTACACTTCATGTTTACTTCTCCTGATCTTTACCTCCTATAACAAGGTCCATAGGGGCATCTCAATAAATGAACATGTTATATTATATTATATAAGTGTTATTTACTGATTGTTTTCGTGTTGGAATACATGTTAAATATTTAACTGCCAAGTAATAATGCGTGTTTGATACTTACATTTTTTTTGCATGAAATCATACTGGGATATTTGCTGAAATTGATAAGATGGCCCTACCTAGAACATTTTCCACCAGCCGCCACTGATCCAATCCCAATCCAGGTCAAAAATCGCATATAATGGCATTTGCTGGTGGCTATCTTGGAAAATGGTGGCCATATTGTTTTTCCATCGTGGATACCGGGTTTTTTTGAAAATATAGGTCTTGAAGATAATTTGTGCCAAATGTGTTGCTTGTATCACCAAGTGAAAGATTGTTTCACTAATCTGCCCCACTATTTTACAGGGAATATAAAAGGTCTCTTTTGCATTGTTTATCTGATTAAGATTGTTTCCTAAAGATAATCTTCATCCAGCTGTTCAGCCAATCCCAGCTCCTGTTCTAAACTCCTCGATGATGAAGAGCAACTCAAACAACAGCAGCTCCCAGATCCATTCCTTGTTGGATTCTGTGTGCATGGACTGTGTGTGTTCATGCGATGTGTTTGCAACCTGCAGTGGATGGGTCACTGGCCATCTGGTGGTCTGCCATGCTGGCATCAAGGTCAAATACTGGCTTTCTGCTGAGGACCACACACACGCACACACACACACCCACACACACACACACACACAGACGTGTCTGGAACGTGGTCAGTTCAGGCATATTCCAGGTTCTCTATGTCATCACTTTACTGTGGCACATCATTTTGTGATTAAAAGTTATTTCTCAAAGACAAATTTAGAAAATAAATGTATGTCGTTTTCACATTAACATTGTTGTTATTCAGGTTTGTTTTGAAGGTAAGATAATGAGTAATCTAAGGAGTAGTGGCTCTTGAGACCTTCCGTCTTATCAGATGTTATTTGCAAGCGCTGTAAATGTGTGTCCCGATCCAAACCCTTCATTTCATACTATTCTGTTTATGTAGTTTTATTTACTTTAAAATAAGTTACAGAAGTAATACTTAAATTTCCCCCCTAGACACACCAGATGATGATAAAATACTTAGTGAATACTTGATTAATATTCTGTTTAACATGGTGTTCAACTTCTAACTTCTAACCAGAGACGATGCCGTTTGTTCCTTCTAAACCAGTTGATGGAAACACCACCAATTCACCTCGGCATTGCTAGGCCTATGTACTTTTATTGTTTGTCTTTTTATGTATCTGTCTGTATGGACCCCGAGTCTGAAATAAAGTCTATCTATCTATCTATCTATTACCAATTCTGTTTTGTGAAACACATTTTTGCTCAAAATACACTTGACAATTGAATGTAAACACAACTGGTGTCTGTTCGGTGCTGAGCAGGTAGTGAACAGTGATCTCAGCTCCTCTCTGGAAACAGCTGCGTCTGGAGCAAAGTTGAAAGCATACTTTTTTTTGCGTTGGGTGATAATTCTCTCACACATAGATGAGAGTTCTGTTTCCTCAGGAGATCTCTGTAATGGTGGAAGTGGGCGGGTTAAAGGATTAAAAGAGGCTATCATCTTAAATCAATGTGTACCACAGCCGCAACCAAACACTTTGTAGGGCACGCACTCCGATACCTCTCTCTCTCTCTCTCTGTCCTCTGCTCTGCTGCTATCGCTCTATCACCCCATCTCCATCGCTCCTCGTTCTCGCCTCGGGTGCAGGCTGTTGCTAAGAAACAGATAGAGGAGCCGGTGTATGTATTAGATATGCTTTCTTTCTTTTTCTTTTTTTGCAAGTCGCTGTGACAACTTCAGAACTTTTTGGGTGGAAAATGTCATCAATCCTTTCCACCCTCCTTAACTTCATTTGACTACCTCTGCAGATCTCAGTCTCTCTGTGTTCGGGCTTCAGTCTAAATATACACCAAGAACGCAGCCTGTCTGGTTGCTTCTATGACTTTCTATGATTTTCTTGACTCTTCTATGCATTGAGAACATTGCTCATCTCAGCTTGTTGATTCCAACAAGAGCTCCAAAGTTCCGTTGGTTGAGATTTTGGACTTTTCTAAAGAAGACGAAAAGAAAAAATGTTTGGTTCAAGACCTTTGCAAATACCAACTCAGTGGACATTGCAAACGTCTACGAAACACAATGGCTCTGAATGTCCTTGTTACCTTTTTTTTCTACACACCAAAGATATGGTTTTCTTTATTTTTCGTAGTTCCAGAGCTCTGAACCGTTGCTCACATGTCTGATGTTTTTCAGTGATTCAAAAAGATCTTGTCTTTTGTTCTTTGACAGTTGCTTCCCTGAACACGGGTATGTCATTGTCCTATGCCGAATAGGGACATACATTGGAAAACAGCAGCAAGTGTGGATAAGATCAAGTTCATAAGATCAGCCCTGTTATTGTAAGTCAAAGAAATCTTAAATTGACTTTTATTGATCTGAAACAACTGCTCGCAGCAAATGTTGCTGCAGTGTCAGCTGAAAATGACAAGGCCAAGATATCCCTGAAGGACCCACAATTAAAAAACAGCATGTGATGTCAGACTCAGTAACAAAGTCAAAGTGAAATGTGTTCATCAGTCAGTCATTCACATTCAAGTGTAGAACTAAAGAGCTCATCCTCGCTACGTTTTCCAGATGTTTTAATATGACGAGTACTTTAGTTTGGCTTTCTGATTCATCCTCGTGACTTTGAAACGATCCATAACACTGTCTCCTGTTCCATGACTGACTGGTTGGAGGGTCACACAATGGGGCAGAATTTGAGACGGATCCTGTGTTTCTACCATCGGCCGTGTTATCCAGATGTCATTGTCAAAATATAGTCTGAAGTTATACTTAATCTGTGTCAGTAATGCACTCCACATGCAAGTTAGAATTGGACCACTTCCAACAGTGGCAGAACTCAACCCAAACCTGCCCTCAGGACCCCGGCAAGGACCTTGACTTGGTTCAACTCAGCATTAGCCCAAGGTGAAGGGCAAGACCACCTTGGGTGAAATGAGGGGTGAAGGAACACATTGACTCTGTCTGCAGCGGGGGCAGTGCTAATGAAGAATAGATGATGTCGATTAACAGCCGCAGCAGGGAGCCATTAATCAGCTAATGATGGTTCAGTGACACCCAGAGAAGAGGTGGTTGCACACAGAAGGACAATACTAAATACGGTGTTGAACAGATGATGCTGATGCTTGACAGTGTGTTTTGCCACCTGGACAATTTTTACGTTGAGGGATGTATTTACTTGTTTTCTCCAATCTTTTTTTGATTTAATTCTTAATATTCTAAGAAATATGCATATATTGTATCCATTATTTCAGTAGGCTTTTCACATTCTATATGCATACAATTTACGCTAACATCAGTTTGATGTGACATATTTATATTCATGTGACTTCACATTTTGTCAATAATGTTTACTTTCGTCCGTCGTCCGCCGAGTTTTGGCAACAGGTTTGATTTTCTGTTTGTTTACATCCTTCAACAGCAAAAGAGGGTTGTTTGACCACTCATAACCACCTTCATCCAACATGGCATCAGATGAACTGATTCATTCCCATCACAAAGCATGTCAACATAAACACAAAATAATAATAATACAGAGATGCAGAGTTAACAGATTGCGGCAGGTAATGAGGACCAGCTTGATATCGGAGATTATTGTAATACAAAAAGATGTTCGATAGATCAGAGAGTAGTGATTGTGCTCAAGGCAGCTAAACAATAGCGTCTTGCTAATGTTAGCCTGTTTGGGACCAGCGTTATCATTGTACCCCCTTAATAATTCCGTCTTATTTTACACATCTTTGCAACAAAGGCGATAATAGCATGCATCAGACTCTGTGTGCACAGTTTCTGTGTCCTTCAGATGGCACAAGCAAATATCTTTTTTTATATTTAGGTTATCAAATATATTTGTATCTATATATTGTTTCACAACTTTTTAGTGGAAAAACACTTCCTTGACCTCTATGTCTTTGTAGCTCTTATGTCTATGTACACACACACACACACACACACACACACACACACACACACACACACACACACTGTGACTTCCACACTCGTGTTTGCTCTCAGGGGTGGGCCTGGAGACGACACAGTCATGTTCTCTGTCTCTGTGTTTTATGCAGCTGGTCTTTGTATAGCTAATGAGCTGTAAAGTGCAGGTCAGAGCTGTTTCTCTGTAGAAGAGGAGGATATGTGGACCACTGCTTCCCCAAGCGGGGTCTGGGGATCCTCAGGGATGGTTGCGTCCAGGCAGTCCCCGGGGGAAAGAGGCAGAGTGGAATTATCATATCGTATAATGAATTCCAATGAAATATATGTAAGAATGAATAGTGTCATCTGACACTTTTTCTCAACACCAAGGAAAAAAAGGAAACATAAAAGATGTATAGAAAAAGGACTGCTATCAAAATGCCAGTAAATAGAAAATGTAAATTTGCCCTGTTTCCTGAGAACTGGCTGGCCTTCATGTGCAGCCGATTCAATTTGGGTGCGCTTGATTTGCACCAGCAGGCAGCTGTGCGCTGGTTGAGAGATGAGCGCGGTCTGTATGTGAAGAGGCACGCACTCATCAGAGGAATGGTTATTTGCCTCAGCCTTCTGCCGGACGGCATCACAGCACAAATATGTGCATTCATGTCGATTTGATCTAAAACGGAAATTACGGCAAGAGCTCCCATCTGTTTCCACGCGTGACGACTTTATCTGCTGACATATTCCTGCACATCCCACATTGATTTATGGCCGCAATAAATTAACCAATTAAAGGGAGTGCCAGCATTTACATTTTCCCACAGAAATGGTCAGAGAATGCATTTTATTACTTATTTGAGAAGGCGGTCTGGATTGCTTTTTCTGCTCAGAGCATTTCTCAACTCACTCACTCACTCAGACACACATGCAAATGCTCAGACAGCCTGTGTGTGATCAGACAGAGCCCGATAACATGTGGCAAAGAAAGTTACAGAAGCAGTTGGACAGACATATGCACTAAACAGGCGTCAGCATTGAACCTGTTGTTTTTAAAAGAGAGAGATCAGAGAGACAGCTGGGTCTGGGACTTAGAGGAAGCTGGCTGCATCATCCCAGCATACGGCAACACAATCGATTATACTCTCACTCTAATGTCATCAATATTTCACAGAACTATCTAAGACGTACACATAAACTCAGCTGTCGTAAAAACACAAGTCTTGAATTGTGTGTGTACAGAACTTGATTGTGATAACTCAGATGAAGACTGAGGTTCAGCTAGTTGGACCTTCACAGCTCATACCACTAGAAGGGGAAACAAACAACAATAAGCTGCTGCTCCAGGATCAGCACCTTGGAGAGCGCCAGAGCCCGTACAGCTGCATACTTCCATCATTTGAAGACAATCATTGGAAAATAAATGACTAAATTCCTTGAAAAACACAGACATCAATCTCTGAATCCCATGCATTTAATAAACATGTATATTTTTCCATTGAATATCAGATGTGATTTACATGATCTGAGAATATGAGGCACAAATTCACTTTATTCTGTTAAATGTGGTGTTTAAATCAATATCCATGTCAACATTATGATTCTGTTTATTAACCAAAAACCTGTGATCATGAAATGGACTTCATGCTGAGATGAAATAGCAATTGCATATTTGACTTGAATCTCAAACACAATATATTACAATGGAAAATTACATAATGATAACTGTCAGATTTTCTGACTTACGTTTTACATCCAAGCCCTTATTTTTAACTAAAAGGTGTCATAATGAATCTGCTTAAGTGATGGATGAACTTAAACAGATTGACACTGTGTTCTCTGTTCCTGTATATATGAATTGAATCTGTCTTTTGTTAAAGTAGTTCAATACTCACTGCTTTTAAAATTAAAATGAAAGAAATAGAGGCAGGTTCCCAAAAATGTCAATGTTTTTTAAATGAACTCGGTTACGTCACTGTCTCTTAACTTTTAATTTATTTGAACTTGTCTTGTTCTGTGTTTTCTGTCTGTAACTATGCTTCGTGTGTTTCTGCCTTGGCCAGGTCTCCCTTGAAAAAGAGATTTTAATCTCAATGGGACTCACCTGGTTAAATAAAGGTTAAATAAAATAATAAATAATAACAAAATATATATATATTTGCAGGTGAGTATTTAGCATTTTAGTATTTGTGTTGTTTATTTCTCACACTGCTGGTGTGTAATGAGCTTAAGAACAAGGATACACTCAGTTAACACTCGGGGGGGGGGGGGGTGGAAATAGAGAATAGGTAAGCGTGGACAGCTGTTTTAGCAGGTTGCTGTTCAACTTTGCCTGATCCTCGCTATCGATTGGCTGAGAAGTTTTGAACCTCACACTAGAAATAGATGGCTGACCTCACCACACCACTGAGCAGGAATAAAATGAAAAATAAATAATACATATGGGATATGGGTTTCGGAAAAAAACACCAAGTGTGTGTGTAGAGGCTGGAGGGGAGGGGAGAGAGGCAGTGAGCGATAGGAAAGAGGGAGAGGAAAGGAGACGAGCATTAAGTGGAAGACACTAGAGGAAACATCTGCTGGATCAAAGGCAACACCAATGATTTCAAGGAAAGAGTCAAAGTGGTCAAAATGTGAAGCTCTTATCTAAACTCTTCCATCAATGGTTCTACTGGAAAAAAGAAAAGAAGAAGTTCAAACTGCATAATGTACTAAATGATATCTTTAGATGGTTACTTTTATCGTTTACGACCTGATTCTAGAGCCCCTTCAGAAAATAACCTCACAAAGTCACATTATGGAGTAATAATTCAAGATATTCTACAATGGTTCGTATGAAAGCTCATTGTGTTATTTTTGAGTGTCCAGCAAAAGGATGATCAGTGTGCCTCTAAATCCCCGAGGCAAGAAAATCATTTATCTAATGATTTAAAAGTATGTGATTTGATTGAATTTGGACATCATTATCGATCTCTTA
The DNA here is from genome assembly GCF_949748355.1 of Melanostigma gelatinosum. NCBI lineage: Eukaryota > Metazoa > Chordata > Actinopteri > Perciformes > Zoarcidae > Melanostigma > Melanostigma gelatinosum. The sequence goes on from NC_136637.1 coordinate 3,142,299, forward strand.
ATTGTGACTTACTGAATAATATTTTGAGCATTCCTGTCTGAATTCTTTTTTCAAACCCTTTGAGATGGAGTGCAGACACAGCACACCAGACGCTACAGTTTTGTTTAGAGTACATTAGGAGAGCAGCAAGAAGTAAAGACCAAATGAATAAATGACTGCGTTAGTCGCGTTACGTCTCTAAACATCACAGGGATAACTTCTGAAGGATGGAAACAGGGACTAAGCAGGGGGCTTTGAAGAAGTGTTGAAAATGCTCACTGACAGCTCAACCTGCACCGATATGTCTCACTGAATGATTTCTCCTTTTCTTACCGTCATATTCACTTTGATTCATCTTTCAACTGGTGGACACCTGAACTTATGCAAATTCCTCTTCAATCCTGCTAGGTGAAACTTTCACTACCTGTTTTGATCCCAGTGACGCTGACAGACAACTTCAGCGGTGTCTGTTTTATTTTTTCTTCTTCTTTTGAGTAGAAAGTAATCTGCCTCTCAGTGTGACGATCCAAACTCTGTCTCTCTGTGGAGTTGGACTCACAGGGTTTCATTCACTGCGCTCGCCCCAAGAGAGCAATTGTCACATTTTTCCAAAAAGGAAAAGTTAACAGCAGGAGGTGAGGTTGAATAGAATACGTATTCAGTATCACGAAGACGTGGAATAAGCACAGTGTTCAAGTAAAACATTATATTTCGGTCATTAGTAATATACTATTATTATTATTTGTACAGCCATCAGTTCACAATGATTCTTTTTTCGTGAGACGTTTTCATGGCTTAGTGAATGCATGTACACAGTTAAATGGTTTCAAGTGTTTCTCACATCCTCACAAAGCTGTTTACTTTGCTTAGGAGTGCTTTAGTGCAGTGATTCAGATAGTAATGAGATAATGTGGGTAATGCAGTTGTTTATTTCTCTCCCGGCCTCTCTGCGTGCAGATGAAGTTGAACATTGTGCCTCTAAACAAGCTTATAGTCAATCCGCTCCCACTGTGCTGGAGTGTATGAGATTAAATAAATGAGGATTTAAAAGTGCTTCAGCACATTTTCAACAACGATGCAGTCAGCGCCTTAATTCTCACAGGTCAGAGTGAACATCTGCTTAAATGTGCTTTATAAATGAAGCGCCCAGCCTTGTTCCTCGGTGGTTGTTCTTCATCTACGAAAGCAAAAAGAAGAAAAAAAGGAGCAACAAAAGGGATTTAGAGGGAGACAGGAAACAATAAAACCCACTTAAGTATAGCTCTCATGCACAAACACTACAGTCCCCAAAGGCAGTCCATAGAACACATTTATTATTGCAGTCATTTACAAAAGCCCAGACACGTTTAGTTTCAACAATACCACACGCTCCTATCTCATCCTAATGTTCCAGCTCAGCTCATATGTACTGATGTCCTTTAGGTGCTGGTGATTAAAAAGTTATGCACATAAATGCATCTGATAATGCATCTGTTAATATGAGTTAACGGGGACGTGGCTGCTGTGAAACTCTACTATGTTATATGACTCCATTGTCTACAATGCATTATAAACATAATCATCTTATTATAATGTAGTTCATATTAGTATTATCATAACACTCATACATATTCATACAGCTGTACAACAATACTCTTGACACATTATAAAGCATTGTTTTTATGTTTGATCGTAAAATATAAAATCTACGCAAGAACACACACACACACTGTTGAATAAATGTTCACTTATTACTGGAAAGCAAACAATGACAACTTACAGTAACTTATAACCACATTACAATGCATCATAACAGTGATTATAATTCATTATGAAGGGATTATAATACATTGTAACTATGATAATTATATTATCCCTGCAACAACAAAATGAGACCATCAACTATAAAGTATTATGATACTTGACCTTATAATTCATAATAAAATACTTAATAATGTATGGATTATTGTTAAACAGCATAATAATTATAATTCTGCATACATATACATGCTATGAACAGAAAGATGCAGTGAAACAGCTTCTGTGGAATATGTAATGATAAAGTAATTAGTCTAATTGATATTGACAACATTACACAGGGCTGCAGCCGTCTGTCTCCACCTGCTCGTGATCCATCTCCCGCTCTGTTCATCCAGCCGTTGATGAGCCGAACAGAGGTGGATGTTCCAATCTTTTAATGGTTCCCATTGAGGGGCTGGGCAGTGTGCTGCTGCATGCTTCACAGTGAATGGACATCAGGCTTTAATGAGGCACAAAGAGAATGGAAGGGGTTTGTCTGGACTAATTTCATTCGTGTCCCACTGTCCCCACTCGTTGTGGTGGGAGATAACGATGGGGCATAACAGTCCAGAGAACAGCACGGCGCTCATGATATATTGTTGATGGAATGGTGTGAGAGCTGATGAGTGACTGTGTGAGCTGAAATGTAAATCACCAGCACCATCTTCCTGTGTGATGGCCCTCATATGGTAACCAAAGAACTGTTCATATTAACTCCACACATTCAACAAACCCGCTGCAAAGTCACTATCACTGCAAGGTACATTTAAATACAGTCTATTGCTTTGCACAGTTATTGAATGAAAATGATATATGTATATGTACAATATATGCAGTGTATATATCCAGCCGGAACTCCTAAAAATGATGTTCCTGTACAGAGGAACTGCTATTTCAATGACGTTTCGAGGGAAACATATTTTCTACCGGATTACATTTGTCACATAATAGAAGTTAACGTTGATGTTATTTGTGTTACTTCTCAAACAAACATTTCAAGCGAAACCAGATGGAATCCGGGGTTGTGTACAGTATCAGTGTCCAAAAGAAGCTTTCTGATTTTCATTTCAAATGTTTAAATATACAGCTTGGTCTCATCTTTCTTCATTTTTATTGACACATTGCATTTCAATATGCTACGAGGAAGGTTCTGTTTTCGGTTAGCTGGTTTGTTTCTACTGTCCTGCTTTTCATGAACCGTCTGGGACGAGTGTAGCATGAGCCAAGGAAGAGCCCATATATCTTCGGTGCAGATCCGAATCCCGGGGCAGATTCAAAACTTATTTTTCACTTATGGAAACGGCCTCGGCGAAGGTCAGGAAGTATAAACTGGCAGCATCGTACTAATACTTCGGAAAATGTGCTGACGCTGTTGAAAAACAGTAAAGACCAATTCTCTTACATGTTTTTTGGTATCTGGCTCCTCTTGCTGATCAACCTCAACAAACACAGTGAAGAACAGACTACAGGACCAGCAGTGGTGTAACGGTGTATGAACACGTCCAACTTGGAATGGCCGGAGGCTTCCTCTTTATATTTCATTTGATTTGATTGAATTCATTATTTATTTTTTCATCCTGTTGACAGGCCATGCCGCTTTATATTTTCCGACTGGAAGAACACAATGTGAAATGCAGCGTAGGGCCCAGCAGCAGCTGCCAGCTGACTTATTGATGACTCATTGATGCCAGAATTAAGTACAGAACACTTAGCTGATAGTTGAGGATTAAACTGAGTTAAATTGAAATTCTCCTGCTGCTTTATTCCATGGATGTTTGTCAAAATGTTGATATGAGCATTGAGAAGAAGCCGAAAGAACGTCCCTCTCTGCCCGTCTCTGTTTCACTCTCCGTCTCCCTCACCCTCTCTCTCCTCTGAAGGTGCCACTAAAGAAATCCCCAATTACTCCTAATAATGATGTAATCAAGCACGGCTGACGTGTCAGCGAGCTTTAATTAAGTTATTAATTAGCTGAATAATGAGGTTTTTATTCACCGGCACAGAAGCCTGAGTCTCCCACGGCAAAAAAGTGTGTGTGTGTGTGTGTGTGTGTGTAGGTGAGCCGCGACAAGGTGTGTGTGTGTGTGTGTGTGTGTGTGTGTGAGTGAGAGAGAGAGAGAGAGCAAGACAGAGAGCCAAAGTGAAGCAAAGAGTGAGTGAGCAGATGATGTAACAGTCAGAGAGAGAGAAAGAAAAAGAATGAAATGATTGTAAAATGTTGTACTCTGCATGTAACCACACATCTACAGTGAAACAACAACAACCGTCTGCTAATATGGATCAACATGGATCCTTTACAATTCCTCTTTCAATCATTTGTTAATTGAAATCAAGCAGTCCACTTACTGTGGTCAAACATTTTTTCTTTCCTTTTGTTCTGTACACCCGTGATACCTGGGCTACCTGGTGTGCACATTGAAATCATGACATGACAAAGAATCATTTTCTTACAATTAAAAGCAAATGCACACGGGGGAAGCCCCTGTGGTCGAAGTGGATGGATAAAGCCTGGTCATGTTGTAGACATCCATCTACATGCACCACCCGCACTACAGTGACACAGAGCCGGCCTCAAACCCCCAGTGAGCCCTCTATGAGGGGAAAGAGGAATTACACCGCCAAACTGTAAATAGTGAAGCTGTCGTTTCATAACTTTGTATTCATGTCATAAATGTACAACTCTCAATTAGAGGGTATTCTGGATGATAAATAAAGACAAACCTAACAACAATCATCAGAGTATCACTATGAGCACTGACAAACACACAACAGATCCTGCACAGCAACATCACTGTGATAATATCTCACCTGATTTGTTCTCTGAGCTCCAGTTTAACCTTCTCACATGTTGTGCTGAGTTCAGGTCGCAGATGACAGACTCACAAAAACACATCCACGCAATACATAATTACCTGGATATTAATAATTTGAAGTGACCCTGGTGACTGCAAAGGTGCTTTGCCGGGTTGATCCAATTAACTCCAAACTCAGGGCTTTCATTTATCTGCAAATGGCTGCGCTCCTCCAGGGAGGCCGATAATGTCAAGCATCTCGTTCACAAAACAGCTCTTCTCTCTTTGTCCTTTTCTATCACCGTGGTAGTTTATGTTTTCCTTCTCTTCTCCCAACCTTACCGAACTGTTAACTACCCTCCACTGTAACATCAGACTTCATAAGATCACATGCAGGACGAGATGAGACACACCTACAGCTCCCTCCCTCCATTGTTTCTGTAGCTGCATACTGTTTGCATGTTATCATCATCATCAATAGAATAGAGATGAACGATGTGCGATTATAGACAGTGGAGATCCTCCCTGGTATTTTGGTTCTCCATCTCACTGTGTAGGAAGCCATCGGCCCATCGGTGCAGTCTGGTGAACTTAAGTCAATGTTTGTCGGATAAATGGTGCCGCTTGCTTGTTTGTATATTAAATTACGTATTTATTTATTGTGTCTACTGATAAACAGATAACTTCAACACTTGCTGCATGTTGGTGGCAAATTATAATATTCAATAATCTTGATGCAGACCGTAGAAATGTGGGTCAAACAGTGATGCATTCATAACAATATTATTGATGGTTTTATTAATTACATTTTTTTTCATTTCTGGCTAGAGGCATAACTACGATTGCAAAGTATTGACCACAAGATGTGACAAGTGATCAGAAACTAACAAACACAGGACTTTCACCGTGGTGACCGCTGTTTGTGTCCCGTGTGAAACCAAGTCAACGTTACTTTACCTTTGTCATGCAAGATCTGTACTTTACTCATGCCAACTACATAACAAACGTATGTGAGCGACTGTGGCTCAGTGGTAGAGCAGGGTCCTCCTTCAATCAGAGGATCTACGCTAGTCCATCTTGATGTGTGCTTGGTGTATGCATGTTAGTATGGGCAGGTGGCACCTTGCATGGTAGCCTTCTCATCAGTGTATGAATGGGTGAATGATGACATGTAGTGTTAAAGTACTTTGAGTGGTCAGAAGACTAGAAAATAACTATAAGTACATAGTGCTGGGCCGGTATACCGGTTTTAATTTTCCGTATGATATTCATTTTTCACACACCGTCATACCGGTTCATATCCAAAACAACTGCTGTCGCTCTTCAACAGGCAGCACATTATATTGTTTGCCGCTTAAGATGCTGCGGTCGGAGCTAGTTGTGTAGCGTGTATTGAGAGGGACCTCTAATCATGGTTGTAACTTTATAACAACAATTAATAACCCACAACTAACGCTCTAACAGGGCAAAACACCACTACACAACAATTTGTAACACTAATTATTGTACATTTATAAAATTACCGCCGAACGGCATGCTGGGTAGAGCTTGCTAGCTAGCCCGCTAGCACAACAGTCTGTTAATGCGACTGAAACAGTGAAGCCGAAGGGTCAGACATCGCTTGAAGAGGCATTTGCTTTGGAGTAAGAACGTGTTATATATCTTTGCTGTGTGGTAACATCAAATCCGGGCCATAATATATTTACAACAATCTGCTCTTTTTATCCACACATCCATGTGTTTCTTTTAGATTAGATTCTGTGCGCAAGAAAGTAGATTTCATTTTAATATCAGGCCTTTTGATTCCACAGCTGTCTCACACAGCTGGATGCACATGGAACACGTTTTAATCATACTGACATTCCAAGCAACAGTGTCATACTGTATTTTCCTATTTTCCTTTTGACCATTTTCTGACAACATTGATACCATTTTGCCATCATGCATTTAAATGAGTCGTCTGTATTTGGGGTTGCTGAGAGTAGCAGCAGTTTAAATGCTTTTCAAAGCTGGTTGGTTATCACTGAATGGAAAAGCTAATAGGAGCCAAAGTGGCTGGCTTTAATCGAGATGTAGAGATGCCTGTTTCCATCCACTGAATGGCTGTGCTGGTTGACTTTGGTGTGGGATGCAAGGCTGCAGCACTGCAGTGGCCTAAGACTCGAGTTCTAGTTGCGTGTGCGCCCTTCTCTGTGTTTGTGTGTTAAATATGCTGGGCTTTATAAATGGAGGGAAACAGAGTGAATGCTGATCCTCACTTTCAACCCATTCGCTCCTCTACATCTCTGTCATCCTCCGTCTCTCTCTCATCTCTTATGCCCTCCTTCCCTTTGCCCCCCCCCCCCCCCCCCCCCCCCCATATTGTCTTAGCTATCAGCCGATCCACCAATGGCTCTTATTCTTCAATAAGTGGAGGCGATCCCGGTCCCGCTGGGGAAAGAGGATGGAGGCCGAGTGAATACAGAAAGGCCTTTTTATCTCTTTCTCTCTTTATTCTGTCTCCCTCATGTTTCCATTCCCTCGCTCCCCCTCTTCTTCTCCCCCTCTCTCTCTCTGTGTCTTGGGAGATTGCTGCTGAAGGCTGGGTGCATGCTGACCGGCCCGGCGCTGCCTCGCTTTGCCTATAGCAGCCTAGGCTAACAGCATTATCAACTTGGCTCCAGCCTGTGTTGCCAGTTTGACTCACCTTCACCTTCGTGCTTTGTACACTCTGCCAGCGTATACAGCACCAGCCTTGGCTGGACAAATACAGCTGAGGCTGAGGAGGAGAAGCCTGAGGCCTGTGGAGGAAATATGTATTAGGTGCTTGAGTGTATAGCAGGCACTCAGCCATGAGTGTATAATTCAAATTGACTGCAAATAAAAAAGTAGAGCGTAAAGCGGATAATACGGTGAATGGCTGATCAGATATCCACAAGGAGACGGGGGAAATTGATAGTGGCATAGTTAATATATGTCTAATATGCGGAGCAATTCCTCAAATTCCTAATTAAAAAATAAGCAGTGACTATAAACAGCTTTTTTATTTTCATACCAAACATTTCACATGACATGTTTGGAGATAACATGATGAGTACAGAAACATGTCTTCAGGTAACACAAATGCAAACATAGCAAAGACATAGCAAGCTTTGTATGTACAAAGACAGACCTCTTTTCTTACTCGAAGCAACAGGCCAATTCTAATGTTTCATGTTTTCCATTTTTTTAAATCCTTTTCTTTTTGTATTTCATAAAACAATATATTGCATGAGCGTATTTGCCACTGTTCAGACGTGACTCAGGGTTGGGTCAGAGCTTTACACACTACCTCATTATGAAAAGTACAAAGAGTAAAGTCATGAGTTGTTGCTCATGCGTTTGTGTGGTTCCAGGAAAAAAAGAGAAAAGAAAGCTACATACTTATCTCTTACCTCACTTAAAACGGCACAAAATCTTAAAAACCAAGAATCATACATTTGATTTCTATCAAATATCATTTTATCCGTACTTGATACTGTTAAGTATATCCACATTCATTACTGTCACAGACAATCATTGCATGTCTTAATGGGCTTTGTTTTAAAAGTAGCCAGTGCAGCAGTGCATGTCCTGTCTCTGGTAACGCCATGTTGTTCCAGCCAAATGTGGTAGTACTAACGGTATGTACAGTACAGTCATTTCATATTGTAAATATATACATAAATGACTATTGGGGAGATGTTTATACATTTCTTTCTTTGTTCTTCATATCTTTTTATTTCCAGTTATGAGAGGATGAGTTGCATGTGTAGCCCTTGCAGCATCAGCGCCTTCCTGTGCCTGTTTATTTCAGCCTCTCACACACCATCTGAACCTTGGCCTCATGGGAGAATAGCAGCAGTGACCAACATCAAGGAAGCTTTTTCCTCCACATTTCATCACACGGATTTTAGCTCCATGGCAGCATATGGGCACGCGTTACATAAGAGGCCGACGTTATGCTTCGTGCTCGATACGACTCAGGGGACGTTCCCACATTTCCCCTGATAAAAGGATAGAGGATGGAGGGTGGGGACTCTTATCAGGCTCTATTTTAGGAGAATGCAGCTGCAGCTGTTCTATCATTTTTAGAAAAACACAAATGTCTTATTAAAAATGTTACAGTTGCTGTTATCAGGTTGTGAAGTTTCAACTGCTAGATGGCAAGAGTGCAGCCACAAATATATAAATATTGAACTGTAACTGCAACTGTTTGTATTCCTGTCACATTGGGCACACACTAATGCACTCGAACATGTTTTTACAAGAGGACTGTGTCACCGCTTTGAAATCTCCTCGAGCAGACATGTGCTTCTTCTTTATGTCTGTTAGATTCATGGCTTGTTTTTCTGAAACATCTCAAACATCATCTCACAATCTCTGAACATTAAAGTTGCCATTATGCTGTTTTTATATCAAATATATTGCAACCCTCCACCACGTCATTAGTCGGCCAATTATAACACTGTGTGTCCAACAGTTCTTGTATGGGATCAGTCAGCTGGGCAGACGAGGCTCCTGTCTGTGAACACAAACACTCCCACACATTTACTTTGTCTGCTGCTGCAGTTCTTTGACAGGGAGGCAGATATGTATCTGTTTATAGAAAGCGGCCTAATTATGCGTCAGCTATAGATTTAACTGCCAGCATCATCAGAGGGTTTAAGTCTTAAACCAGCCTCATTACACAAGCTCCTATCAGTCCTAATTTGCCAATATAAGAGCTGCACAGCAAGTCATAAAACAGTAAATGTGTGTGGAATCTATAACGTGTCTGGTCGAGCTCAGTGTTAAAAACAATGGTCCTCATGCAGCAACACTCTGCTACATTTCTCTCATATTTTCTCTTTATTTTCTGTTAAGAGAAAAAAAAAGAGAAGCCAACTACAGATGCATCAAATGCTCTTAGCATCCGATGTGCTTCTATCAGGTGTGCTGAATGATAAATCCCACTTGATCATAAATTGGAGGTGTGTGGCCGATTGTTTATAATCAGCATACACCGAAAAAAAAGACTTTTTGGCCCTGTAATTATTTACCTCGATTATTTTTGTAAATTTTACAAGAAATTATCATTCCAGTGCTTTTACTTTAAAATATCACCTTTTGTTTAATATGTTACTTGGTGTTTGTTTGTAATTATGTATTTTTACAAGTACATTGTAATCATTCACACTCAGTAATATCTACTAAACTACTGTATTGAATGCACGACCTGACACAACAAAGTAAATTGTACTTGGGTAATACAAGTGAAACCTGGCAACATATAGCGCGTACTCAGGGAGTGACGTCAGAGGAGATTTAGCGATTTTTTCTTCAGCGAAACAACGGAACAGCATAACCTGAACAAGGACGGCAGCGTTTCACCTGAGGAGAGGAACTTCATGGACGGGAGCCATTGCGGTAGGTTATATGTTGAATTAATACTCTACGTTGCTGCTGAGCCTTCGGTCAAATCTGTGTTTGAGTTGTGAACACTGAAGACTAGCGAACTGGTCAGTTTAGCGTGCTAGCTAGTTAGGCTATCATGCTAGCTAACTTGGGACAGCATTACAGACATGGCTCACGGCGCTACATTTTGTGGACATGTTTTTGGTGGTTTTGGTCGCGACTTTACAGGGTTCTCCCTTGAAAAGTTGTTGGCCTGGGGACACGGTGCTCGACCAGCTGCGGTCCGTCGACGAGGGGGAGGGAGAATTACTTCGGTTTTGTGAAGCACACTTCTGCCACACAGGTGCTTTCCTGTGCTGAGTCACACACACAGCGCGCTTTCTCTCGGACATCCTCAAGTCCAGCCGAGGTCGAATGAGGGAAATGTGACAAGACAGGGAATCATAGCTGAGCCGTAACGGGCACACGGTCATGTGCTAAAATATATCCCATACATGGTGGAATTAGTGACTTTAGAGCGAGTCTAATACACTGAACATTATTTTGTCACTGTCATATTCTGACATATTTTTACAGTAACTTATATTTCTGTCATCAGTTTCAAACTTGTCTCTTATGTCTCTATCCAATGCGGTGTCCTTGATGATGAAGGCTGTGGGCATGAAACAAGGTGCCAGTACTGTGTTGAGTTAGTGCCACATATCAACATGACCAGGCCTGCTGTGTAGCTCAGTATTAACGTCATGGTGACTTGTTTATGTGGGGATAAAACATGCTATCGATATGAAGATTTAAGCCAAATTCAGATTTAATGTGTGTTCATGTTTTAACATAATTTATCTATATTTCACAGAATATTAAAGGACGTTCACTCTCAGCAAGTTGACATCAACAGTTGACGCAAGGTAAAATCAACTAAGTTAGTACACTGTTAGCCCGAACAAGTTGACTTTACTAGAAAACCGCGTGGAAACCCATTGCCTCAAACCATTTAAGTTTTTACAAATGGAGGAACTAAACAGATCTAGTTGTGTTAACATAGAACCTTAATGAATACAGTAGACAAATTTAAGTCCACATTAGTGATCTTTACTAAAAATTATTAGTTCACTTGAATTATTTCTTTTCTTCAGTGTAAGTTTAATGAAATAACTATTTATGTTCAACATACATAAGCATATATAAACAAATCGCTAATATAACATTATTTATTGCTACTTAAGACCATTAGTGTATTTATTATTTAAGTAATGTCTTTACTTTTAATTAAATTAATTATACTATTTGATTTTGAGATTTAATGTATTGTTTCAAGAAAATTGTACAGAAGGAAAGAAATTAAACAATACATTTGAATGTTCCAATGTGTTTTATTTTTTCAAAACATTGCATTGTAACAAGAAATTCCAACTTGTCGAGAGAAGAAATGCAGCATTACACAGTAACTGTGCCATGTGAATGACTATTCACATGCAGACATTTCAACTTGACTGGATAAGGACAGAGGAACTGGGTTAAACATATCGAAACAACTGAACACCAATATGCAGTCCTGAGCATACACTGTAAAACACAAGTGGTGGAACATTCCTACTCCTCATTCAACATAAACTTAACAAACATAATTCAAAATAAGTATCTTAGGAGTTAAACATTTCCTGAGAGTCTTTGGTGACAAAGGGGCATTAAAACCATGTGAGGCTTGGTTTGGAGGGGCTAGCAGACCCCACAGTTAAGGTGTCTCTGCATATAAGACCTAAACAGACAGCAAACTCTGCAATGAATAGTATCAAAAACAGGATTTTAAAACATCGCATGTATCACATGTATAACACATACATGTTTAGGCTTGTTCAGTAGGGATGCTGACTGTGGCACGCCTCCTGGAGCTTCCCCTGTCTGCTGCCAGGTTGAACCACCTCATTGCTGTTTCACACTCATCATCTGTGGCGGCACGTGAGACATGATTCTTTCGACGGCATCTGTAATCACAAGCAGATCATACAAAATCCCATGAGCCCTCAGTGGAACATATAGCAGACATGCAGTCTAAAAGCTCGTGGCTGTCTGGCATGTAAAGGTTTGCTATGCTATATTCAGAGCTGATATATCATATAACTATTATGTGAAGATATAGTCGAGTAATATCTACCTGAGCAGAGAATGAAGTTGAAGTTGCAAAGAGAATTTGTAAGTTTGAACACTACCTAAGACCTCTGGGTGACTTCAGATTGTTTTCATTAAATATTAGTTACTTACGCAGGAGCAAAGTCTTCGACTCCATCTGGCTGAAGGACTTTTTCCCATTTATCTCTTTCCAGTTCATTCTCTTCCCAACATCACCATTGAACATGCGGGCAAGGATGTTCCATGTAACCCGTTTTGTGTCATGTCCTCCGATGGTTGCCAGGGAGGAAATCTAAAATGGATCAAAAAAGTACTGTTAACACTTTACAGAATGTTTTTTCTACAATTTCACTCTGAAAATCATGCTTTTAAACATATTTAAAAAAGGAAAGAGAACTTACCAAACAAAGGCTGGCCTTGGGGTAGATCAGTTGCTCTCTCAGGTTTGTCTGAGTTCAGGAGGAAAGGTGAACCTCCCACCCCATTGTATGCCCCCTGTTGCCTGGGTCCTAATGGTAGGCTGCCTGTTACCTGCCTGCAGTATTTGAACGGGGGGAAAAGGCGCGTTTGATGTGCGGATACCCCGGTGTCCGCTGTTTGACGGTGCGCGATCCGGGGGCGACCTGAGTCGACTTATGAACTCACAATTTGTACACTTCCATTGCATCTTCACAATAACCTGTGAAAACAAGAAGAAAACTATTGGCTCAACTTTCAGTTCAACAACCCAGTTCCAGTAACATTAACTCCACTGCAAAACGTTACCCAGCCTCTGTTAATAACCAACTAATGACCTCGTGCCTTGAGAAGCTAGCTAAGTTACTGCTATAAATGCCATAAATAACTCCTGTGCAACCTAACCGAGCACCATTTTGAAAAGCTAACGTAACGTTATCGTCAGCTAGCTTAAAACACAGCACATGCAAACACGTGTTAAAGTTATAAACGACCCACAGAAAATCGTTAGCATGCTAAAACTCAGCTAACGTTAGCGTTTAGCTTACTTGTTGAAATAAATGCTCCCAGAATGATGTCTAACGTTACAGTCAATATGGTGAGAGTACACACTCACCATTCCACTTGGTTCAAAGTTGTTGCAGAAGTCCCGCAGCTCCGTCAAAGCGAGGATAGGTGTCGCGCTCGGACGCAGGACGAGCAGACTCCTCTGGGCTTGTCACTGCGCTGCACACGGCACTAATGCTGAATCGAGTGAAATTCAAACGGCCCCCCCTTACTGAAACGTAACCTACCAAGTTATCTCTGCTAAACATGATCATTGCACTCAATATTTCAGTTGATTAGTGCAAACTACGAAATAGATTTAGTAATGACACAGTTGTTTTACAAAACACGCAAGTATAAGTAATGACTACTGAAAAGTTTAATTTGAAATAAATTTGGGTTTACAGTGTACTGTTATAGTTTAACTTGACATATACATTTGAAGTCGTAGTTTGTGTTGCTGCTCAATAGTACATTATACTGGCAGGACTACTGCATTAATTGTTTTAGCAAGGTACCTCATCTTGATCATGTTGTTTTTTATTGTCTTTTGTTTCAGATCAATGAGTTCAGAAGAATAACCACAGTTCATCTGGAGCGAACCTTTTTGTCGAAATTGGACAATTGCACCACCAACTTTCTGGAGATACTTGGGACAAAGGGCGAAGTTGCAGGAACCAAGACCCATGCTGGATTCACCCAGCCTGGTAAAGTTTATCATATATTAATATTATATAAAATTATGTTGGGCTCATATACACTGAGAATATATACATAATGACGCATTTGAACACATTCAATATTTTTGTTAGTTTCCCCCACTATTGTCCTTTTTTGAGAACGCACCAGACTCGAAGACATAAAAATGAACATGAGTAAATTTGAATTTCAAAGATGTCATTGAAGAGGACTATGCTCAACATGTCATGAAGATCCTTGTCATCCATGGAAATGCAACACAGAAAGGCTTCACTCCTGACAATGTGTTCGTCGTCATCGAGGGAAAAGAGGTTCTTGATGACTGTCAAAGTGTTGTCAAGCAATACCCATCGTTTCTAATTAAAAGTGTTTGTTAAATGACTCAGCGTTTGTGTCCTTAAATTTGTTATTGGCAGCACTGATTTAGAAATGTTTTGTCTGGCAATGCCAGCCAGATTATATATGTTGGTATTGGTGTGTGCCGGTCAGCAGTGACCTCTTTCACAGTTCACAAGTAAAGCTGCTGCCGTTTAAAAGAAGATGTTTCATGTTTTGTAGAAGCCTTATGTTCAGACAATTTTATTTAATAACAGTAGCCCAGTTTAGAAAATGCAACAGTCATATTTGAATAGTTGTGTGGAGAAGTAGTAGATAAAATATATATTGGGTAAATATTACTTTTTCTGTTCTCTAAATTTTCTCAACAGAAAAAGTAAAGAAAAGCTCGTTAAATATACATGAAACACCTAATTGATTTCTACTGGGGTTTTGTAATTAGATCCAAAGGTAGCCTGAGTAAAGATTACTATAAAAGGCGAAGTACATTTTATGTCTAAAGGGAGAAATTTGCAAATAAAATTGACTTGCATATTTTGGATAAAAACCAATTCTTACACGTAAGTAAACTTAACTTGCGAATTCCTGAGTAAAAATGACTCAGAATTTCTGAGTGCAAATTGTTACCTTGCTTTTTTCATGTAAATGTTACTTCTTTTTTTTTCAGTATAGGTAACGCCCATTAAACACTAGGTCAGGTGCAGTGCCGTGTGCAGATAATCTGGCACATGACCCGGGGTTGGAGAGATGCCGCTATACAAAGGCTGTAAGAAGAAGAAGAACTGAAGCTGGAGTGAAAGCGAGGTTCTGATCTTTCAGAGAAGTACTGGTGTTACAGGAAGCAGCATGGAAGTCATTCAGAAGCTGAATGCCCTCAGTATAATCCAAGGCTTTTGTTTTTTAGTGGGATCAATGGACCAATATAATTTATTTAATAATCAAGTCATTATATTACTCTTCAACATATCATAATCTACATTTGATTACATGTCAAATGTATGTTTCCTTGTGTTGGACAAACAATGAGTAGAAACAAGATGCTTTTATTTTTCTTATCTTGGTCAAATGTTCTCTTACCTAAGAGAAGACAAAAAATAAGAAAACATCGCTGAATCCCAGAAAACAATGCGTACCAACAAAAATAAGAACAACTAGTGGATATGAACGAAATAAGAACAACTAGTGGATATGAACGAAATAAGAACAACTAGTGGATATGAACGAAATAAGAACAACTAGTGGATATGAACGAAATAAGAACAACTAGTGGATATGAAGGAAATAAGAACAACTAGTGGCTATGAACGAAATAAGAACAACTAGTGGATATGAACGAAATAAGAACAACTAGTGGCTATGAACGAAATAAGAACAACTAGTGGATATGAACGAAATAAGAACAACTAGTGGCTATGAACGAAATAAGAACAACTAGTGGATATGAACGAAATAAGAACAACTAGTGGCTATGAACGAAATAAGAACAACTAGTGGCTATGAACGAAATAAGAACAACTAGTGGATATGAACGAAATAAGAACAACTAGTGGCTATGAACGAAATAAGAACAACTAGTGGCTATGAATGAAATAAGAACAACTAGTGGATATGAACGAAATAAGAACAACTCGTGGATATGAACGAAATAAGAACAACTCGTGGATGTGAACGAAATAAGAACAACTAGTGGATGTGAACGAAATAAGAACAACTTGTGGATTTGAACGAAATAAGAACAACTAGTGGATATGAACAAAATAAGAACAACTAGTGGATATGAACAAAATAAGAACTAGTGGATATGAACAAAATAAGAGGACATTTGTTCCTGCATTACTTCCTGAATGAGGCCCAATGAAACCATTAAGCCAGTAAAATGATCTTTTGTGCAGATTAACAATTAGGTTTGCATACAAAGCCCTGATATAAGATTACTACAATCATGTCGGTACATCAAGCCAGTAAAATCTGCCTTATTCTCTGGAAACTATGTTTTATAAAACCTGATCAAATAATCTGACCACAGAGAAACTGCTCCCACTTCTCCATCTTCTAGCCTGATCCTGGGCAAATATCATGAAAATATCCACAAAGGCTTGTATCAAATACTAGAAGGCCAGACCACCAATCGTGAAACAGTATTCCCACCATACAAAGGCTGTACTGCCACTTGTACCACCAGGCAGCATCATCACACAGATAGAGAACTGTAGAAAATACTGCTGATCTAGTGTGAACGTGACAGGTCTGCCTTTCCTCTGTACCTGATGTCTCTGCTTCAAAGTCACGATCAAGCAGTTCTCGATCTAGTCTGATCACGTTTGTGAACTGCTTTGTAACTGTTATGAATGAAGATCGAGTGAACAGACTGAGATCGAGGCGTTTAGCTCAATTCAAGCAATAACATTTATTTGTGACAGAAGTATTATGTCCAGCAGTTAAACGTGCACGGACCCTAGCAAAGGCAAAGAGTGCAAAAGTGAAACCTAAAAGCGCTTATACAGAGTAAGCAGGCGTGTCCATCTGGTTCCCCTTGTGGAGCCATTGGTCAAAATCAAAGCAGAGGCGGATTTGTTTTTAGCATTCAAATAGCCTGATGGAGCACTGGGCAACGTCACCCACAATGGCTCACGTCCGGAACCCGCCTTCTCTGGAACGTCAGTGTGTGTGAAATGTTGATGTACAGCATATTGTTAACACTTAAGGTGCTGAGAAAAAAGGAAAAGGGTGCAGTTCTAAACTATTTCGAAGTCTCTGTGTGAATAGATAAAAAGAGCCCTTCTCCTACTCATTTCGATGGCAGTTTCTGCCCTAATCTGGTGGTTTAAGCAAGCGTTACTTTCAGGGCCACTGTATCTGTTTCTATCGTACGAACGGGTGACGGAATGCCCCATTCGGCGTTTTTGACCTACTTACAGTGACCTCACAACTCCGCAATATAAGCTTTACAAGTATAGCGCATATTATTTAACAGTGAATGAATATATTTTATTTACATAACACCCGCTGTCAGTTTAGAAACTAAAATAATTCATAATTACAATATAGAACAACAGCTTTTTCTAGCATGCATGTGTACGTCAGTATATCTGGGTCTGTGGGACCAACAGTCTGGCTGCTGCTTCTTTTCTGGCCGATAAGTGGAGCTTGTTGCCACGTTCAGAACTGCTGGTGCAGCTCCTCTGCAGTGATATTGGTAGCGGTTAGTCAGAGCTGCCAGTGTGTGTGTGTGATTGAGTGCGTTTGGGAGTACATTGATCCGCCGGGCTCTGATAGCTCTGATAGTTCTGTTGCAGTCTGGTTCGGTTCCACACACGAGTGTCCCATGCCGCGGGGCAACGGCTGTTGTTGTATAACCCAGAGGCTGTGTTTTTTCCATGTGTCAGCTATAACGTGTGTGTGTGTGTGTGTGTGTGTGTGTGTGTGTGTGTGTGTGTGTGTGTGTGTGTGTGTGTGTGCTGGGCAGGGTTCAGACATGAGCTGTTGGCCTGCTGGCTCGGCTTTTTGTCTCTCGTTCACGCTGAGCTGATAGGAGTTGGATGTTGGAAATGGATGTTGTTCTTTTTAGCAGTTTGCTCCCCCTGTTTTCCCCGTCAGTCTCTCTCACACACACACACACACACACACACACACGCACACACATTAGATACACACATTTGGTTTAATGAGAATGAGACTGCACCCCATAACCAAATACAACTGCGAAATACTGTACAACTTAATACATGAGTACATAGATTCCTGTATTAACAAACTGCTTTTGACCCCATACACACACATACACACACACACACACACACACTCCTTATCTAATAGCTCCAATCGTAGCAGCTTGTTCAGCACAAGCCTCAGAGGAAAAGAAAAAGACTGGGAAATAGACAAAGACAAAAAGAGAGAGATGCATTTCCGATATAAAACTCCACCTCTCAGCATATTACCAGCTGCAGTGGAGACTCATTGCATTCAGAGCACATTTTTCTCCACTATTACCACCTTATGCTCTGGAAATGAGCTAAAATGGAAAAACAAGTGGCAAGGGAAAATGTTCTGCGTTCAGTCATAAGTTACTAACACAAAATAAAAAATAGAAAGTCAGCTATAGGTTGGACAAGAAATATTGACACGCCAGGACATGAAGTGTGTACACTGCTATTTAAATGGAGATTATCAGATGATTGAGTTTCCTCAGTTGTCGTGGAGATGCTTTAGTTTATCTCACAACATATGGCGCATCAGTCACCTGATAACAGATGGCTGTGCAGTGTGAACCCCTCCTTATTCCCAACTCGTCACATACGGCTACTTGGTCAGGATGCTTGGTTGGCGCTTAGGTTTCTGCAACATAACTGCTTTGTTAGGTTTAGTAGAAGATCATAGTTTGGCTTAAAATAGGTATGTTTGTTACGTAACTTCTGTAAACTAGCCCTGACAAGTAACTTCAAATAATTCAACGTAGACTTTTGGTTTCACATGGGACATAAACAGCGGTCTCCTGGGAGAAAGTTCTGTGTTTGTTTGACACCATCCATCCACCCCAACCTTGTCCCTAAACCCCCCTTACGAAAAAGGCCTCTCTGCTCAGATTACCTTGCATGAAAAATATGTTGCATCATTGCAACGGTAGTTCTCAAACTGTGGGCAGCATATTCTAATGAGCCTGCATGTGTCACAGGATGGGGAGGCTTGATGAATGGCACATGGTTTGTCTTATGTCAGTGTGTGGGTTGGTCGGCACACCAGATACCAAAATGAATGTACAAAAGTTCTGTGACTTGTTCATGATACAGTATGTCCCCTCTACACTCCAGCTCAACCTATTGTGGAGCTTTGCTTTGCGTTGTACATTTGCACAATGGCATTTTGTAAAAATATAACACAATATATCACAATACTGCTCCAGTGAAAGTTAATAAATCATTGTATTGATTTATTACCCAGTGTTGGGAACGTAAAGGAGCGTGTTTGGGTTATCAGCATTTAAGAAACTGAATTCTTGACATCAATAGAATTATTAATGTATGTAACAATTATTAATGATTATTAATAACAACGGGGCACCACCCTGCGAACAGGGACCAATAACCAAACGATAAAACTAAGTCTCATAATTAGTGGTCACTCATAATGTCAATAGTCTGCGTATGACTATACATTCAGTGACAGTGAAGGGTTAAGTCCGTACACAGACTACTACATACAATTTCATTACACATATATATACACAAGTAATCACAGACGACTGCTCCTTAAAGTATAACAGAGTTTATTAAATCAAAATAATAAATTATCAAATCAATTAATATTGCAACCAACAAACGTTATCATACAATTTTATATGCCTAAACTAAAGAATGAATAAAATGGATGAGGGTGTATGTGTGTGTGTGTGTGTGTGTGTAAAAAAAGGGGAGTCTTAAAGCTACAGCTAAAGACTACAAAGATGGCGCGTCGAATGACGCGGGCCAAAAGGGGAGGGGCCTTAAGATACTACAGCTAAACTACCACCAGATGGCGGAGTCGAGTGACTCGGACAAAATGGCGGTGAGACTGCTGTATGTAATCACGTGTGCCTATGCACACATGTGTTGTGAGGCGATCGTTTGAACGGGGTTTCCCCAGGGGTAGAGCTAGGAGCTGTGTGTGTGCGTGTTACGTGAGAGGAGGAAAGAGAAAAAGGAGCGAGAACTCGACGTGAATCACACTTCGGCGTGCGATGTTGTAGGGAGCCTGAGTTTGCTGGTTCCATCACGCATAAGTATACCGCTGTCGTCTTTGAACTGCCGGTAACTTATGCCGTGATAAGCCACGCACCTCAGCTCACTCACAGAGTTGAGTTAATGAAGAGAGAACTCCCACACGGAGTGGAATACAATGAATGAAAATAATCCCCAAATAAACAGTCATAGCAGTTAATACACAAATACAGCGGAGCTTCTCTGGTCCGCAAGGAGTTGCGCAATACCTCGATATCACGCGACAGTAACTTAAACACACAAAACACGGGAATATCAACATATAAATGAATGACCTGAATTAAATTTACGTTAATTTAAGCTAAGCTATGCCCAGATACCATGAACCTTACTTGTCGATGCTTCGTTGCAACGGAAAAGTGTTCGTGGGGAAGTTGTCCTTTTTCCTCGTCAGGAAGGGGGGCAGGGGGAGCTTGCTGGTCGGCGTGGCTTTGCAGCTGGCGTCGGGCCGTCGTGGCGTGGGCTCGCTCTGGAGCGACACGCAGACGTGATCTATCCTCGCTGCAGGGAGGATGATTTTACTTCGGTTTTTGACGACGTGGTCCGTGCGTCTTACCGGGAATCATCGGTGGAGGATTGAGGCTTAGTCGTCTTTCCTCCTGCCGGTATGTGTGCACAAAAGAAAAAGCGGGAAGAAATCGTGGAAGGAATTCGTCCCAGCGGAGTAAGGGGCCTTAACTCAGAAAAAGAAAACACGGCTGTTTCGACCAGCGAAATGGCTTTGTGACGTGACAGGGTTTGATGAGGGTTTGAGGGTTTGAGGGCCGCGGCTCCCTCGTGGCCTTCGGTTGCCAGCGTCGTGCTGGAGGTAGGAGGCTGGTGTGTCTTCATATGTCCAAGGACGGGTCCCAGGGCGAAGAGAGCGTTGTGTGCTCCCTGTTCGACGGAGGTCGAAGGGAAAAAGCAAGGAGGTGTGAGTTACAGACAGTTTTGTAGAACAGTGGTTGAACCACAGGGGTCCTGGGGTCTCTTGGCCCTCGGCCAATGAGATTGCAGCAGTGCATTCAGGTGACTTCAGGAACCATAGTTTTTTTGGGGGGGGAAATTCACACCCTAGTGTGAAATTCCTTCAGAGGAGGTTTGCTCTCATCAAACTACAAATCAGGATGAAACCTTTGCTTGAAAAAGGGAAGGCCTGATTCTCTTTGTCCACAGCACATGTTGAAGCCATATGGTCAGACCCCAACACCAGTCGTAATATTATGCTTAGCAGCCTTGTGTTGGTAAACCTCAACATTCCTTGTGTACGCTTCTCAGGCTTCTAGTCTTCCTTTTAAGTCACCATCTATTTCTTCTCATCAACACCATTTTCTTGAGGGGCAATGCCATTCATGAGAATGCATTTTACTGTCATTTGTCCGATGATTATACTGTAGCAAAAGTTAATCCTTGCTTTTGTCTACTTGTAGTATCTGACAATTTACCTCAAATGAAGTGTTTCCGGTATTCGAATAATTTAGAACATGAAGTCATAGTCCTGATTAACAAAACAAAAGAGCTGCAATGCTCAAAGACAACCTTTTGCCCACATGCAGTACAGTATGCACACACATACACTACTGTCTGCAAAGAAGGGATTTCACTACCCTCCCTGTGTGCGTCAAGATGGAGTCTGTGCAGCAGAGACAGAAGGCAAGAATGACACAGAGAGATGGATGAAATAAAAGCAAGATTTTTTTATGTTTTACACTCTGTTTGACTGCTGGGATGTGTGAAAGAAATGCATTGTGTATTTCCGTGTCAGTTTTATGTGTTTGTTCTCGGGCCTGCCTTTAAAGTCGAGATGTTGATCTTCCTTTTGGAGCTGATTAGGTAAAGGATAAATGGAAATGAAAAGACAAAGCAAGGTTGTTGTTGTATTCCCTACAGCGATGCAGAGAGAGGAGTCGTACAGTGTAGAGAGAGAGAGAGGAATCTTTAAAGGGAGATAATGAACGAGGAAATAAAAAGACAGGGAAAAAAAGCAGAATCTCGAATCCAAATCAAAGTTTTTTTAAATATTTTTTTGCAGCATATCGCTGGATGCTAGAGATGGGGAATTTTGTAAGATTGTGATGCTGTGCAATTACACAATATGATTGTCATCTGGGATGGGTAATGTAATATCAGGTGTGATAAAGTAGTGGTGAATCCCCATTCATCCCATTGCATCTCTCTCATTCTGACTTACTTCTGTTTTCTCTTTGTCACACACACAGACCTCCCTCTCCCTGGTCATGTCACCTAATTTATGATAAAGGACAGATTGCCATTTGTCTGAAAGCTTTTTATGACTGTGCAGACCTTGTTATTGTACCACACCATCTATTCTCTGCAAAAGGTGTGTGTGTGCGTGCGTGTGTGTGTGAAACATGGATTCATGCAGCAACACTATAATAGGGCCTCTATCCTGCAGGCGTTATTTATGCATTGGCCACTCTCTCAGAAACCCTGCTCTCGATGCCTGATTCATGATCCCGACAGAGAGACAGAAGAGGTGAGGAGGGAGAAATAGCCAGCCTTCTCCTCCTTACACTCTTCCTCTCCTCCTCCCCATCACATGGATCTCCCCCGAGCAGGAACTGTGAGTGCGTAATGCCAGTGTAGCAGGCTTTTATTGTGATTGAGTCTGCCGCTTACAAGGAATGATGCAGGGGAGGCTGTCTCTGTCTTATGTGCAGACCGATAGCTCAATCCTCAGCTGTTTCACCTCCATCCAGGAAACACTAGAGAGGAACAACTGTAGCTCCACACAGCTGGACATGCCGGAGTCGAAACAGTCCTGACCAAGACGAGCTGGTGTCATTATGGTGTCCTTTGCACTGTACATTTATTCTAAGCATTTCATTTCAGGTTATTGTAGTTCAAGATACATTTGATAGTTAGTGTCAGTGTTAGTGATAAGTAGAAGAGGTAGTACCAAAGGTAATAGGTGTAGTACTAGCAGCAGTGACAGTATGACAAGCAGCCCTGGTTGTTGTGGCAAGGGGAGCTGTAGAAGTAGCAGTAATAGTTCTCACAGTAGAAATAGCTATAGCAGTAGAGGTGGCAGTAGTAGTAGTTTTATTATTAGTGGCAGCCTCAATAGTAGCAGTAGGCGTTTTCTATTATCGGTAGTGATATCAGTAGTGGTATCAGTATGGGTAGCACTAGCGTTAGCAGTAGTGGTATCAATAGTGTTAGCACTAGAGGTATCAATAGTGGTATCAGTAGTGGTATCCGTAGTGGTAGTAGTAGTAGTAGCAGCAGGCTAGTAGTAAGAGGAGCAGCGGAACTTATAGCAGTAAGCATACTGGCAGGACAAACAGCCGTAGCAATGGTACTGGTAATAGCAGGAGCATTTGTAGTCGTAGCAGTGGTAGATTGCTGCTGCCTTTAATTGAACCACATTCAATTAATATATTAATCAATTTCCTGCATTTCTGCATTTTACTACTGAATTGTATTTCTTACACTGTTTCTTTAATTGTTTTTAAATCTCCTTTTCTTTTGCCTCATGTTTTGATGCTTTTAATGGTTTTATGTGAAGCACTTTAAATTACCTTGTTGTTGAAATGTGCTATACAAATAAACTTGCCTTGCCTTGCCTAGTAGTACTAGCAACAGTCGTAGTAGAATAGAAGTAGTTGAGGGAGTGGTAATAGCATAAAGAGTCATACTAGCAGTAGTAGTAACAGCTGTAGCAGTAGTGATAGAACTAGTATTAGCTGTAATAACAATAATATAGATGCAATTGTTGTTGCCCCTCTCGACATAAGGGCAGAACCATTTTAATATCACTACTACCACCAACACACACACACACAGGTACACAGGCAAATACATTCTGGTCACCACTCTGTATTCCCAGCTCAGGGCCATCCCTGCAGGGTTAGGAGTGGTGTTAAACATTAAGACGTGCTATGTGTGCAATAACTTCTTTCTATCACTGACTCCCCTACAACACCATACCCCCCTCCGCCCTTCTGTCTCTCTCTGAATTTTTCTCTGCTTCTCTTTCCACCCATTCCAATAATTGAGGTGATTTATTGTGCTTCTGCGCTCTCTCACTCCGGTCCGACCCCTCTTCCTCTGTGGCTCTCTAACCCTGTCTCCACTCATTTCGCCATAGGCAGAGAGAGGCAGAGGACAAGTGATTGAACATTTACAACTATCCTGGAAATCTCATTGCCGAGGCCTTGTCACTGCGACAGCTTTTATTGCCTTCCACCAGGAACCTTCAGATAGGAGGACCAACCTCATCTCTCTGAACGCAAGCACCTACACACACACACTACCATACGAGCACCGCTCACATGCATATACTGTATGTACATGCAATAGTTCTACATATATTATGAAAGTATGGGCACACCGGCAATAGTGCACATCCACTCAGAAACACACCCACACAATCCCAGAAATCTGTCATAAATTGAATTTTGTCAGTGTGAAAGAGAGATGGGAAAAGAGAGGGTGACTGACAGAAAGGAAGGACCATGTAGTTAAGTGTTTGTGTGTACCCTCACACTACTGACCTTCCTAAAGGAAGAGGCAGATGACATGAAAGTGAAGGAGAGAAAAAGGGAAGGGGAAGCAAAATGAAAATATTGTGACAACGGAATCCATCATAACTGAAACTCTGTATCTTCTTTGTGTGCATGAGCATGATCATGAGATTGTGCATATGTGTGTGTGTGTGTGTGTGTGTGTGTGTGTGGGTGTTTACTCGTACCTGAGTGGCAGGGCTGTGCTTTATGGTCCCTAGCCATCAGATAACACTGAAGGAGGGATCTATTGGGGATGTGCATCTGTCTGGAAATGAGCTCTTGTAGCTGTTAGAGTGAGATTAAGATGGACTTCAGGTGCTTTGAATACACCAGCCTTCCTCTCCCACCAACATTATCAAGGACACATTTTACTCTTAAAATGAAATACAGCCGCACTGTTGCTGCTCTGCTATAAGCATCTTGCGTCCAGCTCCATGGAGCAGCATCAGTGAAGAAACAGGAAACGGTACTGTTTAGAACAGGGCTTGTAGCAATAGTAGTATCACAAGGTAGGACTTTAGTCGTTCCAGTACAAAGTCTGTGTTCTGACTGCAGCATGAAAAATGCAGTGATCTGATTGAAATACAAATGGAGACTGTGTTGGCACAGTAAGGATCCAGAGGGTTCTGGCAAAAAAAAAAAGTTGGACCTGGATCAATGTTTGCCACAATGTCCAATAGAAGAAAAGAAAGATAAGAGATCTGAGGATGATTGTTAATCTGAACCAAAGCAGAGAGAGAACACCCAAACTGGCAGCAGCCAACGCGATTTAACAAGAAGCCAGTCCAAAAGTATAGAATACACATTCTGAGAATTACAGTTCACACTCTCACACTTGCCTCAATGATTTATCTTTTCCTGTGATGATTGTGGCGAAACATGTGTTCAGATCTGAACAATAGTCTACTCTGATTCACTGTGTTGTTTAATATATTGACACACAGAACCAGGTTCCCCTCTAGTGTCAGTCTTGGACGTGTCAGTGACGACATGTCCGGTTCTGCTCATTACATGCATGGATTCTCTTTTCAAAATGAACTTCCCACCTCCTTTTAGTAGTTTTTAGGATTAGATACTGAACAATACAACTTAGGGTTTAGGAAAACAATATGGTTTGGGTTAAAAAGTACATTGGTTACATAAAATAAGAACGTTGAACACGGAAGAACATGTAACTCTTGCAGTGCAGTAGGCTACGTAAGTGACACAGGATATTAACAGTGGTCTACTGAGTGAAAGTCATGTTTGTTTGACCAATCTCACCTATGAGTGGCCACCCTGAGCAAACTATCACTATTTATACTATGTATGTTGCTCTGAGCATCTATATAGGGGGCCGGGTTTACATTGGCGTTAGTTGAATGACTAAATGGTTGTGGGTGCATTGGTATCAGATGCTGAAGGTCACTGATTAGGTGTCGGTATTTGACGAGGTGGGAGTGCGAACGAGTTGACACCAGAGATCCATGTTAATCAGCCTGTTATCCACCAGAAATACATCTATTTTGGAAAATTCTGTACCTCGCAATTTATATCTAACATTAACCTTCAGTGCCGATGTAGGAAGTAGTGTGCCATTGACGTTGCAAGGTGGGAAGTCAGGATGGTTTGGAAGTGGGGATGATACATGGGTGTGTAGCTCATTTGATTTCCATGCAGGACAAATGCTGGCATTGGAAGTAAAAAGTTTTTTGCAGAATCATCCGATATCAACATTTTTGTACAGACCCTTGAAGACCACATGTCAGAACATCCTCAAATGATGCTGGCAGTTATAGTATAGTAGCAGCTGTGGCTACAATGAATGCAGTGGGCATGTTTGATTAAAGAAGTCTCAGCAGTAGTGGTATTATTTGCAGTTTTAGCAGAAAGAGTAGTAATAACTAGCAATACATTGTATTACAGGTGTAAACTTTGAGTGAACGATCTGCACTGTTTAGGTCTACATAACAAAAGCAGAAAGTTGTGATCGTTACACTAAGCGCTACAAAAACAGCAAGCATTGTAAGAAGAAGCATCTAATTAACACAACTGCAAATAAGGCCATAATATCCACACTTGTCCAGTTTTCCTACGTTTACACTGAGCAGCCACACCACGCCTGAGTTTTGGAGCAGCCTTAACGGAGGAACCTGAAAACTCCGCCGAGGTTGGAGGTATTTGAGAACTCCGGGGTTTTGGTTCAGTGTAGACGTTGGATACGGATGTCTGTTAGAAAAAATGAGCCCACACCCGTGCTCGCTACTGGATTGGTTATTACCAGCCATGACGTCTCCGTCCCTGATTCGTCACACTCTATCACGTGACCCGTACCCAGAAGAAAACAAAACAGCCAGGCGACCAGCAGCGAATCATTTTAACATGGATTGCTTGCTTTGTTGTCTGTAGTAGCAGCTATTGTGGAGTTAAATTCGTCATTTTACAATGCTGTTCTTCGAGCGATGAGCGAGCTACTTGACCATCGGCGATCAGCCCCCACGGAGCGGCTGTGTGAAGCTACAGTTAGCAATAAATGCTCTTCAGAGCTACAGCTACAAACAGACAACACAGAGGAAACTAGTGATCGACGCTGATTCGTTTTACTTTTTCCGTTTGGTAGCCTTGAGAGACCTTAGTCTGCAAGTATTTCTTCATGAAAATATGTACGAAGATGTATGATATTCACTAATGCTAATCGCGGTTAGCATTTCCCCATTGGCGGCAATGTTATAATTAGCTTAGAAGCTAGCGAGTCGGACCTGTTGCATGATGTTGTGCCCTAAAAGATGGAGCAATCCCCCCATGCCCTAAAGAATTGATAGAGGGCGAAGATGATGTCCCTGTTTTTTCTGCTGGGTGACCCAGCTTATCCCCTGATGCCGTATCTCATGAAGGAATACCCCAATGGCGGAGCTAACGTTACATTCATCAGCCCCCACGACAACAACACATGGAATCGAGTGATCGACGTGTGTTGACCACATTTATGGACCATAATCCAGTAAACGTTTCCGTGTAAGTGTTGATTTTAAAGTAAAGTTGATGTGAGAGAGATATAGACAGACAGACCCGCAGCGCTGTAACTACGTCTGAAAAATAAAACTTCTAAAACTTTCCACGAACTGTCTGTTTGAGTTTAGAGGAAGATCTTAATTATCAAATACAACCTTTCATTATTAAAGACTACTTTATTACTCATATTTTTTAGTCATAGTCATATTTTTTAACTAAGCAAGCAATCCACTTCCTGTTTACACCATCACGCGCATGCCCAGTGTACGTTAATGGTCACGTGCTGTCCGCCTTGAAGGCTGCCGTGTGGATGCTCCAATCATGCTGAAAACTCCCACGTGGACGGAGATCGGTTCTATTTGAGAACTCTGCATCCAACGAGACACGGCCTAGTGTGGATATGGCCTAAAACACACCCACACAATAAATGAGTTTGTTTTTGCAAAATGAGAGAATCATCGTGCATCCTTGACCTATTAAAAGAACAGATATTTTACTTTACCATTTTAGCCAATTATTGTGTCAATGAAAGTACACAATTCTCCTCAGTGGCCTTGTGTAAGCAGCCTGATCCATCATCACTTTGTTTCCCCCGTGTGGATTAGCTCTCCTCAGACTGGAGCCAGGGTAGAGTTGTTGTTATGTAAATTGCTGCAGAACCCCAGAGCCTGCAAAATGGAAGTCTAGTTTGATCTCATCCACCAGGCAGTACGGTAGAAATCATCTCAGCATCCACCCAGCTTGGGGAAGGTGTTTCGTACAGGATCTATGCCCAGGAAGTATAATAGCTCAGAGATTTTCTGAGTGCTCTGAATCAGTCAGCGCATGCATTAAAAAATGTGTTTACCGATTCTATTACTGCTAACAGCATTATGCTAGCACAGCACTTCAGTTATAACAGGTGAGGTTGTGTAAATTCATGGTACTATTACTTACCTCGGTCATGAACAGCCCCCACCTCATGGAACTGAAAGGCACAAGTGCATGTACGAATGAACACTGGGTGCTGCGAATGTCTGCTCTCTGTCATAATGTTCTGCGGTACGGAGCAATAGCACTGTACGTATTTTGTACATCAGCGGAGGAACTTGAGCACCCTGGCCTATTTATTTGACTAGCAGAAGATAATATTAGATCTGCACAGAAGCCAAAATCATTCTGTGATTACGTTTGACCCTGTGGAGCTCAAGGTACTTCTCAGCTGGATGCAGATTGCTTTACCTAAGACGCAGTCTCTGGCCTCTCTTCATTGTACATTACTTGACATGAAAACCATTACCTTCTGGCAGCCACTTTTCTTCAGACTTGCTGTGCAGAATAGTCAAGTGACTGCTGCTTAGCATGCACTGTCACGCAACTGAAGGTAAAAAGTGGGAATCTGAATTATTCCCCTAAAGCAGGGGTCTCAAACTCATTTTCACTCCGGGCCACATCAGCATCATGGGCCACAAAGGGCCGGTTGTAAATGTAACTACTCCTAACATATTGTTAAATAACTCTCTGCATTTGATTATTGTTTATTCAAGTGTAAAAATATTGTACATGCAGTTATATAAATGTAAAAATATATTTAAGCACATTTCTGTTATTATAACTTAAATCCTTTTAATTTAGGGTTAATAAACCCACATTACTCTATTGAAGAAAATAGCAAAGACAAATATCAAACAAGTTATTCCAATAACTTTGTTCAATGCTTAAAATCCTTTCAAGGGTGCGTTTGCACAATCCCACATGAAGTATTTCATGTGTTTTAAAGCCACGTTTAAAGTCTTCAATGTACTCACATACATTTCATGTCAAATGTACAGTAACCAGCCAAAGAGCTGCTTCTATGACTGTGTTTAAGTATCTCATCATTTTGACTTTCTATTTCATAATTTTGACTTTTAATCTCATCATTTTGACTTTCAATCTCATCATTTTGACTTTTTTATTTATTTATTTTTTTAATTTTAAATAGTTTTTTGCTGGCGGATTCGCGGGCCACATAAAATGACGTGGCGGGCCGCATTCGGCCCGCGGGCCGGGAGTTTGAGACCCCTGCCCGAAAGGTTTTTGGTCCTAATGAGATACTGAGGAGGACTTGAAACATAATGATACTGTTACATCATGTGACAGGACGTTTTGCCAGAGTGAAGAATTCCAATATGTCATTTCCAAGGCCGAGGGAAGTTTGTGAGCATGAGCACAAAGTAAGTCTCAAACTGGTAATGTCATCAAGTATATAGTCTGGAGCTGCTCCATAGACAATGAACCGGAGCCACACAACGTTGGTTCTCTTTTTTCTCAGAACATTCCCCTGTGCTCTCAGCTTCATCTGGAATATATTTCTCAATTCCTTGTCTTCGGAGCAGTTCCAAGTTGTCACTTTAGACTCAACGACGTCACACTTTGAGTAGCATATATGAATGCATGAAGGAGGTACATCATGTATGAATTTTAAAAAATGGGCGTAGTTCCCCTTTAATGCTCATGGCGCTATGACGTTCTTTACAAATCAAGCTAAATATATTAATTAATGGTGATTTTAACGATACAATGATATTTGTCTGACTGAATTAACTTACTAACATAAATACTATTGATTCTGTGTAGTAGATCCATAAAACAAGAAATAATGAAGCCTCTTTCCTTGCTCCCTTTCCTTAGGACAATTGGAGGGGAGAGATGCTTAAATTGCCGTCTATGGTGGCTGATTACTGTCCTTTATGGAATCTGACATGGTGGGGGGTTGGGACATGGAAGAGATGGACACATAGATGGAGAGAAGGGAGGAAGAATGAGGCACTACATGAGGGAAGACAGGAAGATTATGGCAGATGGGAAAATTGCACACCGTGATGGACAAAGAGAGGTAATGAAGCAGAGGAACAGTAGAAGAAGTTAAAAGGCTTAAAAGGGTACAACACAAGAGAAGGGGGAGGAAGAAAAAAGAGTGGGTGAGGTTGTGACGATAGGGGGGAAAGTAAAGGAGGAGTAAAGAGAAGTGAAGGGAGGCAGCTGGTTGAAGTACCAGTTGTCCACTACTAGGCTGTTGCCTTGTATTTTTAAAAACCCAGTGCTTTCTGATCTGGAGCCCCTTGTTTGGCAGGATAACATTGTTTGTCAATGCCTTCTGAAATGAATACTGAATACTGTATGAGCCTGTTCTGTGTTGCCACCTCTTTGGCTCGGGTTTAGTTATATTGAGGTTATCAAAAGTGCTTGGTTAAATTAAAGTTAGGGTTGTGTTTAATAACTAAAACTACTTTTTGTTCTGTTCATTGAGAGTCCGACAGTGTCATCAGAGTGCAATGCTAGAACGGTGAAGTACTCCTTTAATTTTGCAGACACGATTCAGATTGTTTGACTGTATCTCCAACCGGAGTAAACAGCTGTCAATGGGACATCAGATCTATTGGAACAGCTGAACAGATTAGAGATGTGTGCAGCGATTCACATTTCTGGTAAAACACGGTCAATAGTTGAACATTTAAATCGGACTGATTTTTAACGGTTTCTAGTGATTGACGCTTCCAAATGACTTTGATGAATGTATAACTTACTGAATATGTGTAACAGCCTCAATATTTATAATGTGGGATTTAAACCCTGGACAACAGATTTGTTTTATATATATTTGATACATGCATAAGGATCAGTTTAGTTTAAGACACATTGCATATCAAATGTGTGCCTCTGTTGTCTGTAGTGTGTCCTGCTGAGTCTCTGGATCAGCTAATTCCACCAAACTGCTCCAGTCAGATGCACTGCAGCAGCCCTATTAACCTGACAATCACGTGTGTGTGTGTGTGTGTGTGTGTGTGTGTGTGTGTGTGTGTGTGTGTGTGTGTGTGTGTGTGTGTGTGTGTGTGTGTGTGTGTGTGTGTGTGTGTGTGTGTGTGTGTGTGCGGACTTGTATCTGCACTCTGGAACAAAGGCAAACACACACACACACACACTGAGGCATATGTGGGAGCTCAACCAGGTGCCTTTTGGACAGATTGGGGTTTTGTTCTGTCATTCTTCTCCAGAGAGTCATTTTCCCTCCATCCAGTCATTGTGGGGGGAAAGGCTTTCTGCCTGCTGTCCTCTCAGAGGTAAAGGTAATTAGGCCTGGCATGAGATCTGGACTCAATGGTTTACTTCTTTTCTCCCAGCCCTCTCTTTATGTCCCCTAACCCCAACTGTCTTTCAAGTCCAAAAATTCACCCTTACCATGAGCTTACCTCAAGTAACGTCTGTCACTTTCCTTTACTTTGTCCGCCTCACTTTCTCTCTAACTTCCTTTTTCTCCATTACATCGGTCCATCAGAAATGAAGAATGTTATTCAACCAAAAGCATAAGATACTTCCTTATCGGATCTCCAGTCTGGTAGATGTTTTATTGTACTTTCTGATGTGTCAAAAAGACATGAGGCCATATTCATAGCAGAATGTGAAAGCAATGCATATCCTACATTTTGATACAATCTCGATAATATTTTTAGAATCTGTGTTTTGCCACAAGGCAAAGAGGTTTGACGTATGTGTCCTTCTCATGTCCATTCTGTTTCAACCTGACGAAGACAAACATGAACAGAAGTGTCCAGAGAATAGATACAGAACACACATAGCATATATGGACTTTTATAGTTTCATATAACTGACTCTACATGGCAGCTTTATTACACACCCAGAAACCAAACAGACCATGCTGTAATATACTGCATGGTTTGTGTTAACATGATTCACTCATCACAATAAACTCAAGTACATCATGTGAGACCTGTAGTTAAATACAGGGCACTTTCAACAAGACACACTTTCACAATGACTTAGTAATGCAGAAAGTTTTCCTTAGTTGTACAAATTCCCCAGAAAAGAATAAGTAACCAAGTTACCAAAACATATTTCATACACAGGGAACCTGGGACTGTTGGAGCTCCTGTGGGCCTATGGCCCTGAACCAGTTGCCTTCTTTGGGTTATGGATGGGTTGAACCTGATCCTTTTTATTACTTTATCCTCTTATCAATGCCTGAGATTTTAAACAAAACAACCTTACTTCAAACGTTGTCAAACAGTAAACTGCTTATTTCAACCACTTTCCACAAATCAAATCAGTGGCTGGTAGTAGAGCAGTGGACACCAGCAAGTACTGGAGGGTTAACCCACATAAACCTTCTTTGCAGACTTCAAACTTCCTTGTAATACTTTGTCGATCCATAATTAACTGTTGATCATAATAGGTATTGTGTAGCTCAAGTGGAGGACACAGTTTATCCACCTTCGTGTTTATTTCCATCACACATCACTACTCTGAGGCTCTCTCCCCAAATGTAGGCCTAAAACCCAAACGCCCACCGCCTCCCACCCTTTTCCTTGTGTTCCTCTCTGTTGCCTGCTGTAAGTGAATCTGTATCAATTAAGGATCAAAGTATGTGTTTCACAGCAAAGCAGTGTCTGAACCACTGCCCAACAACGGGTCCACTGGAGCATGAAGTGGATGCCAGACACACTGTTCAGATAACAAACCATAAGCTGGATATCTGGCAGATGAGGAGTCTTGATCCCCAGCCAACTCAACTCTATGTTCACTTCAGACTCTGCATTCACGATAGGCCACTCACAGAGGAGAATTCTGGTTGATAATGAGGCCCAACTTCGCCAACTGCAGTGTTCACTTGAGATGGATCAATAAGCATTCCGAGTAGAGGTGTAGGAGGAGTGAGGGGCGGGCCTGCTAGTCCACATCCACAGTGAACTGTCAGACCTGTGTACATTGTACTAGATACAGTGCATAGCCTGGAACTGTTGGGTCTTGCTGGGCAATCCAAACAGGTTATTTTCCCAGTCCCTTTGCCATCCTCCAGTTTTAAGCATTTCAGACATTAACAGTCCCTAGAGGTGGTAAGGACCAGTCAAAGTGACTACCATCCCCCTAAAGGTATAATATTAGACTGGGTGTACACTGAGGTATTCTGTGTCTGTTCGAGCTCGAGTAGTTTTATAGTCGACACTGTCTGAACAAAGTCAGAGGTAAATATGGGCAACCTTTCTCTGCACTTTGGCTTGGTGTTCACATTCACCTGTTGTGTCCTTTGTTGAAAAATGGTACCTAAAAAGTGTCTGGAACTCATATTATGCATATTGTAGTAGGACATGCTCTTTTGATGGTTTGGCTGTTATATTATTGCTATCAATATTTTTCTCAGTCGTTAAAATGTTCCTGAAAAAAGTAATGCTATTTAATTAAATAAGACAACAGTCAACCAACTAATGCTGCCTGCATTGTACTCCTCCTACAACCTCACATTTGAAACACTATGGAAGTAAAACAAAATCATTTTAATCTTGTAAGCAACTTAATACCCAATTGTGAAAATGAAACGCTAATGAATACTTAAAGTTGAAATGAATCCCACTAATTGTAGCACCGAAATATAAAGGATATAGTGCCTGAATTCATGGAGTTAGAATTTATTATTCGAGGTATTGGAGGAGTTTACAATTTCAGATTCAAGACAATTCAAGATTTTATTTGTCCAGTGTTAAAACTGTATTAAAGTTGCTCAAATTCAGTCACCAGGAATAAACTATGAAACCAGATTGAATTCAATCAGACTAACGTCCTTTTACATAATGTCAGAAATATGATCAAAACATCTAAACAAAAGGACGTATTCTGAGGAGCCTGGATGTTCAATTTAGAATTTGGTTTACTTCCACTCAAGATCTGCTTTTCAAATTGGGAACAGTGAATTCCTAGAAGTATAGCACGACGACTGATGTTGATGTTTTTAGAGTTGAGTGACGTCAGGCATTACATTGTCTCAACTTCAACACACTAGTCTGCAAGACTATTTGAGAGAGAACAGACTGAAGTCTGGAAGTGAAAGCAGTGCTACATGCAACATAGCAGTAAAGCGTCATAAGGTTAGAAATGTTGTTTATCCTTTTCCTCACATCGCCAGACCAAAATGTGAATCAGTCTGGAACCTCTCACTTCATTTTCGATTTCCATGAGGTGTTATCAACAGGCGTAGAACAAAAAGTCTCTGGATGCAGTTGGATAGACATGCAACCAATTAGAGCAAATAAACGTGACTGAGTGACTGACTA
The DNA here is from genome assembly GCF_949748355.1 of Melanostigma gelatinosum. Classification (NCBI taxonomy): domain Eukaryota; kingdom Metazoa; phylum Chordata; class Actinopteri; order Perciformes; family Zoarcidae; genus Melanostigma; species Melanostigma gelatinosum. The sequence continues at coordinate 3,176,744 of NC_136637.1, forward strand.
GTGCTGAGAGAAAGATGTAAACAGACTACAGCGAGCAGAGGTGAGCTGTGAAGATGTAGCATGAATATATCTGTGAATGAGTGATGCTGCTTTCACCATCCAAACTTGAAGACAAAAGGTGAGTGTTATTGGCAGTTGATCGTTCTTCCTTTCGCGGAAATGTACTGTCCAGTTTATTCAATACTGATGTGCTAGCGGCTTCAACATGAAGTTCCACATCAGATACAGCCATCTTGCTGGTTCTTGAAAAATGCGTCAACGGCGCTCATCTTATTAGACAAACTCGTCAGTTGCTGGACATCTGTCCAAAGGCAGGCAAGCTTATCATGGACTCTCAACATCATTTTGAAATAAATACATTGCATTTGGAGTCAGGGATCCTTTCGGTGTCAGTAATGGAACAAATAAGGGGCATGTGCCACTAAGGTCTAGGTCATTGTGCTATGTTGGAATCTTTTGTTTATTATACTATACTATAATATACTATACTATAATATTATACTATAACTTCATGCTTTTTTTAAATGAAATCAATGGGCTTCAAATGAAGTGCTTAGACGTAGAGATCTATAAGAGTGGAAGAGCAGACAGGAAAAGGCTTGGCTTTGAATCTGAACCCTGGTGAGAATGCTACAGAATGTTATCCCCTCAACTAGACAAGACCAAGCCACCTTTATTTCCTAATATCCTCCAACCTCCCAGAAGTAATGAGGTACTTTGAAGAGAGCGGAATGAAACGATGGTGGCAGTGAGCATGGTGTAATTCTATGCATGAGTTCCGTTTGCTGCCTTCCCATATGTGATATGTGTTTGGGTGTGAAAGTGAGGCATCTGATTTGACTTCTGATAAATCTTTCCGTGCTGCAGCATCAGAATGTATTACTGAGCCAACAGCCAGCGCCAAATCCATTTTTATCTGGGTGCAATTGCTGTCACTCCAACTCCTCACAAAAGTGCCTCCGCTGAGGCACCAGATGTGAGGTTTTTCGTAAAGATCTGTGTGCTTGTGTGCGATTGTATATGTGTCAAGGTGTGTGTTTATGACGCAACGGGTGAATTGATTTCCACAAGATGGCTTCAGAGACGAATGGGTCTCACAACTGCCCGAAGCTGGCTGTGGAGAAATAACCCTGTTATACGGCAGCGAGCGCACACACTGATCCTGTTTTGACAGTGGTTTTTGGCACAGTTTAACCTTAATCTCACGTCTGTACAGAGAGCGACAGCAAATCGCGTTTTTTGATAAGGTGGTATGTTCTTGCCAAAATGCTTCGCACACCTCTCTCTTCATGCGGGACGAGCGGTCACCTCTGATGGTATCATCACACAGGCCTCTGGCATTGAACAGCCCATCCACCATTACTATGTGGAATACCACTTACTGATGTCGGATGAAGGACATTCATCAATCCAAATGTCTTCAAACTTTGTGTCACAGTTGACAGGAGCAAGATGGATCTTAAATATGTAATGGAAAAGGTATGATGACTCTTTTCTGGGTGCGTCCACCTGTTGTGGAGTGTAGATCTGTGTTCCCAGTATAGAATGTTCCCCAGCTCAATATCCTCTTGATATGACATGTTAGATCCTGGGGTACTTCTGGCCCGATACGGGGCTACTTACTGACTCAGCTCTCTATTAAAAGATTGTCGAGCTGGTGTTCTTGCGAGGGAACTCGCCTGGCTCCGCTCACTGCCGTTACTCCCGACGTCTACCCTGCTTCCTCCGGTCAGAGCGCGCTCGGCCGAGAGACCAGTCCTGGCCCCGGGCGCTCCCACCAGTCGCGTCGGTTATGGCAGCTTCCCTCTTATGGATCCGTGCTCTTGGTAAATGCCAGGTTAGGTTTTAACGGCTAGGATCTCTTCTTTCTAAAACCGTAAGGGATTGTTAAGTGGATTCGGTCTCTAGGATAACCTTACAGAACTCAGTTGTTAGACATACAATGGCTTTAACTTTTTACTGCCACGAGGAACTTTTTACTACTTGAGCAAATTAATGCACTTGAGAAATTTACTTTAAATGCAGATTAGATATTTATTGCAGGTTATATTTTAGTTAGTTTGCAAGGGTTAAAGCTACAGCTCACATAAAATGTCACTACACTTGATTCGTTACGTTAACTTTCTTATCAGATTATACTCATTAGTTTTAGTTGCCGAGACGGCTCGGTTGGAGCTGGATGTTCAATGGTGCGATGAAAAGGTTCTTTTGGAGTTGTTAGGAGCGAAGGTCCGGCCGGACCCTCAGTCCTCCTGCTCTGCAGCAGAGTCCGTTCAACAGTCCTCAAAACTCAGTACAAAGTCTTTCTAGGGCTGCTGCGTCTTCTCCGTTGTCCAGTTGTTAAGAGTCGAGCAGTGGGGAGAGGAAAACCTCCGTCTTTAAATCTTATTGTCCACGAACAGCGGTCTTCTCTCCGTGAACAGAGACGAAGTCCTCAATACATCAGTTGCGATCGTCCGTATCTCCTCTCGGTGCACTTGGACGGCACCCGTGTTGAAATCCCAGTGTTCTGCCTGCAAATGTCTCCTTTTATCTATCATTCGGGCTTTGTCGGCCCCCCTTGTTCAATACATGATCTCATCCCCCCACCCTCTGGAGAGGGCGTTGGGTTCTGAACAAGTCCGGACAAGTCCAGGCTTCATCCTGTATCATGCCTCTATGACTCATCTCTTGCAACAGTCTCTTCCTAACTCCACCCATAACATCTGTTTCTGATTTCTGTCAAGTCATTCTGACTATACATTTCTATCTCAGCTCCGGTCACACAGAACATTTGTTAAACACTTATTACAATTGTTAAATAACTCTATGCATTAAACATTCGTTACATATTGATTAAACATTTCGTTATATAATTCATACACTTTTTCTTTTGATTACATTTTATTCTGTGTATATGCTTTGTGCTCTTATATCCTGACTCTCCGCCAACATGTTACTGAGGCAGCTCTGAGGGGTCAACTCTTCTTGACAGACACATTAATTAAGAAACCCTTCAATGTTGTTCTCAGTGATGCTTTTTCTCTCAGTCATATGTTCAATGGTTACCCTGGGTTTTATTTTTATTTATTTATTTAATTTTGTTTCAAATTGGACATCTTCAATTTTTTTGTTTTTATGTGAGACTATAGCCCAAAGTTCTTTGCTTTAAGTGTTCTTGAAGTTATATTTGACTCCTCCCCTTTTCTTTGCTGATCCAAAAAATGATCCGAACCGTGATTCAAGAACTGTGATCCGAACCGAACCATGAGGTTTGTGATCTGTTGCACCCCTAGTAAATGCTCTCAGAAACATAGACATACTTCCATTTTTGTATCTGTACACTAGGATTTACCTTCCACTGACATGGCTTCCCTTGTAACCACGTACTGTGATGACCCGCCCAGCGGAATAACTGTGAGACAGTGCATCAACATGCAGAGCTTGTAGCCTCAGACAGCCATCTGAGTGGCTTCTCAGTCCAGACATGGGTGGGCTGTCTGTCTAAAAGCTCCTTTTACCTCCTTACATTCCACCAAAGGACTGAAGCAACATCAGAGGGCTGAAAAAGCAATACCCTCCTCGCCTTGCCCAAATGAATCAGAATCAGAATCAGAATCCGTTTATTGCCATTGTATGTTGAACATACAAGGAATTTGACATACGGGAGGTGTAATGATCTCCATTACTGGCTCCACTACAGAAAGGAAAGCCATAAGAGAAGAGGGCAAAAAGTTTAAATCAACAAAAAAATCATATAAAAGAGACAACAGACTTAAAACAAACCAGCAAATTGTATCAACCAAAGAATTGTCATTTAGCTCCAGAGAATACATTCAGTGCTCAGATAATCTTTAATCCAGTTTTTTTAAATCTTGCATACATAAAACATAATCTAGTTTAAAATGTCTCTGAGGGTCCAAAGCACTTTCATCATAAATGGGGAGGGTTCTGGGAAGGATGAACCTAATTTGCCCACATGATCCAAAGGTGCAGCTATAGTCGTCAGCCGATAAGGAAGCAGTTCGTATAATATGGCTTCATGAAGTGTAATTCGTTCATTTAAATGAAATTGAACAATAATTCTTCACTGGGCAGAAAAGCTTTGAAAACAACATGGAGACTGAGACTTTGGAGTGTCAATTTATTGATTATTGATATTTGGATTATCATCACAATGTCCGGTTGTTTAGCAGTGATCTGGTATAGCATAGCATCTTATTTAATATTGCTATGGGCTGTGTAAATACTATGGCAGTGAGCTTTTTCCACCGCCATCAAAGGTCACTCTACAGACATTTAGATGACATACATAAGTGTGCACACGCAGTCACCAATGATGGAGAATGCAACCAAAACAAGTTGTCTTTCCAGATCCGTGTGCTGTTGGTGAGTGTATAGAATACATTAGCAAGTGCCCAGTATTTAGTGTACAGATATAAACATGTATTTGATGGAGAAACCTAGCGTATAACGTTAACCTAGAGAGACATTATACCAGGGCAAAATTCTGCAAAGAAATCTGCTGTTGGCTTATTGATTCTAACAAGTGAAATTAAACTATACATATACTGTATATATGTAGATAGATAGATAGATAGATAGATAGATCGATAGATGGTGGTAAGAGTTTTATTTCAATGTTTAAAACTTGCTAACATGCCAACATTTTATAGTGTTCGACTTTTTGCAGCACCATGCGGCAGCAAGGTGAGAGGAGCTGTTACAGCAAGAGAGAGCAACAGAAAAAACAGATTGGCAACAATGGATACTGTGGAAAAAAAGGAGCGACTGGGAGATCGAGAGGCTGTTAAGAGTGAGAGTGAACGAGCGCTGCAGAGAGACAGAGAGAGCAGGAGCAGCGTGAATGAGTAGGATTAGCCTGAAAGTGAAGGATTAGCAAGGCTGAAAGGAGTCCCGTTAAAGAGAGCAGAGAAGCCAGCATCAACAAGACAGCAAGCAGATAACTGAGGGGTTAAGCCAACACAACTGGATCCTGCTAACAGATAGTGGAGAGCCGCCACCTGCAGGGAGCAACACCCAGCTGTGCAATTTAGATGCACTGCCTGTTAGAGGGTTAGGGAGACTGACTCAGTTTGGCCTCATAGTGTGGCTTACAGAGGTCTGGAAACAGGAAGGTATGTGTTGCAGGGCAGGTGTTGCTGAA